>NC_087110.1:7500-607500 GCF_963855985.1 Ostrinia nubilalis
TGAAACCTAACAAAAACCGGTTAGGTTACAAAAACCGGAAAACCGGAACTTCCGGAAAAATTACGGTTAGGTTGCTGAAGACATTCTGGAACCCGGTTAGGTTCGTTTCAGAACCTAACTTAATGAAACCTAACAAAAACCGGTTAGGTTACAAAAACCGGAAAACCGGAACTTCCGGAAAAATTACGGTTAGGTTGCTGAAGACATTCTGGAACCCGGTTAGGTTCGTTTCAGAACCTAACTTAATGAAACCTAACAAAAACCGGTTAGGTTACAAAAACCGGAAAACCGGAACTTCCGGAAAAATTACGGTTAGGTTGCTGAAGACATTCTGGAACCCGGTTAGGTTCGTTTCAGAACCTAACTTAATGAAACCTAACAAAAACCGGTTAGGTTACAAAAACCGGAAAACCGGAACTTCCGGAAAAATTACGGTTAGGTTGCTGAAGACATTCTGGAACCCGGTTAGGTTCGTTTCAGAACCTAACTTAATGAAACCTAACAAAAACCGGTTAGGTTACAAAAACCGGAAAACCGGAACTTCCGGAAAAATTACGGTTAGGTTGCTGAAGACATTCTGGAACCCGGTTAGGTTCGTTTCAGAACCTAACCGGGTTCTCACGAGCGAGCGTGCGCGAAGCGCGCGCGAGCCATCTCGAAACCTAGGTAGGCTGACAGGGGCGCGGGGGGGGTGCGCGGGGGGAGGGGAGGGGAGGGTATCGTTGGTCAGATCTCTCGACGCAATGAGTGTAGTCGCTGTTGTTTGTATACATAATATATTTCAGTAATACAATATTTACAACCGTCTGGCACAACTTAATAATAAATTACGTTTTCAACAGATTCACAATTCCGAGGTTGTTCCGTCGCTCAGCGCGCGGGCCCCGCCCTCGCAGACCGACAGTTCTCCGAGATTCACGCTTTGAACGCGCACGAATACGCGTATGTGGATTTTTAAAATACCCAAAATTAGCTTACGACTAACTAAAACGCATAAAAATAAAGCCCATGTCGAGATTCAAAAATATTGCAAATAAAATAATATATCAGAGTATAAATTCGGTTACAAAAATATAGCAAATCAAATTTATTCATTACGCATTTTAAATTCTGGTTGTAAATGAAATAATACGTCGACTGTACTTGATGAGATGAAACGACTTTCGTATTATCATATTTGAATAATTTTAAAGACAGCATTGTTTCATGTACAACCTTAATCACAGTATACAATATTGTAACTTATTTCCAAGCTGAGTTACAGGTGTCGAGCGCTCAAGACTAGCAATAATACGCTAAACAATACTCAAAAACTCAGTGTCACTTAATTCCAATACACATCACAAAGTCATACATAAATAGGTACATGTAAAAAATTGTATCAACAAAATACTTCACAGAATCAAACGTAGCTCTGATAATAATATCTTCCCTAAACAATGGACGTAACGTTTCATATAAACATACATACAAAAACTTTCATTCCGAGAATCGGCATAAAAAATAAAAACATTTAGCTGATACTTAGCTGTCAAAAGTAAACAATATTACAAAATAATGTTACTTGGCTACAAACATAAAATATGAGTATTCAATGTCGCCGGCCGTTCCCGAATAACTACCTGCCTGAGGTCATAAAAACTACAAAATAACAGGAGAATATAGCTAAATCTATTGTCATGAATGATCGAGTAATCAGAAAAGTTTTACACATTTTCCACATTTTTTCAATTTGAGTCATGCGTCAAATGAGCTGCCTGGTTCAGTCAAAATAAACGGTCATCAGTGGTAATCTGAATCAAACAAGTTATCACTACTTCCATAGAAGCCAAAAATTAAAACATATCTCTTAAAACTTAATTAACCTCTAGGTATTCTATCACAGCTGCCGCGGTTCGTAGCAGAGAACTGAATATGTATTACAATATAGGTAAAATCTCAAATTTAAGATCGACAAAAGTAAAATGAAGCTAAAACAATTAGCAAAAATACTTCACATTTTAATATTTTTCAAAAACATTATCACTTAAGTACTCGTCCATCTAGAAAACTTTAAATATTAAATTTGAAATCACTCGAACCGTGTACACTCTTATAAAATATCAATTATGTAAAATAAGAGTCCTAGTTGCCTGCTAACTTATTAATCTCGGAACTTGATCGCCGGGAACGGCCGCTCCTGCCAGTCAGGCGAGGCGCGCGCAAGCGAGAGGCGAGCGCGGGGGCCGACTCGTTCTCCCGAAGTCGATTCAATCGAAGTCCAAGAAAAAATCGCAGTCGCAGTTTAAAAGCCTACTCGTGTAGAAAGGAATCCCGCGTCGTGTAAACGAAACCGGTCGAATGCGATTTCATTCGAAAGCGATCGAATCGAAATCGACGAGGACGTTCGAGACACACGAAAAGGCCGCCGGCCCCCGCGCGCTCGCGGGTGTATGGCACGCGTCGGGCGTCACGCGTCGTGCTGGTGTCGGGTATGGCACGCGTCGGGCGTCAGTGGGCGCGCGGCGGGCGCTAGCTGGCGCACTTGGTCTTGCCGTCGAGCAGCTTGCGCCACAGGTCGAACTGCTCGTGGTAGCGCACCATGTGGATGGCCACGCCGCGCTGCACGGCGCACGGGTGCGGCGCCACCTTCTTGTTGTAGAACTCGGCGGCCGCGCGGCGCCGCACGCCCAGCCGCTGCGCCAGGAGGCCCGTCACGAACACGTCCTCCAGCCGCAGGTACGGCGTGCCCGGCGCCGCAACCAGCAGCGGCCGCACCGCGTCCGCCGTCAGCAGGTACGCCGGCCCCGTCGCGAAGTCCGGGAACACCTTGCCCGGGAACTGCAGCGGCGGCACGTAGTACTTGGAGCGCGTGGTGCGCTTGGGCAGCGAGCGCCGCACCACCTTGCCCCAGATGGTCATCGTCTCGTTGGCGCGCGCCGCCGCGAACTGCAGCAGGCGCGGCACGTTGATGAACATGTCGTCGTCCGTCTTGAGCAGGCGCGGCGCGCGCGGGCAGTACGAGTCCATCCACTCGAGCATCGACAGCGTCTTCAGCGTCAGGTTCGAGTACGAGTCGACGGAGCGGCCGACGATGACGTCGCCGTACAGCGCGTCCTCGGCGGCGATGGCGGGCCGCAGCGCGGCGGGCGGCGCCCCGAGCACGAACCCGAGCGCCACGTCGGAGCGCTGCGCGAAGTGCCCCCACGTGAGGCGGATGGCGTCGCGCGCGGCGCGGTGGGCGGGCGCTGACGTCACGAGCAGCACGAGCCGCAGCCGCGCGCCCAGCGCCGGGCACAGCTCGGGGTGCGGCGTCTCGTGCCCCGCCACGTACAGCTCGCGCGTCAGCACCGGCCGCGCCCCGCCCGCCGCCCCCACCGCAGGCCCCGCCGCCGCCGCCGCCTTGTCCGTGTGGGGCGGCGCCTCGGGCGCTTTGGAGGACGACGCCGTCGGCCTGGAACACCAACGTTCCGGCGTCAAAAAGACAATGCTGGAAATTGGCGTCTTTTTTTTTCGCGCGGCCATCGACCAAACCATGTTTTTTAGATACAAAATAGTGTAATAAACCAAACTTACTGTGACATGTATACCTCTAAACTCAGTCTGAACTGAGTTACGAGCATTAGAAGTTTGATGATTTACATACTAGATTTGCTTTTTGCGCGCAAGTTTTGTAAGAAATTGTAACAAAATAGTGACATTGTATGTGTAAACAAACAATACCATCCATTAAAGGCTCCAGACATCAGTGTGGAGTAGAATCAGCGCAATAAAAAAATAGCGCAATATTTTGTTGCAATTTCTTACAAAACTTGCGCGCAAAAAGCAAATCTAGTATGTAAAATCATCAAACTTCTAACGCTCGTAACTCAGTTCAGACTGAGTTTAGAGGTATACATGTCATAGTAAGTTTGATTTATTACACTATTTTGTAATCAAAAAACAAAGTTTGGTCGATGGCCGCGCGAAAAAAAAAAGACGCTACCTTCCATACAAAATCTGGCATTGCCATTTGCACAATCGCTCCGTCCACTAACGGTCACAATACAATATTCGACATCATCAATCTCGAGTCAAGACTCTTCTGCAGAAGAACGCGGGAGGAGCTACGTACCGTCGCGTGGTGCTGCTGACGGGCGCGGTGGTCCTGTTGGCGGCGGGCGCGGCGGCGGGCAGCGGCGCGGGGTGCGGGGAGGGCGCGGGCGGCGGCAGGCGCGCCAGCAGCAGCAGCAGCAGCGCGGCGAGCGCCAGCGCGGCGGCGGCGTGCGAGCGCCGCAGCGCGCCCATCGCGCCGCCTCACCGGCTCACCGGCCCGGCCCGCTGCGGACCTGCAATGTCACACCGAGGGACGTGAGCGTTACCCCTTAACGTTCGGCCAACAAACCGACGCGCGAACCCTGCGTGCGCGACGGCGATCAGATGTCATATAGAATTAGTAGCGATGAGTTCACATCGACGCGTCCTATCAAATGGTTGCGGCGATCTATGCAAACGCAGTGACCGCCATCGCCATCGCCGAGGCGAGCTGTACGCGTTGGTTTAGTCGAAGCGTTAGTTAGAACCGATCGACATCCGTTCTGGGTGGAAGGACACAGGCCCGAGATTATACAATATTCTTCATAATAAAAAGAGGTTGACTTCGTTCCCCAAAAGAAAAACTTCAAGTTCGTGTAATTACCTCTATTTAATCAATTAAATAGAATGATACTAATAATTACCGACACGCCTACAAGCACCACTTCATTAATGGAATAAATATCATTGTAAAGGATACATTTTAAAATTATTAATTAATTAAACAATAAATTGATCGTAATGGACCGACAAGTCATAATTACTATTTTAGTTAGTACATATCAATAGCAATTTATTGGGAAAATATCAGCTTTTTAGTTTTCTATTGAAACCTTGACATGTTGCTTCTTAGCCCAATTTCAAAAAACGTTTGCCCTTACAATACTATGTAACAGGATGTAAGAATATCTTAATGGACGAATAAAGAACGTCGGTGGGTAAGTAAGGTTTGTGTTGTGGTTAACGGCAAATAATTTCGTAGAAAATAGGTTTGTTAATTCCTAAGCCTAAAAATAATCAGGTGCTTAAATAATACCACTAAATCAGGGGGGAAGGGAAACTAATAAATTCACATGTTGTTTAATTTCATGTGTTTCCCTGTCCCAAAACTTCACTTCTTCCAATATCGTAGAACCAGTCGGTAAAAGATGTTCAGGTTCAAAATCGCTTGGCGAATAATATTTCCGATACATTGGGGTTTTTCAGTCATCCGATTTTCCTTTGGGGTTTTTCTATTCCAATCGGATGATCGGTGCAGCAAAACCTCGACGCTGCCGATGCCCTGCGCGTGCGCAGCGCGCGTGGTAAGTACGGGATTGGCTCACAAGCGCGCGGCGTCACGCGAACGCAAACAGACGCAGTTTTGCAATGCGAGAAGACGTTTCAAGGCGACGTCGTGGATTTCCTCGAAAGCAATTGTGTGGTTTTATTACTGATCAAACCAAACGTTTTTGGAAAAAAATAATGATAACAACTCACTAGATAATTCGTCGTTTTGTAACAGTGCAAGGACTAGATCCAGTCTTTTTTACACATGAAAAGGGAAATCCCCTTATTGATTAGGTACCTACTCGTACATAGATTGCATGTACTGCTATCTTTTTGAGAAGGGCCTTTATGAATCACCCAACTAACTATCAGCACTTACCTACTTAAAAAATATTAAGAGATTAACAGATAACATGTAACATGTTTAGGGAAGGTGCGCCACCATCTTGGAATGGTTGCTAATATTGCTGAATCGTAGCCGTCACCGTCAGCCACAGCACTCTCGGGGCCGTCCGAGCTGCGGGCCCATGGCGGGTGATGGGCTGACAATGGCCGATAAACACGTGTAATTATCAAAAGTAATTAGGTACTATTAACAGCCGGTCACGACTCACGAGGTCAGGCGAAGCCGCGGAGGGTGGAATTTATTTATTTTTGTTGTGAATCCCGTGTATTGATAATGGCAAAATTGTAGTAAAATAAATAGCACCCTGTTTTCCAAAAGGCTGAATAAGAGAAATCATTATAGTAACGTAGCGATGCAAACCCAACTTCTTAACTATTAACGTTAACTATGATGAATTATCCGAAACGCAGCGTGTTAGCGTTTAACAAAGTTAACTTTTTAGTTATGGTCACGTCTTTGATGCGAATTGCTAATTGTGTTGAGAGGCAGCTCGTCCTTCCGCCGGCCGCCCCGCAGCCTCCGCCTCACGACCACGTTGTAATTACCTAAACAATAACCATATTCATGCCGTTCGTAAGGTTACGTCAAAATATGCCTTGAAATAAAATTGAAATGTTATTGGTTATGGTAATTTGGTACATTATTGTAATTTGTTTACGAATTATTACGCCTATGTATGTAAAGGTTTTTACTTTTTATAGCAGTTCTTTACTGCCTAATTGGAAAGTTTATGTTCCACGCAATGTTATGCATGAAAAGTAATTAATTGGCAAGTTTGACGGTTGACTTGTTAGCTTTAAGGGCACGGTCAAGTAAAAAAATAAAATATTTAGAATATTTTAAACGTATTATGTGCTACGATGATTTATTCTTACAAAAAGCACTAATATTAGTACGCTGTAGGTAATGTGTTCAAAATGTACATAATAAAATAAATTCAAATTTTTATTTTTCTTCTCTAAATGCTCTCTCAAGAGCCAGACTTAATTTTGATAGGCCACCTCTGCTTGTGCCTCTGCATCATAATTCAAGGCGCACACATTGAAGTAATATTACTACGTATAGAACAGACATCGCGAACAAAATATGTGCAGTGCGGGGTGCGGGGCGGGAATTTGACGGACAGCTGTCAAATCCATGACTATCAAGTTTCATAATTTATGGCGATAAAATCTGCACCAGAAAATGTCGTACTTCATTGCTAGGATTGCGCGAATAGTGACGTTCCTGCAGTCGCCTCATCATAGACATTATAAATCGATTGTGAACATAAACAAATCGACTAAATTGTGTTATTTATAATTTTCATACTGCTCAATAGCAAAAATGTTCAGCTACTTACATTATTTTCTTTCATTATATTGTGCGTTTCCTGTAATGTAGGTAATCTAAGCGCCCCTCCCTTAGACTAATAATTAGCCCTCCTAGACAAGTGACAAAACGTGGCAGTTGAAACATTCGAAATCACTTCGCTCTGCCGTTTTTTGGTGCTCTGTGATGCGATTTTAAAATTACAACTGGCGATTCCGAATTCACAACTGTCTGTGGCTAATCGTGTTACTTGTGCTACAAGTGCGTATGGGCTTCATACTGATTCTTAAGCCGTTAATTATTTTTCTTCCCGATTAAAATCTAATTTAATCGATAATCGCCTTAAGAATAGTTAACTGGTATTTTCTAATTCGATTAAAAAATGACCCATCTCTAGTTTAAAACTGTCATCCAACAGCGCACGAAATATTATGAGTTATAGATAATGATACCATTACAGAGGTGACACTTCGTTTACGTTTAGTTTCTGCCTATTGAATTGGATACTGTAAGGAAACATCGTCATCATCATTTTAGCTACTGGACGTCCACTGCTGAACAAAGACCTCCTCCAATGATTTCCACATCGCCCAGTTGATAGTGGCCTGCACCCAGCGACTTCCTGCTATCTTTAGTCAGTCCATCTTGAGATATTAGAAAAAATCCCACTCGTCACGGTAGGGACAAAGCTAGGGATGATGACCAGAACCTTTCTGACTTTCAGTTATTTTATTGTCACTATTGTTAACTATCTCAGCGGTTGAGTACGCGTATAATAGCTGTACCTCAATTCTATACAAAGTGAGGTAGAAGTTACGGGACTATTCCCACCTCTCCTTTCCACCGCTGCATCTCCTGTGTAGCTAGCACCTAGATTAGTTGATTTAAAGCCAAGGTATTATATCAGTTTTTAGATAATGACTTAGTGCATCTAAAAATGGAAAAAAAGGTAAGTTCAATTTCTAGTTTTTTTGTAACATTGAAATCTCTAAAAAGGAGCATCATTTTTTTTTACGTTCAAGTGTTCCTAAAAAATTTAAATGGGAGCTTTTGGTAAACTTTTTGATGACAACGTATTGCTTACTTTTCAGCTGTTGAACGAATTCACTTTTATACTTATAGGTTCTGTACATCGGTAGATTTTGCTAAATAAATGAATCCATCCGGACTCAGAAACTAAAAAATTTAAAATAGCTGTAATTTTTTAAGAGTAGGGATAAAATGTTTTATCAGTGGATTTGTCGATAAAATTGATCATAATTATTACTGCGCCCTAACGGGTCGGACACTGGTGACCAGACACACTGTATAATTATTATAATTTTAGCCTATCTCGTGAACTAGGTGTCAATAATTAGGGTGATTTACTAACTAACCAGTCGCATACGAACAACAGCAGTGAGATTCCTGTGGATTCGAACAAGTTTGATCCATGATGCCGCACGACTATTGTGTGAGCCCACTCATAACTCAAGCTTATTTAGCTTAACACGAGGGGATGGATGGGACTATTAGTAATTTGTGCAATACAAATTGCTAATTATTATTAAAAAAATGTTTTTATTGCTTTATTTAACCTTCCTTTCGTATACTAATTTATGCGTCAGCGTCAAGTCTGCGATTTTTATTCTTTGAAATTTTCGTAAAATGGCTGCCGTCACGAATTGTAATTGACAAATTAAAATTAAATTAGTGTTTTAAAGTGCATAAATGTACAACTTAATGGTAAAAAATCATTCCTTGATTTTTACTTAATATGTTTCTGGAGTTATTTGAACAGTATTTTCGTGTATAGGATGGCATATTTTCAAAAAACAAAACTGCACCCAAGCGTGTTGTCACGGTGTTGTCACAGAAACCGCTGGGCACATACTAATTGAAGATCGGTCCATGGACCAATTTGCGTGCCAGAAACAATCTAGTTGACATGTCTTCTCTAGTACGTAGTACATTATAACTCAATGGGCGCACACCGTTGATTTTTTGTCGGCCCATAGTTTAGTCGGGCAGTTGATCAGTATGGGCATGTATGGGAGTGCGCACATTACGCCGATTCGATTTGGCCGATTCTTCATACAATTTAAAATCGGGCACAACTATCGGCCAACTAAAAATCAACGGTGTGCGCCTACTCTAAAGGTTTAAGTACATTTAGTTTACTATACCAGTCTGGCTCGGGAGTGAGGCGGTGGTCATCATATCACCAAATCACGCGCATTTCGACACCCGACCTTTGATAGACCACTTCCGCGGAGATTCCGCATGCGTCCAACAGACGCGTAACGCGCTGACGTAAGAGACACGTAACAGTAACTAAAAGGCCTCAATAAACGTACAAAATAGCTTACGAGTTAAGTAAATCTATAAATAAATACCCCCCCCCCCCCCCCCCCTGTTTATCAAGTTGAAGCATGTAACCAGTATCTCTGCCAGTATTGAGTCGTTATATTTAGAAATTGACCAAAGGAGCAAAGGAGCAATTGACCAAGTTACGATTTCATTGAAAATAACACTTTTAAGAACCCTGCGTTGGTTGCACAATCATGAATCCGGTGAGCGATATCCCAACATAAATCGCACGCACAAACACTTCATTAGAACATGACAAGTAAATTAAATGTAATAGGATAGACCATGTCTGCGCATAAAGTAAACAGAGCTAATAAAGCGATAATAAGTCGGTTGCCAAACATTTCGTCGTGCAATCTTTGCAAAACATCGCGAAATGCGGTGGCGCAAGCAGCGCTGAACATCGTCGCATCTCTAAACTTCAGAGCCATTATAAGCAAGAAATGTAGCTTGGTCTGGACGTCTGAAAATACGTTTACGTTACGGGCATTACCAAACGAGGCCGTAACCTACTGAACTCATAAAGTAGGTAACTGCAACAAGTGCATGTTGACTGTGACGTCGCAAGTTGACCTTGTCTGACTTGTGCTATTAAGTATTTTATGATCTAGTAGGGCAGTTTCATCGATTCATTTCCATTATAAGGAAAGGTTAAAATATTTTAGTCATTATCATCATCATTTAAAGTCTCCTCTGCAGGAGGACGACCGACGACCATCTTGCAAATGGAGGGCCAAGAACGGCACACCTATTTCAACGGAGTGAATTTTGAGGAATGGACTAGCAATCGACTAACCTACCTATCTATGTGTAGGTAATGCATATTATAGTTATCATTAATTAATATAATGCCATGCATCTGAGTCACAAACGTCTGATAAAAGCATCAGTACCGAAAACATGCCACGAATGCCACGATCGAATTTTTTATCAATTTCCACGAATTAGCTTTTGGTAAAACTTTTGCTCGTGTGTGGTTACATAATATCACAAAGATTGTGTTGTAGGTCTCTGGCTTGGAAAGTGGCTGCAAGCAATTGTTTCTAATGAACATGAATCCACGTGTAATAAATAATATGACTCGTGCAATTCTATCCGCTGAACTGTTGAGAGCAATTATTACAGTCGAATTGGTTAAGTAGTTATAAGTCGTGAAGATTTGAAACTTGTATAGTTTTAGCAATTATTAAAATTAAGTTAGAATGATCCGGTAAAAATACCACCGTTAAATACCCGATTTTTTTATCAGCTGGTCTAAAACACGTTGTGAAGTAAGTAATAAGACTTGCTTCGGAGCGATAGCTCACTCGCGCGGCAACCGGTTCCCGCGTTCGACTCCATTTGAGTCACTGCTGTTCGGAATTTCCGCATGTTTTGATGAAGGTAACTTCCATCTACCGTAACCACATCAAACTCCTTATAAACTCGGGTAAGTTGCGTCGAATTCTTGGAATCATCACGGGGAAACATTTGAGACCAGTCATCACGGCCAATCATAATATTGTTTGTTTCCTTTTCTCTACCCTGCCGTCCACGAGAGGTGTAGAGGTACATAAGAATTGCACGTTCTGTAACATACGTTTTATTGGAGCATGAATGAAACGTTTTGTATGTCACTTTTCATTAAATAACCGGTCGGTACAGAATACGTTAATACCGTGCACCGTCCCAGGAGGGATTGAGTCATTTAATACTGTTTTCCATTTATTAAACACAGCGAATAGAGCCAAAGGAAGCAATGTTGATTTGGAGCAAAAACTTGCCTCGACGCCAATTCCATTTACATAGATAAACATCGTAGCCGAGATTCGGTTACAATCGATAGGCGTTTGCATAATCGTAGATAAGTAGCAGGAGTTTAAACTGGCAATAAAGGCTACTCGAAAGCCTTGTTGTACATAGCCTTTTCTTTCGCAAAAAAAAAAGATAAAAACTTACCTACGTCAAATGCAGATACTTAGCTCCAAAACTTAAGTTTTATTATTTTCACAAAACAAAAAAAAATAAGCTACAATATTATTCAAAATATGCACTGTCAATCGTTGATTGACTGACAGACAAAATTAAATAGCAAAACACAATATTTTAAAAATATTATAAATTTCAAGTTAAATACACTGACGCTACCTAAATACGGTGATATAATAAAGTGTACTCTAATACGCAAGTCGTATAAATAACAATGAAACATCCCTTATCATCATCGAGTGATAACGAAAGAAGTCAAATCAGATCTGACTAATCGTTCTAACTTCGTTCGTTTCCTCTAAGAGTGGGTTTAGTAGACCAAACGAGCGAATGCTCATTCTATCCCCACGCAAAGTTGTTGTGTGTAAGCAGAGACAGAGCATTCTTTCGATGTTCTGCCTTTTTTGCGATGATTCTAAGATGCTAGAGCAGGGGTGGCCAGACTTTTGACATGTGAGGTCTACTTATGTTATGCTCGAACATATTTCTTGCGGTCGACTGCAAGATACAGTTTAGAAGAGTGAAATAAAACATTTATCCTTTTCAATCATTCTGTTCAGTTTATTTAACTCTCGCGGACCGGTAGACCGCGGTCGACCTCTTGGCCATCACCGTGCCAGAGCATATTATTTTCTCGAATCCTAGTTCTTAGGTTTGTTGAATTTTACGTGGTGTAATAAACGCTAAAATCGAACTTAAAAGATTAAGAATAAATGATCTACTCTGATATAGCTCTATTTTTTTCTAAATCCATCCTAAAGGTAGCATTCGGATCAAGACGACCGCGACGCGAGACCGCGACTCGAGACCGCGACCGGCGACCGCGACCTACTGCTTTATATGAATTAATAGGAAGTGCTGACGGATGCAAGCGACCGAGTCGCGCGACGTGTGGGCGTGGCCTGCCGGCTACTTGCGTCGCGCGACTCGGTCGCTCACAAGGCCGTGGCGCGACAGATGCAAAATGGCCGTGTTTTCTTCGCACGAAGACGAAATTTTAATAGAATTAGTAAGTTTCGTATGGGTCGCACGACTCGTGTCGCGAAGATTCGTAAGTAGCTGTCGCCCTGCGACCTGCGACCGGTTGCCTGTCGCGGTCTCGGGTCGTGGTCTCTCGTCGCGGTCGTTTTGATCCGAATGCTATCTTTAGCCGTCAGTGTTCTCTGCAGAAACACCAGTCTCTCGTAAAACGTGAACGTGTGTGAAACTGCTATATTTGAAGAAATAATTTCTGGTTGGTTGATATGTCATGTAAATCGCAATCGAAAAGGAGCAGGATTGGGGGAGACGCCGGCCGCGGCAGGTGGCAGGACGGACGTCGCTGGCCCAGCGCTGAGGCCGCGGGACCGGTCGCCGGCGGCTCCGGTGCATGTAATTAGTCGCGCGCGAGTGTGCGAGGCGCCGGAGTCCCACTAACCAGTTCCTTCCACCGCACTGTCCTAGGTTCCACACTACAATACCGATTCAAAATTATGCTGAACAAAAATAGATTGCAACTCAAGGGAGACGAGAGAATGTACGGAAAGTTTTGTACCCTTGAAATGTCGGTGGACCGCTATATTTAATACTTTACGCAGCCTGTTACGTTGATATAGGTACTTAGTGATTTAAGATCATTTCAGTATTATTCATGACATGACTAAAATAAACACGAATGCGAAGGATCCACGACGTTGGCTAGTGGTTGGTATCTCCCCTTAATTATTGTGTGTGACATCATTATTCCGGAGTTCGAACTGTTAATAATAATCAGCCTTAGATTAATATTAATCTAAGTAATCAGCTACTAATATTATAAATGCGAAAGTTTGGATGTCTGGATGGATGTTTGTTACTCTTTCACGCAAAAACTACTGAACGGATTTTCATAAAACTTTACAGTTATTATTCTTTATAACCCAAAATAACATAATATAGGCTATAATGTATGACGATCTGTGACCAACTAAATTTCACGCGGGTAAAGCCGCGGGCAAAAGCAGAAAAAGTCAGCTATATTTCCAAACGTTTAAACGCGGGTCAAAGTTTTAGTTTAATGGCGTATTTTGAAGGACTCAAATTGTATCATCTAATCAAAATCCTGCTCAAATTCAATAATTAGAAAGTAACTGGTGTTACATTTTATTTCACGACAAAACAGACTGAACAGGAAAATATTTTAGCAGCTGGCCTGATTCGTATGTCGTTCACGAGTCGCACCGAGCGACGTGTCTCGTCTGATTGAAGGCATTCAAACGTACGGTAACGGTGTTTAGAATATCGGCATCTAATTCGTCGCTAAGCCAGTTTTTCAATGTAGATACCTACGTTCATTGAATGACAATGAATGAAGATGAAGCTGAGTAACTTGATCAATGGAGATATTATGTATTTTAGCCAAGCCAGATTGCAACGTCACGTTGCCAACGTGGAAGGTAATGGAAGTTTCTTGACCATAGCGAAAGCTTTATTGCAACATAAGTGCAAGTGTCATAGCTGTCAATGGCATGCAGTGTGCATCGTGGGCAACCGGCGAGCGCGGGAGCCTGCACGCGCGTCGGTGAGTCACGGAGTCATCGGCCTGCGTCGTCTTCCGTGAGCTTCGGACTCCGAGCCGAGCCTTGAATCGCTCAGTTTTTGTGCACGAAAAAACTCAATGCCGACAGAGCTGTGTGTTACTGATACCTCCAATGACGCTGCGTCATTATTTTAACCTCTGTCAGCAGCTCATTTTGAATACTCCCGGTCGGGCTGATAAGCTTTGTCACGATAATGATTTTTAACATATACTAGCTTTTGCCCACGGCTTCGCCTATAATGTTATTCTAATGTATAAGCAATAGGTAATATTGTAGTTTCATCAAAATTCGTTTAGTAGTTTTTGCGTGTAAGAGTAACAAACATACATCCTTACATTCTATACACTTTCGCATTTATAATGTTAGTAGGATACTAAAACTGCTTGAATGTATCTTAATTTAAGAAATTATTTTCCCTTTAACAAGCAACAATGTAAATAATAAAATATTTGCACAAACTAAGCAAAACATATTACATTCACACAATCAATTTAAAAACAAGCTCTATTAATCCTGCATAGCACCTGCTAATAATATAAGTAGGTCCTTATTTTTATGCATTCTAATGCACTTCATTGTTCCACTAATATTGAATTGCAAATTCATTGTTCATTTATAATTGATTGTCAATTCCATACACATTGTTGTCCATCACCAGATCATGCTACACACATACTCTTGGCCACATACATAATTGAAGTTATTATCAACCGACTTCAAAAAAGGAGGAGGTTCTCAATTCGACCCGTATGTTTTTTTTTTTTTTTTTTTTCTATGTTTGTTACGCGATAACTCCGCCAATTATGAACCGATTTTAACAAATCTTTTTTCTGCGTATAGGTAATACCTCAAGGGTGGTCCCATTTAAATTTAATAATAGAAAAACCAACCCCCAAGGGTGGAAAATTGGGGATGAACTTTTTTATACGCAATATCTCCGCCGATTATAAATCAATTTGAACGATTATTTTTTTGTTGAATAGGTATTATCAAAAGGGTGGTTTCATGCGAATTTGAAGAAAATATTTCACCCCCAAGGGTGGAAAATTGGGGATGAACTTTTTTATACCCAATATTTTCAATTTTTAGTTTTTTTTTGTGTTCACGCATTTGAAGTCGGTTTTATTTTTTTAAAAAGTTAATTATTTTACAAATCTTTGTTAACAAGATAATGGGTCTTAGCTCCAATTAGAAGTACTCAAGTTAACCTAATGTTATTGTGTAACATAAGGTAGTTACTGTATAACAGCTATTTTAATCACAGTTTTGCTAGGTGTAATGTTTGACTAAAATATTAGGATATGGGTCCAAAATTAACTTGTCATTCTTACTTTAAGTATTACAGATGAGATTAATTTTAAAACCAGAGTAAGGTTCAACATAGACTAAGCATAACCCAAACATGAATATCTCTATCAAATGTTTATTAGAATTAAAAATTAAGCTTAACTCATTGTTGAAGATGAAACTGAGTAGGTAAGTACTGGAATGACGAGATTCCAGACACAAAGAGAAAGTAATTGTGTCTCGCATTGATTAGTGCTTAAGGCATACAAGAGATTAAGAGAGTTGATTACAGAACGAACAATAAATTGCAATAGATTTTAGAATTAGTAGAACAAAAACTTTGAAGTTATCAATGCATGCGGTATAAAACAGCCATGAATTGTCACAGATGCCTGTGTTGCAGTTAATCATGAAACCTGACACCTCGTTACAGACCAGCGATATTGGAAGGTCATTTTATGTTTTGCACTGTTACAGTCAACAAGTATTATGAGTGTAAATGTAGTTAGTTATTAGAACAACTCTCTTATCTGCATTTTTTCAACATAATAGTTAATTAACATTAATCTCATTTGTGAAATAAAGAATAGGTACATTTATTTAATAAATTGCCAGTAATGGTTGAAAATGAAGCCATGATATAGGAGAGGACATCACAAACATAGAGCTGCTGTTAGAATAGTATACGTAGATAGAACACAATGAGTAGCGGCAGACTACGGACACTCAAACACCTATTGTGTTCTAGTCGCTGGTGCCGTACAATCACACACATCACAGGCGGCTAGGTGATTCATATTTACAGGGGCTGCAGAATATGCTTCATAACTCATAACACAGGCAGCAATAAATAATACAGATACTGACTCTATATTTAAACCCTTGTACATACCTATATTTAATGGGGGCCTATGTTCAACAGTTGCTCCATCATCCTATGTTTATGTACTATTTTAATAGTCTAACTCTAAAGTATGTACTATCTGTATTTATTTATTCAAATATTGAAAAGAAAACTTACAGCTGATGCATTCATGGACATTTCTGATAAGTTTTTAATGGAAATGCTCCAAATATCAATTCACATTCTATAATTTTTTACACACCAGGTGTTAATATTTTGCAGATGTTTATTTAGAAAACCAATAAATAAATCGCGTTTTAAATTACCCAGAGACGTTAAAGGGATTTACTAAGTGTGGTTTTATCGTCGTAAACAGAAAAGAAGTAGGTAAATTACTTACCATAACGCGTCGAAAGAAGATTGAAAAGCCCTGGGGGTCGGTGGTGGCGATGAGCTCGAGGCGGGCGGCTGCTCGCGTCGTGACGGTGGGCCGCAGCGCCGTGTGGCAGAAAGCTCGCGGAGTGGCGGCGACTTAAGTTCGCTGAACTTTCATCCCGTGTTTTGCCGACGCTTGTTTTGCCATTCGCCCACACCCTAATACTATTCACTGATAAATCAATCGGAATTATGCACGACACGATACATGGCAGCCTTTTTAACTGTGATGGAAGACCAACGCAAAGTGAGTGACTGAACGAATTGACTGTGACTGACTGACGAGATGTCAGATGATTGACGTTTGTGACGTTTTCTCAATCGCGCAGATTATCATTGACTTATAAACTATGGACCGGAAAATTTTTGAAAATTGTAATTTGTCATGTGTTTTATAAAATAAAATAATAAAATAAAGATGGGATTCCGTGGAGGGTAGTTGAACGGGAAGCATGACCGATTTGTTTTATTGGTTTTAATTTATTAATTAATAGACTTAAGTGTACTTTGATGTTAGCACTGAAATGATAAATACCGTGAACCCTGCATAAAGTGGAACCCCGGAAGGGGGTGAAATTACATCATAATATTTTATTTATAATCCACAACAAACATTTATTTGTTGTGGATTTGTCAAGCAGGAATGGAAGGTCGTATCTTACAGGAAACGTACCTTACAGGAAACACCCTGTATAAATTACTACATTTTTATTGATAAATTAAAATATTTATTACTTTCTATGTAGTTAACTTTAAAGATAATTATGTAGGTACCCAGCGTGTTATTTAAGTCTGAAATATTTTATTGAAACTATTGAAAGCTACTAGTATTATAATGTAGAAGACTTTTATGGTAATAGGGCATAATTTTGAGAAATTAAAGTTTTATTGCAAAAAACAGCACGATAACCTCATTTCTTATTTAAAAAGTTTAATTTATGACCCGATATCCACTATTATAGATGACCCACGCTGAACTGTCCCACCAAACTCAATGACAGGGGGGCGCTACCATTGTTCAACTATATGGTTTCCAACATGGCAAAAATCTGAACCAGCGATCCGGTATTGACGGTGGCGCCCCACTGTCAATGTCATCGACAGGACAGTCCAGTATTTTGGAACTATATTCATGTGATTTATTTGTTATTTTTTTAATAGACAACACAAAGTATTTTTGGCATAAAATTGATTTTATTTTATAGAAATAGAACCGATACTTTTTTAAGGAATCGATTTTTTGTAATGAAGTTCATAAAAAGTAATGAATATACGTGGACATATTTTGTCACTGCGCGATCCAGCCTCAAACTAAGCAAAGCTTGTACTATGGTTACCAGACGTATGTGTTGTGTTATGTCAGCTGAGCCCCGATTACGGTAACTTTTAACGTCAACAATCCAGACACGCTTCTCGATTCTGCGATACGATTGGTCGTTCAACAGCGTACGTCAGCTGTTTTGACCAATCGTATTGCAGAATCAGAAACGCGTCTGGATTGTAGACGTTAAAAGTTACCGTAATCGGGGCTCTGATTTGAGCAGCCTCTATTGCGGACATGTTTTTTTCCCAAGTCGTGTATGTACCGAGCACGTTTATTTTATACGTATACACGGTCCATAGTATTTATATTAAGTCAATGACGCATAGTATCAAGAATCAAGATGTCATAAAGCGTTTCGTTACTGCAAAACGACTAAGTAGTTATTACCAAGGAGTTTGGTCAGAATCAAAATATAATTAAATATTTTTGTGAGAGAAAACTTCTTTATTAATTTAAATACATTCATAAGTTAAGTTTTATGATTAATTTCAATTGTAAATATTACAATAAATCAGGTAAAATAAATTATTCAACAAACCAGTTGATTTATGGATTTTTTTTTTTTCAAATAATATTTTTAAAAAGTTTTTATATATTTTCCCGCTATTTTTACTCGTCCGTCTAGTAGGCACTTCTACGAAATTTGCAGTAAAATCAATGATATTATAGAACTTTTGTTTTTATATAATATCATTGAGTAAAATGCTAAACATAAATAAAAAAAGATCATTTTTGCTCTTTTATCACTACCTAGCTTATTGCCCGCAGCGTCGCCTGCTTTAATTTTGGTATGTGACAGAATGACTTTATCCATTCATATTCTAACTAAAAATATAGAATCTTATAGCTAGCCGTAACCGTAACCTACGTTCATCAGTGAAGCCGCGGGCAAAAGCTAGTAGGTAATTATTATATTTTTTATTATCGCTGTCGCCACTTCTACACCCTGGATGGGAACCGAAATAAAAAGAACATCAAATTCAAAATAGTAATTGTACAATAACTACTAATTCCCACCAGTGGGGACAGCCTGGTGGGGACAACGGGAATAAGCCTTACCTACTGCTGGCCCGTTCATATAAATGTACAGCCAGTAGGTATAAGGTGTTGTTCGTTACAAACCCAATAGAAATAAATCCAATTCATAACTTGAAGTCGAGTGCACCTCAATAACGACATGGTATCACAGTTGCGTCTCATAAACGCGTCGCGCGAAGCTGAAAATTGCGTTAGGGCGGCGCACACGCTCCAGCGCGCACTGATTGAAAAGCTATTGCGCTCGTTATCGGGCCGCAGCCGGCATGCGCGCTGCCTTAACCGACCCTACTCTGAAAACCAATGTCGATATATCCGTCTTTCTCCCTAACCCAGCACTTCTGAGAGAAAATGATAGATAGGCTATATCGAAACAATGTTTCTGAGTAGCCCCTCTACACATTGCGTGCGACGACTGTGGGCTCGTAGCATCAGTCGGTGTTACCGCCTTCACATAGCATGTGAAGCTACTGCTGGCGTGTCATAGAGCTTGCGTCGACCCAGTGGGTAGTTGTGTAGTGTGCGATCATGACAGATGGGTCGTCCTCCCATGGAGGTTTGGCTTTTGCCCTCATCTACTTTACATTCTTTCTGGATAACGTCCTGCTTACCGTCTTAGGTGAGTAGAACAGAATAACCACTTCATTTAACACAATAGGATACAAGACTTACAGAGCAGAATACCTATATTTACCTAGGTACCTACTCACTTCTTTCTCGTATTCTAATATGTATTTTCAGTATTAAAGGCGCTAGGCGGGTCCAGACATGTATCATTTGCCCGATCCGATCACCGTATCCGTATCGTCGACGCGTATCATGATCGCTTATGTGGACGGGTTATTACCTGGTTATTACCCGTCCACATATGCGATCATGATACGCGTCGACGATACGGATACGGTCGCGGTGATCGGATCTGGACCCGCCTTAAGTTGATCAAGGTTGGAGTCTAAAATGTGATTATTATGGATGTGGTTTGTGGTCCGCGCAGTGCCCATCATCCCGGACTGGGTGCGCGGCGAGGCGCTGGCGCTGTGGGCCGCGCACGACGCGCCGCTCGCCGCGCTGCTCAACACCACGGTGCACCGCATCACCACCGAGGGGCCCGGTAACGTATTCACGCGGAAAGGTGTGAGGTGTGCCATCTACAATCGATAGAAAATCTTCTGCCATTGTTTTTTTTTTAAGATCCAAGGGATATCCCGCTTTGGGTTATTAAGAATACTGGATATTACGAGGAACATCATTTAAGAACTGTCGAGGGTTTCTGTTGGAAGCTCTGAAAGATAATTGGATCATCAATCATCATAATCAGATACTGTTTTATAAGTTATCTTAAGAGTTTAATAACTGTTAATTGCCATGTACAGTGTGTCTTCACTATATTTTATCAACATTGTTAACCGGCTGCCGTGACACAAGCACAGCTTAGTGCAGATAAACAAACTGTAATTCTTTTGTTGGCAAATAAAATACTTTTACTTTACTTTTTACTTACTTTAAGTAACTCGATAACATCCCGATGTTACGTCAAGTGCCGCGTCTTCCAAATAACGAAGCAATGTTTATGCTATATTATAATGATTTTCATGAATTCTATCTGGCGACATATCGCTTAGACAAGCTCGGTTAGATAGTGTACGTTCGTGGTTGTTTAGGGTCGGGCGGGTCGCAGGCGGTGGTGGGGCTGGTGCTGGGCGCGAAGGCTGGCGCGCAGCTGCTGGCGGCGCCGCTGGCGTCGGCGCTGGTGTGCCGCGCCGGGCCCGCGCCCGTGCTGCGCGCCGCCACCGCCACGCTGGCCGCCGCCGCGCTGGGTGCGTATGCCGACGTACTACACACTTACACGGCGCCGCTAGCAGCTCTGGCGGCGCCGCTGGCGTCGGCGCTGGTGTGCCGCGCCGGGCCCGCGCCCGTGCTGCGCGCCGCCACCGCCACGCTGGCCGCCGCCGCGCTGGGTGCGTATGCCGACGTACTACACGAGAATAGGTCTCTCATGAAACGACCGACGCTAAAGAAGACTGCCTGAAAATTCTGTAGGTTCAAGTTTGGTCTCTGATCGTAACGCACAAGTCTACAGTATGCGTTACGATCAAGAGACCAAAGCTTTCGGCTTCACGCTTATGGGCCACCGACTACAGCCACCGGTGCGTGGCTGTAATCAGCTGTGGTCGGTGGCCCCTTTATCCTATCTTGCTTACATATTAAGTAAACGTTAAAATTGTAACACATTGACATAAACTGTGCAGAAAAATAGGGGTGTAAGTAATGGAATAATTTTATTCCTTAGGGCCTGTCGGCTCTAGCTAAGAATGCTGGGATAGTTGCATTGTATGTTATACAGGGTGGAATTATTAATGCCACCTGGAGGGAAAGTACTCTTAATATTGTAGATAGAATTTTTTTCTCAAAGAAAACATTCCTTTATTTTTGAAAAGAAATAGAACTGCATTCAAAGATTTCCAAAAATTTGCTTGCCACACCCGGGAATCGAACCAACTAAAATCTGTTAAAAATTACACCCTGTATTTTTATTACAGCTATCGTTAGGGTTAAGTATAAGGATAAAATCTCTCTAACAAACTTGATAAATTAAATGAAAGGAAAACCATGAAATCTTAAATTATTTTAATTATGTTACAGAAAATTGTATCTTTACATGTGATAATGGTAGAAAACTTTCGAAAAAAAAATCGAAAATCTTTGAATGCAGTTCTCTTTCTTTTCAAAAATAAAGGAATGTTTTCTTTCAGAATTTTTTTCTATCTACCTACAGTATTAAGAGTACTTTCCCTCCAGGTGACATTACAAAATTCCACCCTGTATACATTTAGATACGATGAAAAGAATACTCTCAATTAACGTTGACATCGCGCAAACTACCCTCGTTTGTAGATCCTGGCTATAAGCAGGAGTTAGGGTTAGGTATAGGTAGACCGAAGATCTGGTAAAGGTCGCGGAAGAACCTGGAAGAGGGCAGCGCAGGACCGTTCATTGTGGAAAACCTTGGGGGAGGCCTTTGTCCAGCAGTGGACGTCATTTGGCTGAAACGAACGATACAGGAGTTGCAGTAGTGGGATTAGTCCCTTTCTTTTACCCTCGCTTGGATGATGTCAGCTCGTGACTTTGTGAGCTCGTTCCCATCAGGTGTGGCGGGTTGTAGCAGCGTGTCGGGCGTGGGGCGGACGCTGTGCGTGGGCGCGGCGCGCGCGGCGCAGGGCGCGGGCGCGGCGCTGGCGGGCGTGGCGGGGCTGGCGCTGGCGGCCGCCGCGCTGCCCGCGCCGCAGCGGGACCGCGCCATCGGGGCGCTGCTAGGAGCCGTGGCCCTGGGTAATTTAAGTCCTTTTTTTCTTTGCAAATAGGCTTTTAAAAAGCGCTTTTACACTTTCCATTACACTCGGAGCCGTGGCCCAGGGTAATTCAAGTCCTTTTTTTCTTTGCAAATAGGCTTTTAAAAAGCGCTTTTACACTTTCCATTACACTCGGAGCCATGGCCCTGGGTAATTTAAGTCCTTTTTTTCTTTGCAAATAGGCTTTTAAAAAGCGCTTTTACACTTTCCATTACACTGCTTGCGAAAAAAGGACCAGTGCTGAGAAGAAGCAAGAAACTCACCATCATTGTCAGCCGGTTGAAACAAAGTGACTTCATAGCGTAGTGCCTCATTGATAGGCGGCCTTATTGTTTACTCAGGGCCGTCTTTAACCTACTAGGGGCCCTGGGCACTTCAGGATCAACGGGGCCCTTTTCATCTTGAAAAAGGTTTTCTTTGAGAGCAGACGGGGGCAGTGGCGGTGTAGCATGGGTTGGCACCCGGGGAGGACCGACCGCCCCCACCGCCCCCCCTTTACGCCGCTACTGGACGGGGGCCCTCTTGATCGCGGGGCCCTGGGCACGTGCCCAGAGTGCCCAGTGGTAAAGAGGGGCCTGGATAGGCCAAGTCACCAAGTGAAAGACAAGAGAGCACACGGTCGATCGCCAGCCCACTGGACGCCATCACAAAGGCTACTGAGTCCACCATGGTCCAGTGTACTCGCGACGCCTCTAACCGTCAGAAATGGAAGCACATCGCCAGGAGAGCTACCCTCGAAAATGACATCGAACACCCTACGTGTACCTCGTCAGTGCAACCACGACAAGAGTGTCCGACTAAGAAAAAGAACCTCATTGATATGTCTCTCGATGTCACGCATGATGTTGCTGCTTGTAGTAATAGACTGACTTATAGTTTAGCCTTCGAAGACTATCTTGCTAACTTACCAACTCCACTACGTGCAGGCGTGCTGGTGGGATACCCGTTTGGTGGCGCTGCGAATGCGTTGTGGAGTCGCGCCGCACCGTTCATGCTCATCTCCGTCGCACTGCTGGCTGATCTCAGTAAGTTTTACATACCAATCAAATTGGGTATTTAGCGTGTTTGACCTACGAGCTAATGATACTGATTATATTTTTCAGTTATGCAATACATGTTTCTGGATAGAGAGGAATTTTGCCAGGTGAGTCTGTTTAGATTACGTTCTTCTTAGAAACAGATTACTTACTCCTTTGTCCTATACACGGATAAGGATATCACTATCATTATTGCTACCGAATGTTTTTGCCAGGTTATTGGCACATTTCTTGTAATACACTACACATTTTCAGTATTGTTGCAACATGCCGTATCACAAGCAAATACGGCGGCAACATTTGTCAGTTCAAGCAAGAGCTGTAGGCCTAAGATACGCGCCGTGATAACTTTTATCGACGTCATTCAAAAGGTATGGGCAAAATCGATAAAATGGCGTGATAACAGCTTATCGCGGCGCGCATCTTAGGCCTACAGGTTGTGTGACCAACTGTCAACATGTTCTTGTCGTCTACCCAGCCCAGCGCCGGTGGTGGGACTGGCTGGGGCATGCGCAGCGGCGTGGCGGGCGTGGCGGCGGCGGGCGCGCGCGGCGCGTGCGGCGCGTGCGCGGGCGCCGTGCTGCTCACCACCAGCGTCATGGCCGCGCTCGAGCCCTGCCTGCCGCTGTGGATCATGGACAAGTTCCACCCGCAGGTGCGCCGCGAGCTGGTGACCTCGTGCCCATTGTCGGTGTCAGGCCCGGATTTTAAGGGTGGCAGCGTCTGTTCTTCTTCTTAAATAACTTAAATTTTATTGTTGTTGTCTCTGTCAGCCCGGTCGAAATTATGTAGTTGGTGCCATTTAAATTCTACGCGAGGCGACTGTACATCACTGGACGTCAACGCTCTTGTTCTGCTCTTGTTGTGGTTAAGAAGGCTGTTGGCCCTCACACCCGACGGTGACGTGACAAAATGAACAGCATTATAAGTAGGCGAGCGAATTTCAATATGATACTTTTCGGGCGATGAGGCCTGGCAAAACACTCGACATTCCTTTACGGCGCTGACACAAAATTGGTGTCCAATACGAGCGTACTCTCAACGGCTCGACCACCACTGCCAATCTGATGGGGGTTTGATTTATATCCATTCAGTGCATAAGTGGGGATTTAAGTGTGAACAACTTGTCATATAAAATGCTGCCACTGGAACATTCGATTAAAATCCGAATCAGACACTCTACAAGT
Organism: Ostrinia nubilalis; assembly: GCF_963855985.1. Taxonomy (NCBI): domain Eukaryota; kingdom Metazoa; phylum Arthropoda; class Insecta; order Lepidoptera; family Crambidae; genus Ostrinia; species Ostrinia nubilalis. Next base: position 31,914 of record NC_087110.1, read on the forward strand.
GGGAACAAGCTCTAAGGCAGTGGTTCCTAACCTTTTTAATGTCACTACCCCTGTGAACAAGTATGAGAATTGAGTTTACCCCTAGCTAAGCTTTATAGTAGTTCATTGCGCGGCCGCGGCACGCCACCGCGAGACCATGTTACCCCTCTAGAATTTCCGATTTACCCCTGCGGGGGTAATTACCCCCAGGTTAAGAACCACTGCTCTAAGGCGAGCTCCTCAGGTCGCGAAAGAGGTCTGTTGCGTGCGGCACCGCAACGCGAACGTTGCAAGGTTGCGACGCTGCTTCGTAGTTCTAAATATAAATCTGTCTTGCGGACGCGGTGACTTCTCTCTTACGGGAGCAATGTACCCCTTAGAAGTGGCAGACGGGCGCGGTGTTCATCCCGGACAGCGCGGGCTACCTGGCGGCGGCGAGCCTGGTGGGCGGCGCGGCGCGGCGGCTGGGCGCCGAGCGCGTGGCGCTGGCGGCGCAGCTGGCCGTGGGGCTGGCGGCGTTAGCGGTACCGCATGCCACTTCGGTGCGTACACCTTGAACACTTCACAGTATTCCACCTGACAGGCTGTGCTCAGCAAGGTCGAGTGTGAGAAGTAGATGTGCTGTGAGGTTGTAGTCGACAAACAGCTTCTTATACTCGTATCAATAGACGCCGTCGCAATTTTAACCACGATTGTGGTCTAATGGTAATACCACCTGCTTCAGACTCAGAGGTCCCATTTTCGATTGCCAGTGGCTAACTACCACTATCCTACCTAAGTATGTCACCATAACATTAATTTTAACAGCATTCGTAGCTATTCCCGTAGTTGGAGATATGATAGCTGTTTTATTTGGGGGTTGAGGATTACGCGTGAAGCTCGCTTCCACCTTCGGCCTGATCATCACTTTCCATCAGCAGATATGCAGGCTGAAAGATCAAAGAGTGTTTAAGGCTTCTGTGCAAAGATCATGCACAGAGGCCTTAATCATTTTTGTACTGAAGATCATTGAAATAAAGAGTATCGTGTGGAGTATTGCAGGTGTCGTGGCTGGCGCTGCCGCACCTGGCACTCGGGCTGGGGCTGGGCGCGACCGACGCGGCGCTGGTGCCGGCGCTGCTGGCGCGCCAGCCCGCGCGCGTGCCGCACGTCGCCGCGCTGCTGCAGGCCGCCTCCAGCGTCGCCTACACGCTCGGTATGCTGGCCGTCCGGCCGCGAGTGCTGTGTGTACTGTAGGTGCCGCACCGGCGCTGGGGCTGGGGCTGGGCGCGACGGACGCGGTGCTGGTGCCAGGGACATCTTTAACCTACTGGGGGCCCTGGCTATTTAAGGATCAAGGGGACCATGTTCCTCTAAAGGCCGAAAATTAAAGAAATATTGAACTTTGGCAAGTTTTTACGTACACCTGCTGTATTCTGAGGAGTAGACAGGCCCGACGCCCAGGGCGCAGGTCATACCCATATCCGCTATAAGTCTTGCTGCTGCTTATAAACTCGTCCCACAATCTTAAACATTGTGTTTGTACCTTTACAATAAGAGCCTCAAATTAGAGCATAGAATTATCTGTGCCTCAGACGTCTCAAGTTGTGCGAGTCCCATGAGAAAACTTTGTCTGCTTTATTGTAAAGTCCGGTCGCTGAGCAGATATAATTTCGTTCAATGACCCCAAGCTACCCATCCTTATCGCACGGCGACTTTACCTTGATAACTTGAAGTCAATTCTGTTCCATCTCCGCGAGACAGGAACCCATGATGTCGCAGTAATTAAAGACCTTGACCTAGGCCCGGTGGCGGGCGGGCTGGTGGCGTGGGGCGCGGGCTTCGAGGCCACGATGCGCGCGCTGGGCGTGCTCAACCTGCTCTACGCCGCGCTGCTCTACCGCGCGCTGCGGCGGCACCCGCTCTCCGACCAGGTAAGAGGCACCACCACATTCTAGATCACACCATCACCACATCCTTTTTCAAAGTCAAATTCAAAATTTCTTTTTTTGTTTAGACTAATAAATAGTTCTTACAAATCGTCATTTTGCTCTTATCGTCTTTGCCATATAACCACCACATTCTATGTCACACATACCATCATCATCTTAGAGTAGGCGCACACCGTTGATTTTTAGTTGGCCGATAGTTGTGCCCGATTTGAAATTGTATGAAGAATCGGCCAAATCGAATCGGCGTAGTGTGCGCACTCCCATACATGCCCATACTGATCAACAACCCGACTAAACTATCGGCCGACGAAAAATCAACGGTGTGAGCCTACTCTTACCACATTTTAGAAGATCGTCCGCTGTCAATGCAGGCTTACCGGTATCACCTGGTGATATGGCCAGTCGCATCGCGTAGCTAGCCCCAACGTGATCGAATAATAATTAAAAATACATTATAGAGATGTATCAATTTACGACAGTTAAACGTGACCTGCTTTTCTCACATTCAAATTTGAATAAAATTGAACTCGTAAATAAGTTACTGCGTTACAAATTCTAAGAAAATTGCGCAACAGTTTCTGAAACCGATTTGACCATAAATTAGAATAGAGTCTAGAATTTGAATTGACGTCCTTCCCTTATTTATTACACGTAAAATCGCAAATGAAACCAAGTTTTATCGACAGTGGGGCGCGAGCAGCCCGGACGACGACTCAGCCAGCGAGGAGGCGGCCGACGAGGGCGCTCCGCTGCGCCCGCAGCAGTACACTACGCTCCACTAGAGCCACTCACCTTCAGTACTTTGATCTGTTAATCTTATTGTGAAAATAAACATAAATATCTACTTCGCATTTTTATTCAAAATCTCTTCAGGACGCCTACCTAAACTTAAATAATTTCAAGCTTCTACAGTTTCTTACATCAGTTGAGTCCATTTTGCTAAGAGCATTCCATTCTATGTCGTGCAAGCGCGCGCTCATAAATGGCAAAATCTGAGTTGAATTCCTTGGCTCCAAACCTACTAGCCATCCATGTTCGCTCGACCCTCGATGAGCTTCCAGCATACATGGACTGGATTACTTGGGATTATTGGATTAGTCCGTGATAAACACAACTGTAAACATAACTGTAAAACAGCATCCTCTTTGAAATGTTCCGACACGACGTTTGAATTTTTTTCATTTGTTTCAAACATCAACAGGCCGCGACCGACTGACACCTGTCAAAATTACAGTTCTGATGACCCCGTAAAATCAAATTTCAGTGTTTAAACTCCAGTAACTTCTAAATTTATCAGTGCACCAAACAAATAACTCAGGATGGCATGCAAAAAACCATTGGGTAAGTTCGTAAAATTACTCGTTAACTTTAGTAACCACTTGTCCTGCACTGGTGGTCCTAGTCCTTGCATTACGTAAGAACTGAGTGTGTAATGGTGTAAACATGTTACACCGCTCGCCTTTGAGTCAAGGCCCAAGACTAAGGAGATCAGAGACAACTTTGTAGCCATATGTCCTAAAAAAAGATGATTTCAGGCTTTCATGGTGGCTCATATAGTCTATGTCTATCAATAGTGTTGTCGTGACTCCTGTATGCTATCCACTGGGTATGTCCCGCAGGGCCCGGCCCCGGCGCGTACCAGCTGCCCACGACGTGCGGCTTCAACCAGCACGACCCGTCGCGCTACCGCAACCCGATGTACTCGTTCGGGACCAACGCCGGGTACCGCGTCAAGGGCCTGGGCCCGGGGCCCGCCTACCGCATCGACCGCGTCACGCGCGACGGCATGGTCTCCTCCCCCGCTTGGAGCTTCGGCGCTAGGTACCACTTTATGAATCATTACAAAACCAAATATTGATACACGAATGTTAGAAGAAAAACGTAAAGTAAACCGATAGTTCCAGAGGGTCTATTCTTGCGATGGGACCAAAATGTTTGACTTAGAGCAAGGCTGCTCAACCTTTTGAAGAGTCGGGCCAAACGGTGGATTCAGTCGTTAACGACGGGCGACTTAAATTTTTTATTTCAGTTACTCTCAGGACAAGCGCAATAAAAAACTCAATTATTAAGATCGACCATACTTGCTCGGGTCACTTAAAATTCCTGCCTGGGGTTGAGCAGCCTTGACTTAGAGGATGCACAAACGTAAACACTTGTCTTGTGTGGTACGTACAAGTCAAGACCCCTTCTGACCCACCACACTACCAAACCACACTACCAGTAGTGTCGTGGGGAATATTTTTTCCCTTCAACACTACCAAGCCAGTAGTACAACACTACCGGGTAACTTACATCTTCATTCCCATCGACACCACTACTAGTCTACTGGTAGTGTGGTTTGGTAGTGCGGTGGGTCAGAAGGGGTCAAGACTTTTTCAGATAGTCAACATGAAATCCGCCAGTCATTGTGAACACGTAGAAACTTGTGTCCAGCTGCTTCCACTTGACATCACACAAAGTGTCTACGTTTACGTAGCACCTTAGGATGACTTGAAAACAAAAAGAGTCAAAGGAGACCTCAGTAGCGGCGTAGGGGGGTTCGGTCCGCCCCGGGTGCCAAGCATCAGGGGGTGACACAAGTCACGCAGATTAGTACTCACTGGCGCATCTGCATGGCAAATCGCGCGATTGTCTTTCAATCTTCAAATCGGTAGGTAACCCCCCAAAAATCCTGGGGGGTACCAGGGGGTGGGTGCCTTAGGACTTATGATCGCCCCGGGTGCCACCCATGCTACGCCGCCACGTGGAGACGTGTTGAAGCAACCTGCGTGTTGCAGGTTCCCGACGCGCGCCACGCTACGCACGCCGGGCCCAGGCTCGCACGCGCCTGAGCGCTGCCCGGCCATGCGAGAGCCGCGCGCACCCATATATTCGATGGGCGCGCGGCTCGGCTTCGCGCTCAAGCGGCCGGGGCCCGCGCCCAACGCCTACGCGCTGCGGCTGGGGCCCGGCACGCCCGCCTACACCATGGGCGCGCGAGTCGGCTTCAACCTCAAGCCGCGCTCGCCGGGGCCCGCTGTCTACTTCCAGCGGGACGCCAACGTCTACATGACGAGGTGAGCTCCTTGTACATTATCTTTGGGTTGGGAGCCGTCTACGCTCACCTATTATTGTCCGGTGAAGTTGGAAAAGCCACTCAAGGCTACCAACACTTTCCGTGCAAAAAAAGTCCTTATATGGAAATTAACTGTCACGATATTGTGGGTCTTCATTTGTCTAAGGAAACTTATGCCCGTTTTCACCATCAATCCCTAATTTTTAAGTGACCCCTATGGTAACACATTACAGAAATTTTGTTTTCAAATGGGTTACTTAAAAATTAGGGATTGATGGTGAAAACGGGCATTAGACTCTAACATGTTCATTAAAATATTTCGCGATTCTGCAAGCGTTCTCTAATAGTCGTTTCTCCATTAGACTTGACATTTCCTTTTTGAGAGATTCATCCACAGAATGTTTTTCACACAGCCCACCCACATTTTTATAATATTTGTCTTTTTACTCATTTATTTTCACGTTGCTAGGAGCCCGAACTACTCGCTGGGCGCAAAACTGGACGGCGCGGGCAAGGCCACGAAGACGCCCGGGCCCGCGGCCTACCCGCCCAACCTCTATAACGTCAAGAAGGTACGTGTTTCCTGGCTATTTGATATTTCTAAAACAAACAAACTTGTTCGGATGCTCATATTCTATCGTAATTATTGAATCCTTTCAGTCTACAGCAGTCTTTCCCAAAGTGGGCGATAACGCCCCCTTGTGGGCGCTGCAGGCTTAAAAGGGGGCGGTAAGAGACCCAGAAAAAAAATGGGACGTTGTGTAGAGGCTTGGGAGTAGGGTTGCCAGGTCCAAAATCACAAAAGCCGGACTTTGTACTTCATTTGGCCGGACATTTTACCCTAAAAGCCGGACATGTGACGGGGGGGGGGGGGGGTGCAATTAGTGTCAGCTCATGGGTGAGTATCATCATCGGTTGCTAACCAACATCCTGAAGCGTGCGCTTCATATGATTCTGTGGCTCGACTTTCACCTGATGCGGCAACCAAATAAAAAGCCTAACAAAAGCCGGACAGGCCGGACAAGGCAATATTTGGCCGGACAAGTCCCTAAAAAGCCAAACATGTCCGGCTAAAGCCGGACGCCTGGCAACCCTACTTGGGAGGCGTCATTTACTAAGAGGACTGTTAGACACCGACTGAGCACTCGACACTCGACTACAAATGGGGCGCTAAAAAGAATTTATTCTCAAAGTGGGCAGTAGACAAAATAAGTTTGGGAACCGCTGGTCTACAGTGACATTCGTATCGTTTCAGAACCCGTACTCATACTCGTTCGGCACGAAACACGGCGACTACGCGCCGCCCATGATCGTCAAAGAAGACACCATGGACTGTCTTTGAAAACTGGTGCGTCACTAAACGGAAGCTGTGACGTCACAAACACGCAAACGCGAGTGGCCCCAGAACGGTGTGCCATCCACTTAAACTTGATTGATTGCTTTCGAGACACTTTGTTACATGGAATTTGTAATCATTTAAGAAAGTAACAAAAGATGCAATATTCAAGTATTTATAAATGTTTTGTAGCATTTGGACTTTGATGCTTGTTTGTAATGTGCTAGTAAAATGTTTACAAAAACATTGTATAAGTGAAGAAACAGTGATGTTGAAGAAATTGTATGAATTGGAACATTTCAAATGATTTTTGAAAAGTTTTTGTATTGTTACTGGTCTTTTTGGAGTCCAAATTGAATTTTTACTATTTGAATTAAAGATTGTTATTGTTTTATAACATGTTTTATTAACAATTTTACTTACACTATCTACTTATGAATTTACACTATTTCTTATAAATAATAACTCGCACCCACAGTATACTAGGCAGGACATTGGACTTTCTCCCATTGTTTTTTCACAATCACATCATAACATTGCATTCACTATTATACGGGCATGGCATGGTGGTGATGAAACATTATATTTACCTACACAAAATGCAGTTTGGCAAAATTAGCCCATATAACAGATAAACATCTTGTAGAAGATTAATAAGTAATCAGAAATAAGTTTTGCATGCAAAATCATATCTATTTGCTACTATAGTTCCAAAATACTGAACTGTCCTATGCATGACATTGACAGTGGGGCGCCACGGTCAATACCGGATTGCTGCCCCCCTAGACAAAACGCACTTTTTGATTGAATCGAAAATCGAATCCGTCAAAACTCCATACAAAAAAGGGGCTTTTCGACCACTTTTCGACTGGTTTGCGATTATAATTTGCACTTTGTCTAGACCCACTGGTTACGATTTTTGCTATGTTGGAAACCATATAGTTGAACAATGGTAGCGCCCCCCTGTCATTGAGTTTGGTGGGACAGTTCAGCGTGGGTCATCTAGACATTGATGGGCTGTCGTCTGCAGAAGTATGTGGAAGAAAGAAGCATTCTTACGTTGACGCACTGAGGGTAGTCTTCTATCTGTCGTCAGAACTTGCGCATGGCCTTGAGGCGGTTGTTGCGTCGCATGCCGGCGGCGCGCACGCGCAGCCAGTAGCGCTTGGAGTTTGGGTCCAGCTCGTCGAGGCGTGGTGGCGCGCCCGTGCGCAGAGTCCACAGCCACGACGGGTACTCGCTGTCGTCCTTCAGCTGGGGACGCATTGATGAGTTTGGTTAAAAACAATAGAACTATGCAAATCAACAAAAAGAGGGTCCTTCAATCGTAGGTAGAATTTTTTCGTAGGATCACACTCAATATTAAAATAACACAAATACAATATTTCATGAATTAGAAATGAAAGACATTGTGTAGTATTATAAAGCTTAGAAAGCCTGTGATGAAATGTTAGGACTAAAGAGTAGTTGAGCATCAGGATAAAAGAACTAAAAGTTATGAATAAATAAATAAATGACTAAACATGAACCAAGGAAAGTTTGGTATGAACAATATAAATTATGTGAGGGCGATCGGCCCACCACCAAAAGTACCTTATCAAGACCATGTGCATCATACATAAGTAAGGAAACACCAATTGGATTCTTATTCTTTACTTAAGTCATACCTTGACATCCTCTCCGGTGGTGTAGATGTTAGACCCGCACACGAACGTGGTGAGCTTGACGGGGTCAGTTTCAACTGGCAGCTGCTTTTTTTCCATCGGGCCCAGTTTGCCAGCCTTCTTCTTGCCTTTACCCAGGCCCATTACACCTGTACATTGAGTATTTAGGTTTAGTACACAAGTAAACACCATCATTATTATCAGAATGATACATTAAGAGCCACTCAATCTCAATACCTACCTCCTGCCGCTGAAGTCTTTTTCACAGCAGCGAAGCAAGAACTGTTTGTATGAAGGTATTGTGAATTTACATTAACTAAAGTTCGCATTTGTACAAAACCCCGACCTATTGCGGATAAATAAGACATTGTAATAACTTTTATCCAATTGATTATTAAATTATTATTCAATTATGATTCCATAAAACTCAATTTATAGGTTATGTTTTCATTATTGTCTTGAAAGCTGTCAATGTCATTTTATAGCACGTTCCGTTTCACTCAACATCAACATTACTCTTTGACTGTATCATATGATGCCTTTGCCTTTCGGTAGAATCATGGAGTTACTAATTATGTGGAGAGGCTCTATTGCATATTGATACAAAACCAAATCGACACAACAAATAATATGATACTATCCGTTCGCTTTAAGTTTGCCGCTGGCGATATAACGTCACTCGAAAGGTTTGATTTGATTTGATTTGAAGGAATCGTCTGTAACTATAACAAACTATGTTTAAAATATTTTTTATTTATTATTATTGATAAAAATTGAGTATTTGCGTAAAATAAGACACACTAATTGCGTTTAATCACGGTTGGGAGAGGGAACGCGCATTCCATGGACTGGCAAACTTAGCGCGAACGGGTAGTAACAACCAGGCATGGAACATTTCATAAATAGCAGGTGAAAAATCATATGACATGAATTTCATTAATCACCTGCTATTTTACTTCACATAGACTGCCATAATTTCACAGTCAACGAAATCACGAATCACATGAATTTCATTCATTCATTCGAGCGAAGTCCGTGAGCGCAGCTCTGCCAAGCGACCGAGCGAGTAAGAAGGAATGATTTGATCATGTGCGTGTTAGAAAAGGACGAGAGATGTGATGACGAACGAAACTGGGCATTTAAAATATGAACTTTGAGCTTAAGGTGTAAGGTTAAGATTTCCTTGTCCATGATTCGTATGATTTCATTAGATAGCAGGCAGATGAAATGAATGAATTTTCACTAGTAGTCGCGCGGTTATTGATTGTTGCATACATACTGTGCTGTGAAACTGTTTGTTTTTTGTTGTGCGACATAAAATATTGTTACATTTCATATTTAGCTAATTAGCAATCGTTTATCATACTTCATTAAAAGTAGCACATTATATGAAAGAGCTACATTATAACACTGCGAATAAAAATCATTGCCTGTAAAATTTCGCATGTGAAATCATTTATGAACAAAAATCATCATTTCATAGAATGAAAATAAATGAAAAATAGCAATCATTTCCATGCCTAGTAACAACAACCCATGGTGACGTATGAAAAAAGGAATAGAAATAATGTTTCGTCAGTAGTACTCATTCTGGTAAAGCTAGTCACCTCTTTTTTCATGAGCATTTGATGCGTGCTCAATGTATACTTGATTTGAGAAAGGAATGGCCGTAGTGTAGGCAAGGCAATAATTAAGCTGACAAAATGTTTGTTTACTCGAAATATTTGTTAACTGATTGCCTATTAAACAGTACTGTACCGTTATTCGAAGCCTTTATAATGAGAGTAGTGTCTGTCTTTTCCTGTTTGAGTACTAGTTTTGACGTATAATCTGCCCACGTGACTTCCGCTCCGGTCCCCCACCGCCTAAGCACGCCTCAATTAGCGACACTAGCGCCACCAACGGTAGCTCGAAACTAGGTTTCGATATTCTCGCCATTTGGTGTTTTAGTTCCCGTTCGAGACGGTCGTAGAATTAGCTCCGCTAGTTCGCGACCCATCTCACAGGTACTAGTCGTGACGTGATTCAGGTAAAATATTACCATCATAATGTAAGTACTTTAAATTATTATGTACTGGCTGAAAACTTATAAAAATTACTGTGATTACTTATTTCACAGTGTAATTTATTTTTACAACGGTGTTACCGTTCGGGGGTAGATTGCATTCAATCTAACTCAGTGTAATTTTAAATAATTATCTTTCTTCTCTAGTAATACTTGTACCTAACGGTATTCCGTTAGACGTGTTTCAAAAGTAAACATTACTTTTTAGCAATGTTTGTTTCTAACGGTTTTTCGTTAGATATGTTTTTAAGCTAACTTTTCTTCTTAGCAATGTTCGTACCTGACGGCGTGTTCCGTTAGATGTGTTTTAAAACTAACATTCCTTTTTAGCAATGTTTGTGCCTAACGGTTTTCGTTAGATGTGTTTTAAAACTAATATTCCTTTTTAGCAATGTTCATTCCTAACGGTATAACACTCCTTTTTAGCTGTGTTTGTTCCTAAGGGTTTTCCGTTAGATGTCTTTATTTTCAAAAGGAAAGAGGAAATATTATGTCCACGTGCAGAAGAGGAGCAAGAGTTGGCGTAGAGGTCAAATCAAAGGATGGTGTGGTGTAATGTGATAGTCGCAAGATGTGATTGCTTGCTACAATAAGCTGTAAGTACCAACTTACCAATACCATTTCAGACATACGAATTCCATCGGACGGATTGTGTTGATTTATAAATCAACAAAATAAATAAACGGTAAACTACCTTTATCAATATGCATCCGGGGAAAGTATGAAAACTTCCACTAGGTAGGGTAGCGTACCGACGTACCTATTCTACCGCCATTATGGAAGTCTAACGCATGGCTTATAACCCAAGAGTGAAGTGTGCAGTTTGTCCTATTAGGATACGGTACGTAGGTATAATAATACCTTTGTGGTTTTCTTAAACTATGATTTCAGGAAAACGCTATGCTGTTACTGTGTAGATAAACAGTGAGTCTGTGTAATAAACGGTGAAGGATGAACATCGTCTATTCAGCCTGATACGCAGTTTATTTGATGCTAGCGGCGTCTGGAAAATTTTTCGGCAGCAATACGATCGCAACTCTGCTCCGCAGATCGATCTGAGATTTCGCCTTATGCTAAATACCTACAGTGGAAAACTCAAACTGGCTACTCGGCAAGCTAGATGGCAGTGTAACCAAAATGCAGCAGCATAATCCTGTAGCGAGGGTAAGTTCTCTTGGAGCAAACAGGGAAAAACCAGGAGCCAGAACATTTTCTCCCTCATCCCACCGGGATAGGAGAAAACTCAAACACTCAAGGAGTCTCATATTGAGCCAGGCAACGCCGCTCATTTTTATTTACGTCGAGAGGTCTTAGTAAGGCATTGGTCCAAACCCTCTTGTTATCCCTCATCCCACTGGGATAGGAGATTACCCAAAGAGAATCGGACTCAAATCATTACATTTCGAGCCGAGCAACCTCGCTCATTTTTATTTACATCGAGAGGTTTTAGGGCATCGCTCTAAACTCTCATGTTATCCCTCATCCCACTGGGATAGGAGATTACCCAAAGAGAACCGGACTCAAATCATTACATTTCAAGCCGAGCAACCTCGCTCATTTTTATTTACGTCGAGAGGTCTTAGGGCATCGCTCTAAACCCTCATGTTATCCCTCATCCCAATGGGATAGGAGATTACCCAAAGATAACCGGACTCAAATCACTACATTTCGAGCCGAGCAACCTCGCTCATTTTATTTACGTCGAGAGATCTTAGGGCATCGCTCTAAACTCTCATGTTATCCCTCATCCCTCTGGGATAGGAGATTACCCAAGGAGAATCGGACTCAAATCATTACATTTTGAGCCAAGCAACCTCGCTCGTTTGTATTTGCGGTTCAAAGACATGAGGGCATCGTCCTAAATCCTCATAATTTTTCAAGAGTTATAGAACCCAAACGCCTTATTCCACGGCAAACGAAAATAAGTAAAGTTGCCGAGTAGACATGAGGGCTTCGCCCTAAATCCGCATAACTATAAAAGGGTCTGAAATTCTATTTAACACGGCAAAATTAAAGTAATGTTGCCGGGAGGACATAAGGGCATCGCCCCAAATCCTCATAATTTTCAAGGGTTATGGAACCCTAATTAAAATGCTTTATTTTATGACAAAAGTAAGCTATTTAAGACCTGCCATGGGTAAAAGGTGGAGACAGAGATCATGAGATTACGCAAAAATTACTCGATTCGTGTCAGTTTGGCTTATTTCATTACTGCCGAGATGATACAAGGGCATCGCCCTAAACCTTCAGAATCTTGAAGGATGTTAATTAATCGGGGCCGCAGCTATGCGCCCTGAATTTTTGGTACCGAACAGTTAACGCCTGGAGAAATTAAATAAACTTAAGCCTTTATGCAGCCTCTGCATAGTAAAGTTACAACTATTGACCTGATAGTCTTTTAAATAAGGTATACATTCATAGACGCTTGGCGGGTACCACAAAGTACTGAATACTAAAATAAGTATTTGTCTGCTATACATACCTATAGTACACCGACAGACTCATGCAAATGTTCTGACGGCAATTGATTCGCACAGAAAGAGTCGCGACATTCGCGCCCTTACCTATTGGACGACTTCATTCTGGGGTAACTCAAGACCCATCCTTGCTTCGGGGTCAGATATAACCCATGCCCCTTTTGTAATAAAAGCACACAAGTCTGGATAATAAACACAATGAAGTCGGTCCTTACCTGTATAAAATAAATAAACAAAATAATAACAGTCTTACAAACTAGTAACAGTAAAAGGTGAACTCCATAAATACAAAATGGCCTAACCGAGTCTCGGTTACCAAAAACATACAGATCAAGTCACGTAACGTTACAAATCCTAAAGCATTGGCTCTTCTCATGTTATAACACTACAATTCATGATTTGCGTGAGGCAAAGAGCATTTTAACCGCCAACTTGAGGCGCTCATGGCACCCAATACCAAATACTTATGATCCACAATAACCAAAAGTATAAAGCTTATCTGAGCTTAAAACAAATTGGGCACGCTGCATGGTAACGCATTTCGCAATTGAATTTCACTGTACAACGAAAACAGTGACTTTAGTAAACCGTACTTACTAAATATATATTAAACCGCGTAGGTTTACATACTACAATTTGTTATTTTCTCATTTATACAAGCCATTACATTCGTTGGAGAAAAGATTGCATACCAAAAGTCACACAAGTCTTCAGTCTCTTAACTGAACTTTCCGTGTGCCCTATTATAGTGTCAATGACTACGTCTTGTCTACTTAATTTAAGTAAATAAATATAATTTATTATTAATGTCATATGACACCATGTCATATTGTTAATTCGACCTTTTGTGCACCTCTGTGGTTCAATAAAAATTGTCGTATGAATATGAACGACTTTTACGAGGAGTTAAAGGGAATAAATCAAAACCTTCAGTCCAAGAAAGTAATTTAACTCTGATTTTTCCAATTATCACTGTGACCTTAGGGTCACACAGAAGTACATAAACATGGTTGGAATTAATTTTGGATAATGTGCCGCACTCTTAAGCTCTTTGCTTGGGGCCGAAAGTCCTTCGCCTACCTACATAGTACAATTTACAAAATTCGTATTTGATGTGATTTAAATCCATCAATTATTATACTGTAACGAAGGTAGTCACAAGCAAAATGTTGTGGCACACACAACTGTTTACGAGTTAACTTGTTTACAACAGCCTCGTGAAATATTCTAATACCTACCCGACTCGCTAGGTCAATAAAGTAATTTGTCTCTGCTGACTATTGTCACAAAAATTAGTACTTACCTACCTACCGGCAACTTAGGTATGTACACTTCAATGAATCATGAGTGACATTGGCGATGATATAAAACTTAGTGTTACACAAACATCATTACATAAATATTTTTACATAAATATTATTACATCGTGCAAATGAGCGATCGTCCAACGGCATTCAGGGTGATGAAAATAAATCATTCGAAATTAAATCCGATGCCCACCCTAAGGGCCTTGATGAAACCTGATAAGGTTTAGATCGGCTACGAAACTATCATTTAATTCTAGCTGTGCTTGCGACTTCGTTTGCATAACTTTTCTCGCTTTCGCAACATTCTTATTGATGCTCCGCTACTATTGGTGGTAGAATGATGTTATTATGATTTTATACATAGAATTCGTGGTTAAAGGACTCCAACACAAAGATAGTTTTTGGGTTGATGCAAACAAACTCTTGTTCAGCCCTATAACATTATTATCATAATTGTAATTACAATAATACATAATTACATATTAAGATTGCTCTGAATTAAGCTGGTTGACTAACCGTCAATAAGCTGATCTAGCTGACAAGTTATCACTGTTAGCCCTAAAGATAATGGTCGCACAGTCTTACCACAGCACCGACGTTTGTAAACCGCAAAGTTTACTAAGTTTGTACTAGGAAAGTCTGTATTATTATAAATTTTATCAATTCCGACTCAAACTTCGCTATCCCTAGCGAACAGCGATAACGCGGAATACTCAGGCAATACAAAAGTATCGTACCTATACATAGCCGGTTAGCTATTGTCACCTATTCATTACACCGTCCACCTAGGCTACGGTCCTGTAAAGGTTTATAAATATTAAAATCTGAGCTGATACCTAAATGTGGGAAATGTTGGAGATCATCAAACGCCCGCTATCGGCAAGCGACCTTAACTGTACCAGTGAATATTCTTATCCATACCTAATAATTATTCACTCCTACCGAAGCTTATTAAATTCATCCAACGGTCTGATACTGTGAGTGAGGGTGGACGTAGCTTTTGCGCCTTTTACATGACGTAAAGTAACCGATAGTTCATTATTACATAGTTGTTAATAAACGATGCATTAGACGTGAATTTACGGAGATGCAGATGCAGGTTGCGTTCTGTAAAATATTATAATGTACCTACACACAGTACATTACCACTCAGTAGACAGATAAGCTAAAGTTCTAACTAATTCATAACATTTCTCACTGATCAATGTCTTATTCTTCAATTGATCACATTGGCGATTACACAGCGCCACCAGGAGATAATAGACACGTCTCTCATTATAAAGGCTTCGAATAACGGTACAGTACTGTTTAATAGCGACGTTTTACCTGAAAATAAAACGTTTATTAAACATACTTACCTTATTCGAAGCCTACTTTTTAAATCTACCTGGTGTCATAAAACACAATGGCGAGAATATCGAAACCTAGTTTCGAGCTACCGTTGGTGGCGCTAGTGTCGCTAATTGAGGCGTGCTTAGGCGGTGGGGGACCGGAGCGGAAGTCACGTGGGCAGATTATACGTCAAAACTAGTACTCAAACAGGAAAAGACAGACACTACTCTCATTATAAAGGCTTCGAATAAGGTAAGTATGTTTAATAAACGTTTTATTTTCAGGTAAAACGTCGCTATTATAACGGCCATGTTCCTTTCCTATCGTGTACGTACCGAGCACGTTTACTTTACAACTACGCCTGGTCTATAGTATATTAGTTATGGGTAGAAATGTAGAATCGAACCAAATAAAAAACCAATGTCAATGTCATGTGTAAGTTGTCATTAGTGTCAAATGTGATCTTGTCTTTTCTTTGTCGTGATAAAAACGTATTCGTAATATTCATTAATTTCCTTACCTAATATTAATTCCGGGCGTATTATTTCTCGTTTGATCAGGTCAAGTTTTTGTTATGTGTTGTTGAGCGGCGCGCTTGCTGTCGTTGTGTTTTCCTGGTGGGTTTTCCTGATGATGATTCATTTTAGTTTATCGTTGCAGTATTTAGTTTTTTAAAGAACGCAGTTCACAATGCTTATTGGTCGCGATTCATGTGATTAAGCATGTTAATTTTATTTTAGTAGTTTTAAATATAAGATGACTCAAGATTTTCAAAGTTCGTTTGATACGTCTACCGATTACACCGAAATACAGGTTTGTACATAACCCTGGATTACTTGCCACGGTTCAGTGCAAGGTCCTTGATTCATATATTTGGCAGTGAGTATGTGTTGTAAATAAACAATTGTATGGAGAACTTACTTTAAGTGATAACTAATAAGCTTGTGTAATTTTAGTAAGATGCTAAAATTTCAGATTGTTTATTACTTTAACAAACTTATCTGAAGATTCTATTAAATGTTTTAATTTATCAAATGACATTAAATTCATGTAGCCTTGTAGGTTGGTATTTTTTTGTGAAATTATTTTATAAATCATACCTATCTTACTGAGAAGATTTTAGCCTTTCAAACTCAAGAGAACAAGCATGAGATGTAATGATCAGCAACACACAAAGTCATAATAATATCTGTTGCTAATGTTACTTAGTGAATCTATAAACATCCAAATATCTTACAATGTTTTTGTTAATAGTTTGGTAGAATATTACGCATTAGGTTGTGCTACAGACAATTGAATTATCTTTAATCTGATAAAATTAATGTTATCATTAATTTCTAAATAACTTTCAGTACTGTAGTGCATGTGTCTGTGGCTTGTGGTTTGTGCCATTAAAATATCAATTAATTTCTTGTTTCTTTGCAACTTATTTGTGTCGTGCTGTGGTGTTCCTGACTGACAATACGTGAAGTTGTTTTCCGTTACTTGAAGTAAAAAATAAAATTGGTAGGTAGTATAAAATTAATTTAATTAAGCAATCATGGCGGTAGCCAAAGAAAATAATAATTTTCTGCGAACCGAACTCGCTAATCCCTGTTAAATTTTGTCAGCGTGTGCGTGCGCGCCGCATACGTGTTGGCGCGCTCACATACAAACCGCGCCCGTGCGTTTCTATGAAGATGACCTCCTCATTTGTATTTACTCTGATTGTCGCTTGCAGCACTGGCCCGTGGGCATCATGGAGGCGGTGATCACGGCCGTGTTCGTGCTGAGCATCGTGGTGGTGCTGCTGCTCATGCTGTGCCGCTGCTGCTCGCGCGACAGGTCCCGCGGGCAGGTCATCACGCGTGAGTACACACTACCTATTCTAAGGCTGGGTTGCACCATCTTACTTTTACTATAACAAACGTCAAAAATCTGTCAAACTCTAAGGAGTTGAGAGTCAACACCGATTATGTTCATATACCTAGATCGTTTCATCCACGAAGACGCGCCCCACCATTCTTCCGCTAATGTTTCAGTGTTATCGGTACACGCGAAATCATCCGTGAGTGCACACGCACACTACAATAATGCCGCTCGGATTGCTCGGGTCAAACTCCCCGCACCCCGCGCGACCGAGACCAAGTAGAATAGGGCGCGCCTTCGTGTCTGAAACGATCTACAAGTAGTTATGGTTAACGTTAGGTGGTGCAACTCAGCCTTATTCTTTATTAGTATCGCTCGTTCGTTCATTTCAGCCAAATGACGCCCACTGCTGGACAAAGGCTTCCCCCAAGGATTTCCATAACGATCGGTCCTGCGCTGCCCACATCCAGGTTCTTCCAGCGACCGTCATCAGATCGTAGGTCCACCTAGTGGGGGCCTGCCTACGCTACGTCTTCCGCCCCGTGGCCGCCACGCGAGAACTTTTATGCCATCAGGAGCCAGCCATTTACACATATACCTCCCCATATAACTTGCTCTGCTCGTGCTGAAAAGAAGTGGGGCGGTAGAAACTCACTTTCACACACTGTCAAGTAGTAGTTTTCACTGCAGAAGCGCAATCCTCTTTAGTTAAGCAGAAAAGGCTTTCGCCTGCAGTCAACACTGGCCAAATAGGTTGAGATTTGAGAAGGATGTTAGCATATACTCCTTATTCTCCTTTTACGGCATCTAGAAGAGTGGGGGTGGTCTTACTCTACTCTGCCGGAACCATACGACTATACTGTTAGAGGTGGGAATAGTCCCGTAATGTAAAGTTGATAAGTTCGAAAACTTGTTTAGATTTGGACCTTTCGCGTCGGCAGGCACGTAATGCGAACTGAGTCACGTCTGTCTTAATTAATAATACCTAACTGTGATTGTCTAATATATTTTCACGATTAAATGTCATAGCAGATTTATCAACTCTGAAAGGGATCAACACCGTGTCGCTTTTCGCGAGCTGTCATCGCCTTTCGCGCGCTGTCAACCGCGAGGCGAGTCGTTTACATTACGGTGCGGATAAGGCCCAGAGCAGACGGTGAATCGCAACTGCAACGAAACTGCAACTTTTTGATCATTCTGTTGAATGAAACTGAAAGTTTCAAACTGGTCGCGTCATGTGTGGTCTCTCAACGGACGCTATGGCAGAAACTTAGATGCAAGTCAAAAGTAACTACCAGTTGCAGTTTCGTTGCAGTTGCGTTTCACCGTCTGTTCTGGGCCTAAGTGTGCGTTGCAGTATGGAGTGTCATACAAAGAATACTGACCGCCTCGAGTTGATACGGTTGCGATCCCTTTCCGGGTTGATAAGTGTGCTACGTCCTTTAAACGATATTATGCATGTTGCTAAATGTATCACCCTGTAATATTGTTTCAGCGCCCGCGCCGCCCGGCACCGTGCCCGCGCCATACCCGCAACAGCAGTATTCCACTGGTAAGTTTCACTACATACTGGCTGACCGGCGAACTTCGTACCGCCTATGTTCATCAGAAATAATGTAGGTGAATAGTGAAAGAAGTTTTCAAATCGGCCCAGTAGTTTCAGAGCCTATTCAAAAAAAATTTTTTTCTTTATAATTATTAGTGTAGAACACGTAAACTATTCTGCTACTAATGCTAGGTTTTGATAAGGTCCTATATCCTATTGCTCTACATTTCTACAATAAGTGTATTAAAGTTTGGGTCAGATAAATGCAGATATTTTAAGAGGTGTATTTTGTTCATTCGACAAAATTATTTACTCTGAGAAACTCATCGAGCAGCTTTCCCTTGGCCTTAAATTCTCCCAGCACTTTCTTTGACTACTCGGACGTTGTGTCGAATACTAATTTGACTGTACGACAATGTATCGTATTCACTTGTGCAATAAACTCATACTACAGAGGAGAAACAAAATGAGGCTTTTATTAATAATAGAAAATTACTACCTACGTTTTAAATAATCAACTTATTGATCGGACTTAGAAGTAGTTCAGTGTAATATGTTTTTAATTATAGACCAATTTTCAAAAATATATTTTAAATATAGATTCTTAATCGCATAAGGAAGTAAGATAAGCGATTCATTTTCCTAGTAGAGCTCGAATATCGATACTAATCTCACGTCAAGATGGAAATATCCAAGCAAGATAAAAGATCATTGTGCAATATGTATATAATTATTATTTGCTTTGGAATACGAAGAGATTATGGCTTTCATGTAGAATACTTTTCGTAATTATGATTTTACTGTGCAAAGAATCGCATTAGTAAAATAAAAATAAGCTGGTATCGGTTAGTACTGAGGAGGATAGTGGTGATGGAGATAAATATTTCAAGTTAAAAATAAATTTTGTGATAAATATTTGATTCATCACGGGAAATATCATGTGTTGGCTCTCTTATCGCATACACGCGTCGCGCCTGTATCTACGTGCTTGATGATGTCATGTGTAAATTCAAGCTCCCACTTATATAGCGGGGAAGCCCCGACTAACGATATCGGAGTTCTTGATTCGAGACAAGTAGGTCACGGTGAGTCAAATTAAAGAAAGTAATGTTTGGCAAAGTGGAAGTGGAATTGAAATAAACACTAATTTTATAAACAAAACTGCTGAACATGGCGCTTCACTTTTCGCGATCCAAGCTGGTGGATGAGTGAGAGCTTGTTCTCACTTGAAGGGTGTCAGACCCGGATCTTAATCAGGTGTCGGCGCTACATCGCTGTCAGTTCAAAAGAATGTACCTATGATATACCAGTAGGTTTTCAGGAGACACAAAAAACTGTATATTTTTTAAATTTGGATTTGGCATACGTCCTTTTGAACTGACATCAAGGGCTCTCTGTACACACACGGCGGTTTTCAGCCAGGTCGAAGCTGGTTGGTGCCATTTTTACTCTAGCAATTTTTGTTCTGGGTGACCGCCGCACAACACCCGCCATTTCTAGTTGACATAGATACAAAATCGGTCTTTGACAAGTGTGACTAGCTTGATATAAAATGCTCTGCCACATAAAGTGGGAACACGCTCTCACTCAAGAAATCCGAGCTGCAGGGCTACTCTGAAACGCTGTTCACGTAGTTTCGGGTCTATCTGGCATCGTCGCTCATGCTGGCATTTCGCTTTGCGTGAGAGAGATCGCCACATTCGAAACTTGGATAACGTTTTTCGGAGTAACACCGCTGATGTAGAATAGAATAGACTTTATTGAACACAGTAAGTAGGTATAATTTATAAACAATAACAACACAACACAAAAAGAAAGAAAAAATAGTGGACCACTGCGCCAATAGACCGCTCAGCATTTATCTTGACATTCCTGTAAGTAAGCGCATGTCAAGAAGCTGGTCTTCCGCGGAAGCCCTTGTTGTGGCATCACGCATCCCTTCGGAGATACACCGACTCGGGCCGATTCATCATCATCATCATCTCAGCCATAGGACGTCCACTGCTGAACATAGGCCTCCCCCAATGCTTTCCATGTTGCCCGGTTGGTAGCGGCCTGCGTCCAGCGCTTTCCTGCTACCTTTATGTCGTCGGTTCACCTTGTGGGTGGACGTTCCACGCTGCGTTTTCCGGTACGCGGCCTCCACTCCAGAACCTTGCTGCCCCATCGGCCGTCAGTTCTGCTTACTATGTGCCCTGCCCATTGCCTCGGGCCGATTGTGATTGTGTTATTTTCCGCAGTAGTGACGACGTACCCGGTGGCGCAAGCGCCGTACCCGGCGGCGCAAGCCCCGTATCCGGCGGCGCAGGCCCCGTATCCGGTGGCGCCGTACCCGGCGGCGCCGGTGGGTATGCCGACGCCCGGCGCCGGCGCGCCGTACCCCACCGCCATGCCCTACCCTCACCCGCAGCCGCAGCCGCATGTCGCGCCGAGCGCGCCCGATGCTAACGGTATGTATTTTGTAGTACTATGACGTGACGTATGTACGTGCATCTTTATTTAATGTTTACTTTTAGGGAGTAGGTACTACTACACTAATACAGTTATCGTCAAATTGATTTGTTACAAATTACGATTAATAACTTTTATTGGTGTGGATCATACTAACGTAATGGTACAGTCACAAACCCTAATCTGTATAAATAAAAATGAATTGATGTTCGTTAGTCTGATTAAAACTCGAGATCGGCTGGGCCGATTGAGCTGATTTTGGTTTTAAAATGTTTGTCGTAGTCCAGGGTAGGTCTAAACGTAGTGAGCAAATACGCGCGCGATATTGTTTTTCTGTGACAGACAAAATTCCACGCGGGCGAAGCCGCGGGCGGAAAGCTAGTATGGAATAAAAACCCCAATTAAAGTTGATCGTAGCTCGTCCAACGCAAATATGATTAAATATGTTAATTATTATTAAATATTATTATTTAAACATTTTGGTGAGGGCATGAATGTTATACTAAAATAGTTTTCCTTAGACCGTCTTTTTGTTGAACTATAAGCTCCGACTCGAGTGAATCATTTACTCTGATAAAATCTCTCTCTGTACACGCAAATATCAAGATTAAATTGATGGAAGCAGCGATAATGGCAATTTAAATTTAACATTTACACAAATATTTGATGTATTACTAAGCCAAACGCTTTGCATAGCTGTGTGTCACGCTCTGCTTCATTGATAACGATAAAAGTTATCATATTTTTTTAAAAACCGCGTAGGTACCTAATGTTTGTTTTAATATCATATAACGTCACTATCGTGTTACAGTAGCTATTTAAATATTTAAAGAATGAACAAAAATGTAGCTATGATGTTAAAAAGGGATGGACAAGACAAGGCAAGGTACACAAATAAAACGTACATGGGCAAATCTTTGATTATGAAGCAGACATCAAGGTGACCAACTATAATAGTTTAAGAGCGCGTATCCTGTTAAATTTGGTTTGAATAGGATGTTCGCAGAAAATAATATATCTGTTTATTATGCTTATTTGTATGCCACTTATTCGTTATTGTTTAAGGTGCTCATGCTGTGGCATAATGAATAATATCAGCATCTGCGGACCGATTAGATTATTGTGGCAAGTCAACAATTACAGTTTTGGAATATTTTATTTATAAAAGTTATTAATATTATCCTACAAATAACATTGAAATAACTTTGCAAAAATACAGAGTGAACAATAAGCGCTAATTCCTGTGAGGTCTCATTTAAACGTTGCAAAATCGTAAAATAAACTAAGTAACTTTAATGCCAACTGTGTGACTATTATTAGCGATACTAACAGTAGCAACTAGCAAGTCTGTTGATATCAAGAAATAGGCATTGTATCAATTCGCGTTACCGGTGGAGAATAACTGTTGTTTACTTTACTGTCGTGACGCGGTGGCTTCCCGCTTTGTTTATGCAGCCATTGATCGGTGTATTTATTTTGTGTTGATAGAGACACATTATCTAATTTAAGCACTTTTTTTTCAATTTGGAATGTTATATATTGCTACTGCTTAAGATCGCAGTGTTTATATATTTGTAATATAGGTTAATAAACCTTTTAATTGATTTATGATATTTAACGTAGGAACCGATTCATTACTACATATTAAAAACCCGTTAGCGCGATGCACGCGTTAACTGTGCGTAATCTACCAACTTAATTTGTATTTATTTGCTGCTTTATTTTTATTATTAATGTTTAAAATATAAATATTTTATCTCGATACCAATGCGTAGCTCTTTTTGTTCCTAAGCTAGGATCCACCTGCTCGTGTATTTCCCCCACTGATGGACATCTGGAAAAAATGATCGTTGGACAAACTTTTTTTCCCAATGTCTGCCGGGGACAAATGGTGGGGGACAACGGGAATAAGCCCACAAACGTAACGTTCGTTTGTTTAAAGATAATGTATAATCAGCAAGAAGTTTTATTTACACAAAAAGATGAGCAGGAACGATTCTAGATGAATGAATAGGATTATGTGGGCATAGCTTACTGTTTATTGGTTAAGGGCTGATTTTTCAATCGTCAGATATCTTTTAACTGAAGTATAACCTTGTAATTTTGACATATTTCTCTAAAACTGTCAATGTTTCAAACTTATTCTTCAGTTAAAAGTTATCCGACATTGAAAAATCAGCCCTAAGGGTGTTGAGGTTAAGGGTAAAATGTCCGATACACTGACATAACTAATGCACTAATTTTGTGTATAGTTTTCTTTGGGATGGCCCCGCCTGGATGGAACACGCAAGGTATTGACGCACTAACTTACATAACAATTATGTGTATTTGCATCCATTTGTGGTTTGGTTTTTGACGTTGACTCATCCTCATTATTCACCGACCGGAGCGCTATAATTATCTATTTGATATGGTATTAAGTTATTAAAATGCACCATTATCTACAAGCTTTGCGATAGTAGTGAAGTAATAGTAATTCTTTCAACTCGGCTTTATCACTCACGCATTCTTCGATCGCACCTCATTTATTTATTTTCTTTATTAGGAAAACATTCAGCATACTGTAATACAGGTAGCATAATTTAATTAATGCTGTTATCCTCGTACTTAAAATCCGCTACTTGTTTTTTTTACGCTTTTTTATTATTACTTTTGTTTTGATCTGTTCTCGTGTGAACCAGCTGCTCGTTCTCAGGGTAAAAATGAGCAAAGTATTGAATTAATATTAATTACATACTCATGGTATGTAAAAACCTGTCCAGTTTAAAAGAGGATACTGGACATCCTCAAATATCCTAAGCTTTTTTGTAGCATCAACATCGAAATTATAAACCACTTAAATCAACATAATGTCATGGTCATGGCACGTCATGGCGTATACAGCTAGTTTATAGCATCTCGTCCTTTGTACGTTCATATTACTTTCACTTTCGTTATCACTCAAGTAATTGATTCGTTATCAACGCGATTCATATGAGTAGGTATTTATTATTGTACTCGGGTAGGTGATTCTTACCAGTTATGAAAAGCTCATACCGTGTTTTGTTAAAATATATTTTTTTATAGTTACCCAAGGAAATGGCCTATCCATACCGCCAGGAGACGGTAGCTTATATGTGGCTCGAACCCACTAAAAACCTGGGGTGTTCCCTCTGATACTGTGTTGGCAATTGGCATTAAGTTACTACTATCATACTGATATTTGAATACTGCTGACAGATACAGTTTCGAATCCTGGACCTCTCGCTCGTTCACCACCACTGAAACACGGAAGCACTTGCTGCCTGTATTCCACATACGCAAGCAGTAACCTAAACATCGTGACGTATTCTCTAAATTAGATAGGTACCGCTATTTTCCTTGAGTGGATGGTATTAATAAACAACAAACCAATATTTACGAAATTTTACCTTCATGGAAACAGCTTGCAAACAAACTGCAAATAGATATTGTTAGAAGGAATTAGTCAAATATAACAAAAGCTATAATTTGATTTAAAAAATTATAATTTGATTTAAAGAATAAATTATTAATATGACGTATAAAACTCAGTAGTGCAACAACATGCGTTCTTAAAATCACTAACCTCTGACCTTTCGCTATCGCTGTTACGAGCCTTAATTAAGATATCGCATTAGTTAATAAGCGAATCTATTCTGTCGAACTATAATTATTGTTTGCTTTGCGACTATCGCCCACGCACACTGTGAAGGTATTCCGAAAGTGGCGATGAGCAACATTTCCTATAATTTCTATTTACTTATGCGAGTCAGATATGTATTAAAACAAATTTATTTTTTAACAATTTTTGTGATAGAGCATAATTTTATTGTTGGTTTGATGTGGTGTCATTAGTTTCATTTTTATCATAACTGTTTGAATTTTGTATGATTTTATATCTTTGCATGAAATTATCATAAGTTGTAACTGTGCTTGTGTGTTAGTTTTGCATGTTTGTTGTGTGACTTCCGCCGCGGCGCGCGTGTTTGCACTGTACTAATTTGGTGGCGGATGGCTATTGCTGTGTTTGTATTAGGCTTAGTTACTCGTACGTTACTACATCACGCGTAATGGAATGGCTGTTTGGATTAGTTATGTCTGTCTCGCCATTTTATTATAGTAAATCCTATAACTTAATGGCGGCTAACTGAAGCAGGTTTAAAATTAACAGAAACATGAAACACCTTCAGATTTAGTCGTAGAGTGCCTTTTTATTATCCATAAATGGTAATCACGGTTTAAATCGGTGAAATGACCTCAAATCTTTTCTATGCACAGAATAGATTAGTAAAAAATCCTGAATCATCCAAGGTCACTCGACAAATAGTTGGCAATGAATCGTCTTCCAAGTTTGATTAGATTTGTGACGTTAAGATTCTTGCGCGACATTGAGCAAGAGACTGAGCCCGACCTACATCGATTTCATTGAAATTCTTTTTTCAGTATTATCTAGTGCATCACTTAACTTTATCTCGAATTACCAGCCAATTACCAGAACGTTGCGTACACTTAATGTAGTAGCTACAACCGTTGACATATTCAGCTGTTCTTTGACTGAATTCACAAAAGTTACATTATTTATTTTATGTTATAGCCATAGCGGCAATTTTAATTGTTAAATAAGTACTAATTAATCTACTCTATCGCATTGGGGTAACCTGTAATGTTAGAGCTAAGATTGTTATTAAATAAATAAATAAATCTCCTCAGTTGGATTTCTAGCGCTTACTCAGTCAGAGCTTGAGGTGTTTTTGTAACGTAAAAAGTCAGCGAGACTTCAGATTTGTATGGTCCCGTCATAATATGTCAATGTCACCCCCCCATTTACCGCTTCGATACCTCAGGCACTGAGTTAAGCGTTGGACTTATAGTTTAGCTATAGCTAAAACGATCTGTTGTCTGTTTGCAGCGCTGCCGCCATCTTACGAGCAGGCGACGGGCGCGGAGTTCAAGCACGCCACGCCCTACAACCCGGGCTACTAGCTTCCCATTAACTCAAGGGATGTCGCCGGATACCCACTAGTCGCCGCATGCCTGTCTTTTTGATACATCATAACTGCCATTTTAGTGCGTCACTGCTGTCAAAATGGGGCCTCGTAGCTGTCAATTTGAGGCCTTAGGGCCTTGGCAGTCCGTAATCGTCTTTTTGATGTTTCTTCTTGATCGTCGTTTTGACGCTTGAAAGCTGTCGTCGTGAGGCGTTAATGATCCGCAATTTGTTTTCAAATATTTTTTACATTGGTGCTGTGAATATACAGATCATTCCATCAATATGATCAACTTGACAGTTAAATGTATAAAACCATCATTCCATATAAGTAATGGAATCGATATTTGTTACAAAATCGTCACGTTATATGGTCGACACGTAACGAAAGCGGCATAGCGTCATTCCCGGTCAGTTGTGATGGACTTAAACAAACGGCGGTTGAATCGACATGTGCTATATTATACTTGATGTATTCTAAATGTGATTTATGTAAGCTTATGTAAAATTTGAGATTTATTTTTCATATTTTAAGTAATAAGTAATGGAAACCGAAACTGTTAAAAGGAAAATGTATGTTTTAAAATTTTTACTTTCTATTTAATGCAGGCGTTTAAATGAGGAAAAATGTTCAAGTGATGATTGAACTAATACAAATATAAATAACTGTAAAGGTAACTATTCTGCGCACTCTATTGCTCAGGGATTTCAAGTTACCTTTTGGACTGTATTTTATGTAATAGCATTGAGCTTAGCGAGTAAGTGTAATAGTAGGCGCACACCGTTGCTTTTTAGTTGGCCGATAGTTGTGCCCGATTTTAAATTGTATGAAGAATCGGCCAAATCGAATCGGCGTAGTGTGCGCACTCCCATACGCCCATACTGATCAACTGCCCGACTAAACTATCGGCCGACGAAAAATCAACGGTGTGCGCCTACTCTTAGAAATGATAATCTTTTAATCATAACGTTGAGTTTATTTGATAAAAAGCTTTGTTCCGAATTTCTTAAGTACAGGGTCACAATTTTATTTTTCTACGTTATTTTGGTAGACTTACTTTTGGTATTTGTGTAGTTCAGTAAAATACAACTAGATCAAAACTGTTGCAACTCGAAAACGCGTTAAATATTAAGTTAAGAACTGGTCAATTTAACATACTTGTACGTACATATCGTTATTAGCAAAGTCAAAATTTCAAAAGTTATCGTAAGACAAAAAATACTAGTTTCTTTTGTATTGTTTGGCGGTTCCAACCTCGGAGTCCGATTTAATGAGTCGCTTCTTTCTTTCGCCTGAAATAATGAAACGTGCCTTTTTCGTATCGCGGTATAATCTTGAATGAACATTTAATTTAAGATTTTCAAAAATGTATTTGATTAGTTAGGAATATAAAAAACGCTTTTTGCAGATTGTGAACATGTTTGTAATATTAGTGGTCCAGTTTTGATCGAGGCGGAGTCTCACAGGCTCGCAGTATGATATGATGCACCTCGGGCCGTCTGTGGTCTAGTCGAAACGTACACGTTTAAACGTATTTAGGACTGACAATAAAGACGTAAATGTAGTGAAGACAAAATGTGACTATTTTTTTTGTTTATCGGCTCAAAAAATTATCCTTTATGGTTATTTTTTAAAATTAATAATTCAACAAAATGGATCTATAATTCGGTTAAGATTTAACTCTTATGGCGTTCTTATTATACTTGAAATTATGATGTTATAGTTTTACAGCATTTGCTGCCCTTTCTACTTACATTTAGTTGTTTCGGTGCTTATGAGAAAAGGCTTGTAGGTAGTTTCAAGTTCAGTTTTTTAAATTACTTTCTAATTAGTGTCTCCATTTAAAACTAACATTATAAATATCTGAGAATCAGACCCACGAACTGAGCTTATTATACTTCCCAAAGCTCATTTTTAATAATATTTTATAATTCTTAAATGTAAGTATACAAAAATAAATCTTTGTAAAAAATTATTAAGCAATTCATTTTTTCTGTTGTAGTGAAATAATAGTAAAAATGTTAATACTCTGGTGTCAAAATAGAATAATGATCCTCAATAGTTAGCGACACAGTATCCACTCAAGCGCCGCTCGCTACAGTCAGTCTGTGTCGCTGGCGCTCTACTACTTAATCATAGCAAAATAATATAAAAATAGCTCTTCAATGTATACTTGTTGTTGGTGTTCTTATGAGTTTTATATTGCTAGTTGACAGTTCAGTAAATAAATGAGTAAGACTAGGCGCAGACCATCGATAGTTGTGCCCGATTTTACATTGTATGAAGAATCGGTCAATTTGAATCGGCGTAATGTGCGCACTTCCATACATGCCCATACTGATCAATGGTTTGCGCATAGTCTAAATAAATAAAATATACATAATATTCACTAGGATTCAAAGCCCGACATGATTCCGTACTATTGCGTATGAATACTGACATTATTGTGTATGAATCGATATAAACAGAATGTAAAAACTAAAAATGTTTCGGGCTTTTTTATTCAGCATTTATATGTTGTTACTTGTAGCGGAGTAAGTGTTAAGAGAATGTGATAACGTGGACGATTCGGGTTCGTGGAGCGTAATCATGTAATCACTGTTGTTGTAATGTACATAATTTTATTAAAACCAAAACGTTAAATAATAAGTATTGATTTCCAAAAACTTCCTTTCGTATATTTTTATGTGATTACATTTTTTTGTAAAATTCTAAAGTACCTTTTAAGTTGACTGTGAGGTCTATTTGTAAGAATGCATGCATTCATCTGGGGGCACGGCAGTGCCCCCGCCAAGTCGAGCGCGAAGCAAACACTGCCGTACCATCCTTTACTGGAACCATTTCGCCGCATTTTCAGGCCTCTATTTGAGAACCTTTAGATAAGACCAGAACGCAGAAATTTTCGTCATCTAGTAAGCTATAATCACACACTTAAAATCCAAAATTTCAAGTCTGTAGGTCAATTAGTTCCGAAGTTAAGCGAAAGCAAAGTTTCGCATTTATGACACTCACTCACTGATGATCATCAAAATAGAACTAGTACTTCCCATTAACTCAGAGAGCTGAAATTTGGTACAGAGTTAGGGTTTAATGGCCACATAAAGGGAAAACTATCAAAACTAGGAAAATCGAAGATCTGGAGTAACACCACATTCATAATAATCAATACTACTAGCGCCACACCGGCACCGTGGTGTTCGCCTGTACCGCTCACCGCTAGATGGCGCTAGCACTTTGAGCGTCGATTTTCTGCACCGCGGTGTCCAGATTTTTTTTCCTCTCTAGTTATAATTCTGATTCGTTGTCCATTTTAAAGGTATATCGTAAAAAAAATGACGATTATATTAAAGGACGACGACGTTAAATAATTATGCCACATTCTACAAAAAGAAGTGAAATCCCACCAAAAACATTCTGTAAAAAACTAGCCAAGTCTCGATGGAGCTGCTTGTTTATCTCTAAAAAGTAATGAAATCTATACAAAGTCGTGCCAAGTCTATGGTTCTTTACTGCGATTTCTTTTTTATTATAGTTAATGTTGTGTGACTTGGCCGTTGAACAATCTTTATTAAGATAATCAATAATTATGCATAAGTATTATTGAAATACGCAGCTTTATTAAGCCTACAATTCACTGGTTATTAAATCAACGTTTTCCAAGTGGCAATTTTCCATCGTCAATGGGTAGTGGTTCTGGCAACAGATTGGTGCAATGGTGTCATGGAGCACCTGGTTTTGTACCCTTCAACGGCCAAGTCACACAACATTAACTATAATAAAAAAGAAATCGCAGTAAAGAACCATAGACTTGGCACGACTTTGTATAG
This sequence comes from Ostrinia nubilalis, assembly GCF_963855985.1. Classification (NCBI taxonomy): domain Eukaryota; kingdom Metazoa; phylum Arthropoda; class Insecta; order Lepidoptera; family Crambidae; genus Ostrinia; species Ostrinia nubilalis. The sequence continues at coordinate 61,720 of NC_087110.1, forward strand.
ATTTCATTACTTTTTAGAGATAAACAAGCAGCTCCATCGAGACTTGGCTAGTTTTTTACAGAATGTTTTTGGTGGGATTTATTTTACCAAAATAAAAGTTTATACTAAATGACATCTATTTTTCATTTTATTTCCTAATTATCATCTACTAAGAGTATATATATAGGTAGCAACTCGCAACCAAAGTTGAAGGGATTATTATTTAATAAGGTACTATTACAGGAAAATACACAACACATTCATATCACAAATACTCTAACTACCTCGCTCTTGCCAAATATAAAGGGGGTGTGCAAACGAGACAGAAAGCGCTAGCTAGACCCGTGGTAGAGCGTATCACCAAAAGTGTTGTGTTGATCGCCGATCGATCGCTCACTCCGCGACCTATAACATTTTGCCTGCTATTATCAGAATGTAATGTTGTTGGTATGCCTCAATAAATATATAATTAATTGTTTTTTATGGTCAAGTAATCGACATCTGATGGGGCCATCTGCATCCCCATCTGAAATCCCCATGGAAGGAAACTTCTTTGAATTTGAAACTACCTTCTGCTTAATGAATTGTGAGTGCTGTAGAAAGCATTATCTAAATTACACAATCCTACTATTCCTACTATAATATTATAAATGCGAAAGTCTGTGTGGATGTCTGGATATTTGTTACTCTTTCACGCAAAAACTACTGAACGGATTTTGATGAAACGTTACATTATTATTGTTTATAACCCAGAATAACATATAGGCTATAAATTATGACGATCTGTGACAAACTAAATTTCACGCGGGCGAAGCCGCGGGCAAAAGCTAGTATTTGTATACAGGAAAACACAACACATTATTATCTTTACTATAGCTACCTCGCTCTTGCCAAATATAAAGAATGTATGCAAGCGAGACAGAAAACGCTTGTCAGTCAGACCCGCGGCGAGCGTATCTCCAAAACAAACAATTTTTTGAGATTGCCTCAACTCTCACTGCGCGAAATAACATTTTTGACTGCTATTATTATCAGAATGTTTTTTATGGTCAAGTAATGCCTGACGCCTGACATGGGGATTCCGTCCTCATCATCAAATTTCATCAGCAAATTTAAAGAGGTTTCCTTCCATGGGGATTCCATGGAAGGAAACCTCTTTAAATTTGCTACTACCTTCTGCTCAATGAATTATGAGTGCTGTTGAAAGCATTGTCTAAATTACATAAGTATTATCTACTTAAATGGAAGCTCACTTGCATTTAAATTAAATAATTAAAAACCAACCGAATTGAGAACCTCCTCCTTTTGTTGAAGTCGGTTAAAAATGCGAAGTAGCAGCGCTCGTACGTAACAAGCGCAGGCTGCTACGGCGCGCTACGGTTTGCTACGGCGCGGCTTGTAGCGAAAGCTTCGTGCTACGAGATAGATGGGCGGGCGGGCATCTGGTGAACGTGTAGTTTCTTTTATAAGATAAAATAGGTACCTTTACTGAATCTGAATATGGCAGCTAAACTTTATATGTTAGGGGGGTTGTAACTTTATAGGCTAACGGGAGTATTTAGTAATTTATAATTCAGGAACTGTTCAATAAATTTTAGTAATAAATAATAGTGTCTGAGTTTCTTGCGCTGCTTCTTCTCAGCACTGGCCCATTTATTGTCCTGAAGCAGTGGTAGGGTTAATACTGGGACGTGTAAAAGTGCTTTTTTAAAGCCTACTTACAGAAATAAATGAGTTTTACTGAGTTTTTTACTGAGTTTTGAAACGTGTCAGATGAAAATAATAAACATTTATGTGGTTATTTAGGACATCGTGGTTGTAGCTCTCTCGCGCATGCGGCCGCCGCGGCGCCGCGCTGGCGCCTCCTTTACGCGCCAGTAGGGCTGCTGCGGTGATCATGTTTCATTCAAAATCAAAATCAAAATCATTTATTCAGTTTAGACCACAAGTGGCACTTATAAACGTCAAAAAAATAAAAGGTAGCCCTTATGGGGCACTTTACATGTCTCCTTATCTTTTGGGCCCTACCAGCGCTTCGAGACAAGCATATTATTATGGCAAGTGCTGAGAAGAAACGCCGGAACAAACTCAGTCACCACTTTTTGCCAGGAATTATCTAACGGTAAGAATAGCCAAATTTAAGTAGATAGGTACATCAAATATGTGCAGACTGAACTGACCACGCATCCTTGTCATCAATATAGTCTCGAACCTTGTAGTACCCTTTGGACATAAGGGTATTTTTTATATGTAAGTATCTTAAATTTGTTTATTGGCAATAAAAAAATAAAAAAAAAAAAAAAATCGTTTATTACCAAAATATCATTACAATTCGACAAGGTTGTGTGGTATTTTGTTAAATATGGTAATACATTTCCCCAAGAATGAATCACCTATTTTATGCATCCTAAATGATGGAACAGCAAGTTTATTCTTATGATCGTTCTTTGGGAATCGTTCGTTTCAGCCAAATGACGTCCACTGCCGGACAAAAGCCTCCCCCAAGGTTTTCCACAATGAACGGTCCTGCGCTGCCCACATCTTTTGGGAATCGATAAGAGTTCATTTGCAATGATTAAATGTTATAAGGATAATTAGGTAATTGAAGTTTCACAAATATTAACACTACAGCTTTGCAACAGTCGATGCCAATCAAGTGAAATATTTGCCGGGATACCTCCCTCAGACTTTGTAGATGGGGTAATTAGATTAGCACTACGCCGTTTAAAAAATAAAGTAAGTACTTCGGTATATTTTATCTTACATAGTCGTTGTTAAACCAATAGCTTACATGTACCTATGTTAATGTGCAGTGTAGGTACAGTTTAGTGTAACCCGGCAACTTATCCTAATTAATATTCTATGTAAGGTATTCCTATACCTATGATTTGGCTCCTGCCAAATCATTCTACGATATATGTAAAAGGCTTAGTAGAGATTCTGGCAGCATGAGATCAAAGGACGAATGGCACCCCTGAGCAGTCCTTTTACGCGGCGCCGGCGCGGCGGCGGCACTTGTTGCGCGTGGCTCCTTGAGGAGCCGAGCGTTTTCCTGCTAGAGACTCGACACGCATTGTGTCTCGGATGTAGTCCAGGGGACAAGCGTATTGTTGGGCTTAAGAGCTTATTATAGTAGTTCGTTTGGTATGTTTTGGTTGCAACTACTTACAAAATTAACAAAATGAAACCGTGTTCAAGTTTCGGCATTTAAATGGCTATTATCTCGGAACCTTTACGATAGTGAGCAATGTGTATGCACAATGCACATGCTGCCCATTATGGAAAAACGTACAAACCAAAAGCAATAGAAATTAGGGGAATAATCTCACGTAAACGACGTTAAATTTTGAGGGGCCGAGATCAGTTTTTGTACTCTACTATGGGCGCTTAGATCCTGGCTACACAGGAGTTGCAGTGGTGGGAAAGAGAGGTGGGAATAGTCCCGTACTATGGGCGCTTGCTAAAACTTCTCAAAGATCAACTCTTCGCTAGACCTTCTATCTCTTGGACTAACGGGACACTGTGCAGAGAGGAATCGTGCCGTCAAAAGGACGCAGCTTCCATCATCCTTAACGGACGACGTCTGCGTTCGCCGACCGCGCCAGTCTGATGGGGTCCATGGGAAAATGATGTGACGTACAACATTTGTAGCTTTTCTAATTTTATACCAATCGATATCAAGGGAGATGGGATCAAGATTTAAACAGTTATGTATTTAAGTTTTATGTAAAGTTAAGATAAAGTATTAGTTCGGCAATGAAGATTTATGAACTTTTTTACATTCTGTGAAAACTGTGATAAGTGACCCATTTGGAGTGTTCAATAAACCATCACTAGAAACTTGTTATAACAAGGTGAGTACTAAGTACCAAGTAGGTACTTAGTTAAGAAAATAATTATAATCTGGATTTGGAGGATACAGTTACTGTTCTCTAATATCATTCAACTACGTCATATTCTACTACAACTAAATAATAATAATGTTCCTTCACGAAACAGCAGATAGCATAAATATTTCATGCTTTCTGCTAAACTAAATTATAGGGACTGAAAGTACACATGACTCATGAATGATTAAAATAGGTTAAAAATATTTGAATACTCATGTTGCTAATCTTACAATGATGTTACGGCATCACAGTCAAAACTGGATAAAAGTCAAAATAGCTACTTTCAATTTGTTAAACATTTATGGGTTAGGTACATAATTGAGAACTAGTGGTGACGTTTCTCTCGAGGCTTTCTTTGGTAGCTAGCGTACTTAAAGCCTCAGAAAGAAAAAGAAAAAGCCTCACTCCTGGATTTCCACAACGACCTATCCAGCGCTGCCACAGGCAGGTGCCTCCCATGACTGCCTCCAGATCGTCGGTCCACCGAGTGGGAGGCCTGCCTATACCAATTTTTCCCTTAAGTATATAATGTATAGTGAGTAGGTATTCTTCATTTCAGCCACAGCTTAGGACGTCAACTACTGAACATAGGCCTTCCCCAATGATTTCCATGATTACCGGTTGATAGCGGCCTACATCCAGCACCTTCCTGCTACCTTTATGAGGTCGTCGTCGGTCCACCTTGTGGTCAGTGTTATCACCTCTAAAATGTGTTCGTGGTGTCGAAAGCCAGCCAGCAGGCTTGGCGATGGGCGTGGGCGGGCGCGGCGGCGGCGCGCGGCCCCCGAGCCACGTGGCGTACTACGTGGCGCTGGCCGGCATCCTGGGCCTGCTGGGCATGCTGCTGGCCTACTTCGCCTGCTTCTGCGTCAAGAGGGTCAAGGGTAACCATGGCGACCAATCGATCTTTCACTTTTCTTATAACCCGTTCGGTTCAGCTCTCGTAGTTCGTAGAGAACCTACTCTCCTGACACTTGCAAACTTACACGAGTGGCACACAAATATTTGTCTTTGCATAGTGCTCTGAAATATCTTACAAGTGCATTTAAATTAGTATTTAGTTAGTATAATTTATACATTTTTCAATCTTTAAAAATCACAATTATTTTTATTTAGCAGCACTTACGTAAGTTACTCTTCATTAGTTTTAGTTGGGTTTCAATTTCGTATTGTAACACCCTCACGTACTCGTATTTCTTGCCAGTATTGAATCATCGCTTGTGTATTAGTTCCAGTTTTTTTTTCAAATGCGCAATGAAAGCAATCTCACCCAAAGGTACACAGAATATCAGCCATCTTGATCAGAAGAAAAAGAAGATATTTTATGGATTCAACGCTTTGGGCTGTGTGTAATTCGAGTAACATTTGATATTTAGGTAGATACGAGTAATTAATTGACTTGTTCTTTACTTTTGCTAACATTTGAACCTTCACGTAGTGTAGCGCAGTCTGTAGAGTAGCACGTTGTGTGTTGTAGCGTATGACCGGCAGGCGCGGCAGTTCCAAGTCTATGCGGGCCCATGAGGATCCTGAAGGTTAGTGTAGAATTTTCAAGTAGTGCTTTATGATACCTTGTCCGGTGAAACTGAAAAAGCCGCTCACGGCTATCAGCAAGGTCTTTCCGAAAAAAAAAAAAGCTTTTTGATACCATTTGTACATGCTTTGTAGAAGTTTATAAAGTAGATGCTGTATCTGAAGCTTAGTCTAGCATAGTATAATAATGAGTATTGATTCTTATTACTCTTACAATATATGGATCTGAAACGTGGTCGCTTACTATGGGCCTCATAAGAAGGCTCAAGGTCACCCAAAGGGCGATGGAGCGGGCTATGCTCGGAGTTTCCCTGCGTGATCGAATCAAAAATGAGGATATCCGCAGGAGAACCAAAGTGACCGACATAGCTCGCAGATTGCTAAAATCAAGTGGCAGTGGGCGGGGCACATAGCTCGTAGAGACGATGGCCGTTGTGGCAGAAAAGTTCTCGAGTGGCAACCACGGGCTGGAAGACATAGCGTGGGCAGGCCTCCAACTAGGTGGACCGACGATCTGGTGAAGGTCGCGGGAAGCTCGCCTGGATGCGGGCAGCGCAGGATCGTTCATTGTGGAAAACCTTGGAGGAGGCTTTTGTCCAGCAGTGGACGTCATTCGGCTGAAACGAACGAACTCTTACAGGCACATAATGATTCTGCGCGCAAACTAAATTAATAAACGTACTTGTGCAATGACGCCGTAACCTGTGTTTCTTTATAGCAAATTAAACTTTTCCGGCGTTAATCATTAGGTAAGTGAAAAGTATTGCAATCTGCTTAGTAATTGTGTGGTACCTGACATTGTTCTCGTGTTCTAGAACTGGTGCAACAAGACTGCTCGTCGCAGACGCACGTGTCGGCGCGCCCGCCGCAGCCCGCCACCACGACCTACCCCGTGCAGCCAGGTCAGCGAGCTATGTATTATTTTATTCTAACTGGATGAGCACAATGGCCTTAGCGTCAAACTGTATGAGGCTCCTCGAGAGACGCATAATATGTGACAATCATCACCAGAGTATTGCAGCTTATAATATTTTTAGTGATAATCAAGCTCATTCAAACCTACGCTATGACACTTGGTTCAATCACAGGAATATCTTAAAATTGTGACTAAGGTGTGGTTAATTTTTTATTCAGTTTATGTGTTTTGTTGATGAGGTAAACTGGGTCAAGATTTTCAAGTCTTACGTGAATGAAAAAGATTGCCATAAATTGTTTTCGCGGGGTCCACAAATACTACTTGAGATATTGTGCTTTGGGTTGACCTACTTCCGTTCAGGTTTAATAAGTTATTCACGAGCTTAAGAGCGTTTACGTCTAGCGTGGCATGTCAAGTTTAGGTAATTTCGATGCTATTTTTATTCACACTAAAATAATTGTGACTGTGTGCGTGTTTTCGCGCTCTATAGTCAAACCAAAATACTTTGATCCACCATCGTAAAAGTGTGCCAGGCTGTCAAGTGACAGCTCAAGGAAACTATAAATTCTTCAAATCTTCCAACACCGACTCCATAATTATAAATCATGGTATACATTATTCCTAATAAATAATTAAATACGTAAATTCTTTATCAAATAGTAAATTATCAAAGGTTTTTTACTATTTTGAGAATATTTTATACAGCCTATGTTCAGCAGAAAAAAAATTTAATTTTAATGGTGAGAGATTTTTTCAAATCGGTTCTATTCAAAACAAAGTTTTCCTGTTAACTATTCTTTTTTTATCCGGAAAATGCATAACATTTCATACCCACCAGCTGCGGGGGCAGCTAGTGGGTTATGTGGGGTTCTTCCTACCAGAAGGTGGGGTGCCCCTACACCCACTAAAAACCTGACTGTTTCTGCCATGATCCATATGAGTGATATGAGGGAACGCGGGACATCGCCATTGGCTGTTGCCTGTAGCATTCGTCCTTAGCCGCCACCAGACACCTCCATGTCTAGCGACCGAGGCCTGTTAGGAAGGGACAGTTGGAGACCATAAGCTGTCCTCTTGCGCCCAGGGTGTCGGCGGCGGATAACCGGAGTGTCGGCTGAGGCCTCTCGCTCCCCCTTTCCACTGCTTCTTTCTGTGAAATAACACTTTCACAGAAAGTAAGCACACTATACCATAAGATTATTTGTCTCATAAGAATATATTTTATACTAATGTAGATATTGTTTCCGAAAGCAAGCGGGTTCATTACGTACCTGTACGCTTCATGCGTTCTCTAGTAAAAGCTGAAAATCAGTGTTCTGCCCTTTTGAGGGTAGTGTTTATACTGAGCTCTTTGCTTTTTGCATCGCTGCGGCACACATCACTCTGACGCAGGGAACTATTTGAAACGCTAGTCATCTTTATATTCTGTTGTTTTGTCACTTTTGTTATGTTGCAACTGTTGAAATTATTACTAATCTGTGTAACAAAATACCAGTGGTGTCACCTAGTGTGTTTCTTGACTAACTTTATTTCGATATTGAATTGAATTTCAATAGCAACTATACATAATATGTGTGTTAAAAGCATTAAAAAAAGTGTGTGTTACAACAAAAACAATTTATCTATCTATCTCACGCCTCTTCCCGATTGGTAGGGAGAGGTCATTTCCAACCGCCGCTCGTTCGCTTAGGCTGGGCACTGTTGGAGCGTGTCAGTCTGCTGCGGTGACTCACGTGCCAAGACTGCAGTGTTAACTGACAACCATCTACAGGCTCTCGGCCTATACGGTGGAAGAATGGTCCGAAGCACCCATGGCCCGATAGAACCTGGGTCGCCCTATGTGTGAGGCGATCATGCCGTCGCACCCACTCCTCTAATACAGGCAGAACTGCCTCTATGGTGCGACGTAAAATTTGTCTGACGGCCAGGCGTACCCTTCAGCACTCTAGGGCCTAGATCCTCAAGCATCTACCTTTTGGTTTCCACCTCTCGTGGTGCACGTACACGTACATTTCCCATTCTGGCGTCTATTCTCGGTTGTCGACACTAGCTTTGTCGCCACTGAGGATAAATGGCATAAATAATATCGATTGTCACCAGTGGCGACACATACTTTCCCAGTTGTAGCTACAGGCTTTCTCACAACTTATGACAAATTAGAAAAATACATCCCAATTATGCCTAGTGGCGACGTACACAAATATTGACGCAAATGTCATCGTGCATGACATGCGTAAAGTAAAAGTCAAGTAAGACCAGACGAATACAAATATTATTAATTTTATGTTGAACTAGCGGCCGCCCGCGACTTCGTACGCGTGGACCTAGTTTTACTCCTTAGTTCGTAAAATCTGTTGTTTGATATCATGTTGATAGATGGCGTTTCATGGCTTCCCCCGCATGAATATTTACGAACGTCAAAAACAGTAGTTTGTCCAGCGCTGTAGATTTTAACCAATGACGATAGATTGCGCTTTTGAGACACGTCTTATTTATTTATTGAAATTTATTTGTCACATATCGTCATAAATTATAGCCTATATGTTAATCTGAGTTATAAACAATAATACCGTAAAGTTTCAACAAAATCCGTTCAGTAGTTTTTGAGTGAAAGAGTAACAAACATCCAGACATCCAAACTTTCGCATTTATAATATTAGTAGGATTGTTATACGTCGCCACTAATGACAATATTTTTTTTCCCATTTATCCTCAGTAGGGACATAGTCAGTCAGTGTCCACAACCGGGAATAGACGGACTGCGGATACTATGCGGTATCCACGAATTACCTCAGCCTGTGCCTCAGTGATATCATGCGTTGCGCTTTTTTCAACAGTAGGATGCTCCACGACTACACAGCACTGTGCCATACTCGAGCCCCATATAGGACCATATAACGCGCGACGCAAAAGTATAGTCAGCGACTCAGTGCAGCCGGGCCTCCGAGATTAGGCTTAGTGCGCCGGCGGTAGCCAAAAGCTTAGGGGTGAGACGATTCAAGTGGCCGTCAAATGACCACTGTCCAACTAACTACAATCCGAGGTACCTACCGCAAAGATTTTCCGACTGTAATATGTTGTGTATGTTCCCCCTACAACTAGGTGGGATCCTGCTGGCAGAGCATTCCTATTAACTATTCTGTAAACACCTATTTATGGCAAATAAATTATTAGTATTATTCCTCTTTATAATATTAGTATACATTCATAACTTTCTGTTCCAAATTTTCGTCATTCGTTTTCGTTTCATCGCTAAAAATAACTTAATTTTATTTTTCATTAAGTCTGAAATAGAATTTGTTGTAAAAATATACTGTAATGAAAAATAACAATAAAATATTTTAATTACCACGTGATCGCAAAATCTACCACCAAGATTTTGCGGATACACTATAAAAGTCCAGCTACCTGTCAAAGATCAACGTACGCGTGACACATGTCAGCAGAGCACCGAGCGACGTGACCTCACTCTGGAACGCCTCGAGGCGGACTGAATTTGAACGATTTGTGCGCGGCGTTTTATAGTACTTTTCAAATACTCATAGAAAAAAAATTACAATGAATTATTTTAAATTTCAAAGTAAATATTTTAGATAAGATATTCTTCTATTATATTAAGCTATTTTTGTGTTGAAAAAAGGAAGAACATTGGTGAAAAAATCACGTTGATTTTTGGGTATTTCACGTTCTTTTAATTTGTGATTTCTTATTGTAAAATGCTTAAATCTAAAAAATTTCTCAGATAACTATTTGCCCAAGGATCTATGCTATAGGATATAAATGTTTGTTAAATCGTTTTCACAGTATTTTTATAAAAATTTCAGCTTGTAAACTGACGCTAAAGTGGAAATTTACAAAACCTGTGTGGACTTATCTTGATAGAATTCTTAAATACTAAACTAATCGCAATATTTTCTCAATTAACTATTTAGACGACGAAATTGCCTAACTATTTATGCCTATAACATATTTGTAATATTACTGGTTAATGATTGTAACGAGTTGAAAAAGTACTGTTTTTGCGCCAAACGGCGTAAACGCTCTTAACACTAACTATGGCACAATGGCAATCGGCACATGATACTTGTAAGTCTAATCCCACCAAAACATTCTGTAAAAAAACTAGCCAAGTCTCGATAGAGCTGCTTGTTTATCTCTAAAAAGTAATGAAATCTAGACAAGTGCCAAGTCTATGGTTCCTTACTGCGATTTCTTTATTATTATAGTTAATGTTGTGTGACTTGTCCGTTGAAGGGTGACAGAACCAGGTGCTCCATGACACCATTGCACCAATCTGTCACCAGAACCGCTACCCATTGACGATGGAAAATTTCCACTTGGAAAACGTTGATTCATCAATAACCAACAATTATTGTAGGTTTAATAAAGCTGCGTATTTCAATTATACTTATGTATGATTATCTTAATAAAGATTGTCAACGGCCAAGTCACACAACATTAACTATAATAATAAAGAAATCGCAGTAAGGAACCATAGACTTGGCACTTGTCTAGATTTCATTACTTTTTAGAGATAAACAAGCAGCTCTATCGAGACTTGGCTAGTTTTTTTACAGAATGTTTTGGTGGGATTTCACTTCTTTTTGTAGAAAGTGGCAAAATTATTTAACGTCGTCGTTTTATTGTCATTTTTTTACGATTATTAAACACAAATAAACTCAACGACCTTTAAAATGGACAACGAATCAGAATTGTTTTAATAACATAACCTTAGCGAACCTTACAATATAATAAACGAAATGCAAATTACACAACATTCAACTTAATCGACGGGGGGCTCTAGAAAGGAAAGAAATCTGTACCTCTAGTAGGAAAAACTTTCGAGTTCGTTTCGTTGCGTATTCAAAGTGTCATCGAAAAATTTTGTATGAAAAATTAAACAGCGCCCCCTATATTATAGCCGCCCTAGGGGGCGCTGTTTAATTTTTCATACAAAATTTTTCGATGACACTTTGAATACGCAACGAAACGAACTCGAAAGTTTTTCCTACTAGAGGTACTGGACACCGCACCGCTTGCTAGTGCTAGCGCCATCTAGCGGTGAGCGATACTGGCGAACACCACGGTGCGGGAGTAGTATTGACTATGAATGTGGTGTTACTCCAGATCTTCGATTTTCCTAGTTTTTATAGTTTTCCCTTTATGTGGCCATTAAACCCTAACTCTGTACCAAATTTCAGCTCTCTGAGTTTATGGGAAGTACTAGTTCTATTTTGATGATCATCAGTGAGTGAGTGAGTGTCGTAAATGCGAAACTTTGCTTTCGCTTAACTTCGGAACTAAATGACCTACAGACTTGAAATTTTGGATTTTAAGTATGTGATTATAGCTTACTAGATGACGAAAATTTCTGCGTTCTGGTCTTATCCAGAGGTTCTCAAATAGGGGCCTGAAAATGCGGCGAAATGGTTCCAGTAAAGGATGGTACGGCAGTGTTTGCTTCGCGCTCGACTTGGCGGGGGCACTACCGTGCCCCCAGATAGTGGAGCACTCAGATTTCATATTCGTGTCTCTGTATATCAATCATGAAGATTACGCCGTCGTCGAAGATAACATTATTACTATCAGCCAAAACAATGAAGATCAATTATCCGGCCTGTTCCAAGTGGTTTCACAGCCAAGCTATAAAGCCGGTGGTTTGAGGGTCTACTACGAAACACAACTGCGAGATTTTCTATACATTCGTCTCTACTAGCTTTTCTCACCCACCCTGTGACGCAGGCATGAGGGAGAAAGACGGGTGGAGGCATTTGGTGTTTTGAGGGTAGGACCCATGTACTGGCGGCCTGCCAACTTACAAACCGTGTCAAGTGACTCATATTTATTTGGCGTGAAAGTGCTCGCTTAACTAGATCGTAACTGCTGTACGTAACTTTGACGGCCTAGCTACTTAGGCCATACCCTGCATTTTGCTCGAGTCAATATCGTACGTCAACAAGTAACTACTCGTACCTACTAAATATGACCCGCAATTAATTGGAGAATGAATTCATTGTAAATGCCGATTCAAAAAAGATCCATACGCCTCGGTACTGAATACTTATTGAGGGACTATATTTGAAAAAAAAAACCTGTAGGTACGTTGTAGTACGTTGTCTAAAGTGAGGTACTGTCCGACTCGCTTTTAGGTGTAGGTACCTACTCTGAAGATTCCTTTAATGCTTAACTTCCATGACCCATTGAGTGTCAGACTAGGACCGAGAGACTAATCAACAGATTACATGTGTCTAATGGCCGATATCATCTCGGTTTCCAGTGGTCCGGGACAGCGCGAGCGCGATGGCGAAGCTGTGTCGCCAGCTTCCCGCGCCGACGCCTGTGTACCCGGCAGCGTCGTCGCCCGACCCCGCGCGCGCGCACCACGCGCCGCCCTCGCTGCCCCCGCTGCCCCCGCCGCCCCCGCCGGTCCCAACGGCCCCCCCGGCTCCAGGCAAGACTCCCGCGCCCGCCGCCGCCGTCATACCGAGGATCGAAGTAGACATGGTGGATGCGAGATAGATTTGCGTAAATCTCTCGCTCAATTCAACGAAAAACTAAAAATATTTATATGTGTATTTTGGTAAAGTTAGTTTAATTTTATGTATCACCAGCAAGGTTCTGGAATGGAGGCCGCGTACCGGAAAACGCAGCGTGGGACGTCCACCCGCAAGGTGGACCGACGACCTGATAAAGGTAGCAGGAAGGCGCTGGATGCAGGCCGCTACCAACCGTGCGATGTGGAAGTCATTGGGGGAGGCCTATGTTCAGCAGTGGACGTCCTATGGCTGAAATGATGTTGATGATGATGATGTATCACCAGATCGTCTCGGTCCATCTAGTTTCTAGTAGGAGGCGTGTCTACACTACGCCCTCCGGTCTGTGGTTGCGGGAAGCACCTGGATGCGGGCAGTGCAAGAACCGCTCATTGTGAATATTTGTAGGGGAGGCCTTTGCAGCAGTAGACGTCATTTACCAACCGGGCAGGCCGCTACCAACCGGGCAGCATGGGGGAGGCCTATGTTCAGCAGTGGACGTCCTATGGCTGAGATGATGATGATAACGATGAGACGTCATTTAGTTGAAACTATGTTACTATGTATCAGAAATACCTTTTTCTAGAGTAAGGCCTATACTTAAGTGTACTTCAGATCAACGCTTCGATATTAACGATTACGGTCTCTAAGTAGGTAATGTACCTATGTTGTAAATATCCAAGATCCATCTAACGTCCATTATGTCTTAAATTAAAAGTTTATAAACATTTTAATAATTAAAATATGATAAGGTTCCTATCAATATACCTAGGTATAATCAATTTTGTATTATCTATTGTACTCTCGTTGTTTGCGCTGCAAATGCTGTGAAGAGTGATTGTTCAAGTATGATAAATAAGTAGGTACAAGACATGTCCGCAGTTCTAAAAACTTTTTGTTTGTTAGAGTAAGTTTGTTGTTGACCACATGGTCATGTGGTGTTAAGAATTTCCTGCCATTCATAAACCTGTAAAACAGTTTATATGTATAAACACACAGAGTTGCTCCAAAGTTAAGCGTCCAAAAATAAAGTAAGATTTTATCGTTTATTAATTACGTATCCAATATTTACACAAGTAAATTGTTAAATGCTATCTACATATTAATATGATGATATTACTCAGTACATAAAATGTAATTTCAAAATAAATGTAAATTAAATAATCGATGTTGCATGCATTTTACTGTTTTTCTCAATGTCTGTAACTCTGGCTTTCTAAATATTAAATGTGCCAACTTTGTATTTTCATGACTATAAAAATAATAAAAATAGTTATTTTTACCAACCGTTTTTTAAATAACCTTTATTAAGTAGGTACATTATATTCAAATATATTTATTTATTTGACTGTTTACAGCTATGAGGAAAACTATGGAGTGTATTGAATATAATAATTTCAATCCTTTAGCTGTGGGTCTAAGGTAGAAGTTTCCAATGTTTTTTCCAACAAATCATTTGAATGTTCATTTTTTTTTTTTTTTTATGTGATAGGAGGCAAACGAGCAGACGGATCACCTGATGGTAAGCAATTGCCGTCGCCCATGTACACCCGCAACATCAGAGAAGTCACAAGTGCGCTGCCAACCTTTTAAATCCCATTCCCCCCCAATTGGGCCTCCGGTATCCTCACTCACTCGGCGAAACACAGCGCAAGCGCTGCTTCACGCCGGTTTTTTGTGAGGCCGTGGTATCACTCCGGTCGAGCCGGCCCATTCATGCCGAAGCGTGGCTCTCCCACGTTATAAAACGATGCCGCGATCATGTGTTTCAAGCAAAATTAAAAAAAAATGCACTCTGCAACACTTTTGACAATTTTTTCCTGAATTTTATTGGAATGAAATTCCAAATTCAAATTTACTTCATTACTTTGTGATGACAAAAATAGCGCGTTAAGCTTCGTAAAAAATGCTGGAAAAGCAGGGTTGAGTGGAAAAACAATTATATCAAGTAGGTATAGCCCGGTGGAAGAAGAAACGGATTGCACGTACCTTTCTTTAGTTTCTGGATACTGCAGATGATGCAGACGCCTTTCATGGTTTCATTTTCGTGGTAGGTGTCACTGCGCACATGGGCGGCCAGGTCAAATCTTCTTTCAAAACGTAACACCACTTAAACTAACACTTTTTCAGTACACATTGATCACAAATCACGCAAGTATTTACTGATAACAAAAGAACAAACAACGAAAAAAATAATTTACAAGCTGTCACGTTAGCACCACTCTCGTTTGGCAGCCATCGCGGCATCGTTCGAGAAATTCAAAAGGAAAACATGCAGCGACATCTCGCAGGCAGTTGTGGAAGTGTGGCGCGAATAAATCTAGTCAAAACAAATCCTTTTAAATTTTTACTACCATATTAATGCCGGCAAATAATGCCTAATGAATAAGTTCGGTTGAAAAGCTCTTTATCAATTTCCTGCTTTAAAGCTTTCAACAATATGAGTGAGGCAGATCTAAAAAGAAGAAATGATTTCGCTGAATGGATTAAAAAATCAATTTTTAATTATGAACAATTTTAATTAAGAAGATAAAAACAATATTGACCAGTTCATTGACAATAAATAGAGACAATGTAAGTTACATTGTTGTACATACTTACATACAATATTATTATATAATGTTTAATTTTAATGTACACATACGTATTGAAGTATTCGTGAAAAAATATAGCTTTTTATACAAAATCTGTTTTTTATTGGCAACAAGCAGGCTTTTAATAACTTACATTTTCAATTGACTGGATAAATTGATTTTTATGCGTTTAAATACTCATTGTAGCAGCCCATCGTTAATACACGTTAACAATAATAAATACTTAGTTAAAGCATAATCAACAATTAACATTAAATAGTAACACCTATTTTTTATTATAACTAATACTCATAATTTATTTATTTATTGGGCTATGAAAATAAGATACAGAGATATAGATAATCATAGTAGAAGAAGTTTACCTTCGCATAGGTATAAATATGTATTTTATATGGATAGCATTCTTAATAATTTAATTGTAATTTCCCCATTACAACATTCATCCAACATGGTTACGTGTAGGTTTAAAACATTAATGAATAATTGAATATAGTTAAATAGTTAACTTGACACAATAGTTAGGCACATCGATACACTTCGCAGTACATCATTAATATTTAAGTTACAACAGCAAATTCTCACTAATTCGTCTCTAAAATGGCACGATGATTATTTCTAAGTTCATCTCTGTATAATAATAAATTATGGCAACGAAACTAAACTAAATACCTACCTAAAAATAATATCACTAACATCAAATTAATATTTGAAAATCTTTTTTTATATGTAAGTATACTTAAGAATGGGTTAGAGTTTTGGCAGATTTTTTACATGCAATCGGCCGACCTATTACCTGTGCTATTACTAAGTAGGTGGAGGCTAAACTTTCCCAAAATTATAAATAATTTATTCAAAGTTCTGGTGTTTAATTTTTTCCACCTTTCATGATCACTGTTTTCCACCTTTGAAACTGCTTTCTTTCTCATAAAAAACTGCTGTTTTGGGCAAAATCATTGATTTAAATAGCAGTCTCCTTCTTTTTGGGCGACGTGTACTGCTGGATGTCGTCGTAGTCCGGCGGCCTCTCCTCGCTGCCCTCCAAATCCAGGTCTAGATCACTCTCTGCGGAAAGAAATACAGAGGTTTAAAGTTTTTCCGCTTGCTAGTTCATGTTAACTAAAGACTTGAAGCGGTTAAGGTCTACCGTGGGTAGTTTGCTCTTTAATAAAGTCATTATTAAAGAGCAAACTACCCACGGTAGACCTTTGCCCCGACATTAAAATGTTAACATTGACATTGAGGAGGAGGATTAACAAAATTTTCTATGGGTCTTGTTTACGTGTCCACGAAATGCTAATGTTTAATCTGATCGAGTCAACTGCACACCTCGCTGGAATGCGACTCTCCTTCTCACTTACCCGTACACCTCCCCGCGTTCGCCCCGTTCGTATGAACTAGAGCGTCGATGTGACGTTACTGCTGCTAGGTGCGCAATTAACTCTACTAGGTTGTATATCTCCTTGTGATCATAATAGTTGTAAAAGTACGTAGTACAGTATTTGTTTATTTGCATTTTCATGTGCAATGTAGAATTTTTCCAAATCCATTGTTTAAATAATTTATTTTGTTCTAAAAATTTTTTTTTAAAACTAAGGCAAACTTAACTCTAAACAAAATATAAACATAAACTTATTTTAATCTATATAAATAAAAATGAATTGATGTTCGTTAGTCTGATTAAAACTCGAGAACGGCTGGGCCGATTGAGCTGATTTTGGTGTTAAAATGTTTGTCGTAGTCCAGGGTAGGTCTAAACGGTGAGCAAATAAGGAAAGATTTGCTTATTTATTGCCTTTAAGGCGGAACAGAGTTCGCCGGGTAAGCTAGTCAAAAATAAAAGTGTGTCCGTGAGGCAAAGAGGCGAGGATGCTGGCTGCATTTCCTCGCTGAATGGCAATACTAAGCTTTGTGCAAGGAAAGAGGCAGCATTTAGATTTTCTGAAATTTTATTATTTTAGTATTCTTTTGTCAGGCGTTCTTGAATGGTTTCAGCCTCGTACTAGTACTATAGTATAGGCCAGGGTTTCCCAATTTTTATTTGCCAAGGAACCCTAATTGATTATACTTTTCCTAGCGGAACCCCCGTACTACTCCGCCCGCACGCCCTGCCCCTCCCTTGTGCGTAAACAAGTCGGTGCGAGCGAACAACGTCGGTCACGAAACGTGGGATAATATTTTTTACGGAACCCTTGCGGCCTTTCCACGGAACCCCAGGGTTCCGCGGACCACCACTCGGGAACCGCTGGTATAGGCAAGTAATACTGTACCTGAGAAGGCGCCGGACTCGGGCCGCTGCGGCGGCGCGAGGATGTCGCCGTCGCTGGCGTGGCGCGCGCGCAGGCTGGCGGCCAGCGGCGACAGCGACGCGCGCGCACGCAGCCCGCGCACCGGGCCCGCCTCCGCCAGGTAGCACGCGCCGCCGTCGTAGCCCACCGTCTCTGAAAAAGTATGATTATAACAGCTTTTTATATTGCTTGAGAAAATCGAATTGTTAAGGTGGGAATCGCACTTGCCAAGCGACTACTCATTTATAACGCTAGCAGCGATTATTGCCAATCTATTGAAGGCAGCGAATCCTTTAAGTCGCATGAATTTGGCTAAGGTAGAGTTTGTAAAGTTAGGTCTTATAGGGTTGGGGTGTGAGGAGTCTAACTTGATTTTACACGACTAAGCTTGATTCTACACGACATGTGATAACGTTTTGATAGTGGAAGCCCTATGGTCTCGTCTTGGCAACATTTTACATGACAATGTATATTTTGATGGATCAACAGTGGTGAACCCAAGATGTTCAGCAAGAACTAGTTAAAAGGTTGCTTGGTGCTACATTATTTTATTATTATTGATTGTTCGTGCAACAAGGCATACCAACTTAATAATAGTAAACTCACCGACTGAAGGTGGAGGGAACGGCCTCGCGAGGCTTATCCGCGACTCAATCGTGTGATGCTCGGCTCCCGAGCGGTCGATGCCATCGATGTCTTCCGCCAGCAGGAACTCGTAGTTCGACACCTCGCCCTCCTCGAGAGGCACCAAACTTTTCCGCGGCACCTCCTTCAAGCGAATAGACTCGTTTAACGACTGCTTCGCTTCTTTCGGTTTGTAAATTGACTTATTTCTTTCCTCTGCAACTCTTTCAGACTCTATAAACTCCTCATAATTAGAGGTCGACGCTTTAACGAGGATAGAAGATTCTTCATTAGTATCCCCTATGTAAAAATTACTTGTAGAGGTGACGACTTCATGAAAATCACTCGTAGGCGGGACGAGTTCAGTAGCATCGGTGTCTTTGATATCATCTTTGTTGGATTCTTTGCACTTTTTGGAAGATTTGATGTTAGTGTAATGTTTTTTGCACGGTCTAACGGGTTGGGTTTCAGGTTGCAGGCATTCTACGGACGACGATTCGGGTTCAGCGAATGGCGCTTTGTCTAGGCTGGGAGTGCTACCGGAGGGACACTCGTTTTCTGGCTTGAGCGGGATGTAGAGTTCCTTGGTGGAGCGCTCCCAGTCGCGGCGGTGGATGACCTCGTCGATGACGCTGGGCGCGGAGTGGTAGCGGGCGTCGGCTGTGGGCGCCTCGTGGTGAGACTTTCTTCGGCTTCTTATTTCTTCGTGGCTTCTGTGCGCTGATAACGGCTTCTTGGAATATCCTGGAAACATTTCAGACTGTTGTTGGGTACTTGTTTACTACAATGGTAAAGATGGTTGAGATAGAAATGTATACCTTTCTACTTAGTGTTATTCCATCAATGAAAAGCGGAGAGGGATCTTTATATTAACACCTACAATATACACAGTCAATAGTCGTTCTTAAAGTAAAGACATAGTCAAACCTGAAGTGCTCGGTAGATGTAGAGACACGGCGCTACTGGCCATGCGTCTGCCGAAGGGGGCTCCAGTGCGGCTGCGGCCTCCCGACTCTAGAATATTACACAATTTATGCTTGATTACATTATCAAGTTGTTATTACATGAACATTTCATAATAACACAATGATTTGGCACTAAGTAATGTACGCTAGTCGTTCCCACCTAATGTGGAAAAGGAAAAAAAATTATTCCACAGATTGAGTAATGGCACAGTGATTTGATTTGAACTCGCATGGTCTCAGGTTCAATTCCTGGTTGAGATTTAGAAAAAAAAAATTCGCATCTAAGTTGCAATCCATTGTTTGTACAAACTAAGGACGTACTCGTAGGTAGTTCATATTTTTGAAAGCATTATAAGATACTTAATTGGTAGCCTTGATTTTTTTATGATTAGTATTTATTGCCTTATTTTCTGGGCAGACCAAGGACAGAAAATAGTATTTATAGATCGCTTAAAGAGGTAAGTACGTCATGTACGGAAACACCATGGTTTGGACCTATTGTGTGATCTAAGATGAATGGATGGGTGAATTGAGTGACAATGTCTGACTACTAGGAGTGACACACATTCAATTTACGTACCACCCACCACTGGCTTCCATGGATTGTCGGGAGACGTGTCTGAAAACACACGGCGATCATTGAAACCACTGATGTAGAGATTTACAAGGAGTGTGTTACAAAAGTATGAAATCTATCAAGAACTTTCTGTTTTCGAAGAATCTTGAACAACGGGAGCATAGTCTAGCTAGTAGTTCGTGCATATACCTATTATTAAAGGCTCGTTCCCACGGCAATCCAGTTTTGCGGGATCCAGTAATGCATTATCCAGCAAAACTGGATTATCGTGTAAACACATGTATGTTTGAAATTATAATTACAAAATCGAACGAATCGGTTTATAGTGGGACACTGCAAACGGGATGTTCGTGTGAATGTTAATATTAAAACACTATCTACTAAACGGGATCCTGCAAAAACAGGATGTCTTCGTGGGAACAAGCCCTTAGTTTGTAAATATTGAAGAGCATAGGTATCTATTTCTAAGTAAGCAGTAAAGGAAAATGAAAATTACATTTGGTATCATCTCAAAAAGTATCCAAAGATCCGTCGGTGAGGTTAGCGGTGCCCAGAAAGCTGGCAGCGTTTCCGCGTTGGATCGCTACGCGACGCTGGCCAAGGTAGAACCCGGCCTTTTGGTCACCGGTAACCTCGATGACGCGGGTGGAAGCTCAGTAAGCAGTTATAAAGTACCGGAGTTGGAGTCGTCGGGCCAGCAGCACAGCCAGCACAGCGTGAGTAGCGCCGCGCACGCCTCCGGCCGCGACTCCGAGCGCGCGCCCATCGCCCACTGCTGAACGAATTATAAACAAAACATTACAAAAGACAAGCCGTTTACGAATCAGAAATGACGAGATCCGTAAACGAACTAAAGTCGCTGACATAGCTCGACGGATTAGCAAGGTGAAGTGGCAATGGGCAGGGCAAATAGTATGCAGAACCACAGAATAATAATAAGTGCAGAACTGACGGACGATGGGGCAGCAAGGTTCTGAAGTGGAGGCCACGTACCGGAAAGCGCAGCGTAGGACGTCCACCCACAAGGTGGACCGACGACCTCATAAAGGTAGCAGGAAGGCGCTAGATGCAGGCCGCCACCAACCGGCTATTGTGGAAATCATTGGGGGAGGCCTATGTTCAGCAGTGGACGTCCTATGGCCGAAATGATGATGATGATGATAAAGCAGTTTGAAAATTAACGGGACTATTCCTAAATCTCGTTTCCACCGCTCTGCAACTCTTGTGTAGCCAAAATCTACAGCTTGACCGCCAATAAAAACCCAACCAGTGAAGATCAAGTTTGTAACGGAGGAAAGTTAAGCAGTCATCGGACGCGCAACGAAATTAATCAGAAGAATATAGGAAGAGTTCTAAGTTTGAACACTGTTTTAGCAAAAGATAGAGCTAATCATTATCATCATCATTTTAGCGACAGGACATCTACTGCAAAACATAGTCCTCCTGCTATGATTGGCCAGCTAAAAGAAGCCTACTGAAAAGACAGACGCAAATTGATTAATTTAACGTCAAATAATATAGAACACATTTTATCGTACACTACGCAATTCACTACACAAACGTAATTATCTGTGTACATGTTTACAACACCGCTACATAAGTTAGCCAATCTTCAAGAAAACGGCACGACAGAACAATGACAACATTATTTAAACTAAAGCTCTATTTTCATATTAACAGAGCTATTTTTTAAATTATACTAATCAATGTATTTAAAAACGTAAAAAAACCTCCTTGAAGCTTTCTTCAGGACGAGGAATATCATTAAAACCAAGCAGCTGCGTTAATTGGATGGTATGGTAATACAACACCATTAATTAAGTATTGCTTATGTAGAGGTAGAAGTGATTTTACACAGTTAATACTCCAATATTCTATTGCAAGCTTGAATTATGTACATTTCAATCACTGTTATGGTTTTTTTTTTCTAGAAAAAATAAACATAACTAAGTAGAAACAGTATGTAATTAAATACTAACCTTAATTATTTACAGGTGGTCATAATAGCAGGTTCCCCTGATGGTGTCCGCAGAGTCGAGCCACTGGTTTATGGTGGAGGGTTTATGGAGTATGGCGCGGGCGGGAGAGAGATGAGCACTGATTGGACCGAATCTTTCGCCCGAGAGTAAGGCATGCCTGACGCACAGTGAGAGCATTTTCGATTTCAGTTGGAGGGCGAACTTTAAACTGAGAATGAAAGTTTTTACGTAATGTAGAGTTTTACTTTGTGGCTTCAGTTTTGGTTACTGCTATAAACAATCAATTTAAGTGATTTTAAGTAACATTTTTTGGATTGTAGGGTATTTGAACCTAATAAAATCTGTTATCAATAGGTATTTTGAGCTTGCCTTGATAACAATCGCCCAAGGATAAAATGATTTATAATTGAGTCCAAAAAATCATAACTTAAGTAGGTAATTTTAAAGCTTAGGGTGTAAATGAGTAGTTATAGGAAAACAGACGAAAAATTCCACTTTTTTCTGGCATTTAGTTATATTTTCATGGTTTTAGTAAACCTTTGCGAACAATAGATCTAAATAAAAGATTATTCATGTTATATTTTTGTTCTAAAGAAAAGAAAATAACTAGTTTGAATAAAACATGAAAATGTCCCATCTCCCGTGTCCCGCCCAGTGTGCCACGGGCCGGGACGGCGCCGGAGTGTCGCGCGCCATCGATCCGCCCAGACGCGCCGCCCTCGATCTAACTAGCTCTACCATACCAACAAGGACAAATTAATGCTAATAAAAATAACTCCCATTATTGTTGTTTTATGGAGAAAATCTGACGATGCTTGCCGGTGGTAGTCATTATTGCTTGTTCTCCTTCAGGACCTAAAAGGACCTAAAGTTTAGGAAACCCACGTGTATTCCATCTTCTGTGAACAAATAAATAAGATTTGTTAAAACATACAAGGTGTCCCAGAATGGGTAAATCAAACTGCTAGGGGAGGTAGCTCTACTAATGTACTATCCCTAAAAAATATGTAAAAAAAATAAAGCGCATAAGGAAACAAATTTTTTTTTTTTTTTCAAAAAGTGAAAATAAATCAGCTTTGCCTAAGTATCTGGCCATAATTGATGCGTTTGGAGTTTATTAATTGTACGTTTTTCTTACTAACATGATCGCTTCTTTTATCTGTAAACAAACTTTTGAAAATAATGACTTGATTTTGAGATAAGAGCATTTTATTTAAAAAAAAATCCGAACTCAATTTTTTTTTTCATATTTTTTAGGATAGTACATTAGTAGAGCTACCTCCCCTAAAAGTTTGATTCACCCATTCTGGGACACCCTGTATAGTTATCTTGTTGGAAATCTTTGTAATTAGATATTATATATTTATGTACCTAATGCAGTTCATAATTAAAAAATATACAATAGAGTGTAGCCTTAGTAGCCTTAGAATTAATAAAACAAAGCTCTACATAAGATTCAAACTTATTCCTGGTTAAATTACAATATTGCATCTACGAGTAATATTTTGTCTAAATTCACATAGTACCCTAGAGTTCCGGCTGCCATGCGTAACCTGACGTAATAACTATCAATTTATCTGTGCCGTGATCTCGTTCACGTGATTAGATCATCATCAAATCATCAATTAGCCAATCAGTGTAATCGGCCCCTTTATTCTGTCAAGATAATCTAATAATCAGCATTAGGAACTTATCATGTTTGATGATATAATCGCAGTAATATCAATTGTCACATAGATAACTACACTACATGCTTGACGTAGCACATTTAATAGATAGACTACAATGTTGAATAACAATAGGACACAAGAAAGAATTATGACTATGTATGTTCAGCTCACAGTGAGTAAATACAAATAGTAAGGTAGGCATGTGACATTATATGTTTAACCAATAACGGGTAAGAGTTTCTTATCGTGGTATAAAAAACGTCTACCAATTCCGCGAATATGAATTCATCCTGACGTTTCTTACAACCTTGATTTTTTGTATTAATATTTATTTATTTATTTATTTATTTATATAATTCACTGTGGACTTACAGTTTTACCCAAGACGTCCATCAGCGGCAGAAGTACAGAATACACGATTTACATAAATAGGTGCTTAAATACTATGTGACAGAAAATTGTATACCTCCAAAATATACTGAACCATACTGTCAACAAACACGTCAATATGGGGTTTTTTAAATATGTATTTTAAATATGTAGGTATGTTGACTTAGGCAAATAAAACGTTGCTAGGTCGTATTAGTAGGTAATCTACAGACGTGCTTAGAGAGAAGACTGTGTCTTTCCTTCCACCCGCAGTTCCCAGATTACCTTCCCAATTCCCATACAAGTTGAAAAAATATTTTGTGAAGTCGGTCCAAGTCATATTTTATTCAACAGAATGTCCAAAAATAGAAAAATATGTCCAAATAGTAAAAGTAAAAGGTAAAAGTGCTTTTTTTAAGCCTATTTACAGAAATAAATGAGATTTGAGTTTTTTTTTTTTTTAGATTTTGAGAGGATGTGTAAAGTTGCCACTTTTAAAGGACCTTGATTAAATACAAAAAATACAAAATATTTTATTTCATTATAATTCGCTCACATGATCGTAGCTCTAAATTCATTTTTCTCTTAATAAACTGGTTATAGCCTGACCAGGAACATAAAAACCCTCGCCATGTTGCGGAAAACTAATGGTACTAATTTCTTTTAATGGCAACAGTAACTGAAAACTTCATTGTCATGTCACCTTGCATGTCAGTCTATTGCTGTCAAAGTGTAAACAAACTTTATTTTAAATGTGCGCAATTGATTTTGTGAATTAAATTGCTAAAATCTTTTCATAGTCGTGAAAGAAAAGTGGTTCACAATGTGTTAAAGTATTTGTCGAAGAGAAATACTAAGGGTTCGGACAATATTTTCATTGAATAATTTTTCCGACAAGGGTGTCAAATTGACTGACATGTTTATCGTATAGTACAGTCCACTATGAAAATTAGCTGTGGTTTGTTTCAACTACCTATTTTAAAGTTTTTTGTCACTTTCTAAGTGTTGAATTTTATGGAATTGGGAAAGAAGTACCGAGTTTGAAGCGTTCATGCGCAGACATTGCAGTTGAATATTCAAGTTCTGAATTTGATTATTGATGAATAATAAAATAAATCCTACTAGCTCGAATGATGTTTTCATTTAATTTATTTAAACCAGGTTACCTATAATAATATTTTTTCGTTAATTCATGAAAATATCAAATTAGCCCGTAATCCTGAATCCTGATACATAAAGTTAGCCTATTAATTTAACACAGGTACGACTGTACTCAGTGTTGCACTATCAAATGCAATTGACGCGCCTCTATGCCAGGGTTTTTATGTTCCTGGTCAGGCTATAATTAAGATTGTTCCAGAACTCCAAAGTCACCTAAATTAGAGGTCAATAGTGCAAAAGGAATATTTATTATTGTCGTAGACGTATGACAGGATTCCTTGGCTAGCACCGCCCGCGCGTGCGCGAATGTCGTGGAATTTACACGCGCCGATGTTTTTATTTACTCTGAGCTTGTTACCAAAAAATGGAGGACTAATATAGACTCTGTTAAAATTTTATAACTAGAACGGTTGAATTAATTAATTATTTTGTTATAATGATATGTGCACTAAAAGTAAAGGCACGTAAGTTACGGTCTTTAGTTGAAAAGAAAAGATATTGTAGAGTTGGACACCAAAATGGAGAAAATCATTTCTATTACGAACAATTACGAAAAAATTGTAAAGTTCTTAATTTCCCTCAAGTATTACCTTATTATTCGGGAATAATAACCTGAATTATTCAGTTCTGAATTTTCTCTAACGGAAATCTACTGTTTGTGTGATTTTATTTGAATTTACTACGATACGGTACAATAAAAAAAAATACCGACATAATATTCGTATGTAGAGTCTAGACCGACCTAGCAGAATTTCCATTTCCGCTGCCGTAACATTTTTCCCGACTACCTGAAAAACATTGCCTAAAATATGCCCCTTTTAAGCACCTGTGACCTGTGATCATATCAAGATGTGTGAAATCGATCCGTGTAAACTCCCGCAGGCACGCCCTGCGCGCAGCCGCCAACCAGTAGCCTCCTCGCTGCCGCCGCGCGGGGTCCTGTCGCACAACAAACTGTTTTAACGCACTCACCGAAGCACCCGCGATGCCGTCGAGTATCGATTGTGCATCCAGTGTATGATACGGAGGGCTCGGAACACCAAGGATTTCTGTAAATGTGAGTATTCAATAAGTGCACGTTATCAAGGTTAAGATTGATTGAAGTGATTCGGTTTAGTGATTTTTTCGATAAGATTAATGTGAGTATCAAGTAATTTTTTGTACTCGTTTATCTATAAGTACGTGCTCTTGAGAGATGCTGCACCGCCATGTTTCTAATTATGTTTGTTTTTGTCCAATTTTTTGTAGGTCCTACATTTATTAATTAGTAGCTTGTTTTATTAAGTTACTAAAACAATTCTGAGTTGTTCATTAGCATATCTATTTATTATAAACATTGAAATATTACTTGCTCTACATATAGATTTAGAGGAAAATGCTTACAATTATAATATGTATTTTATAATAAAATACAAATAAGAACTAACAAATATTATGTTAAACACTTCCCTACATCAAAATGAAAGCTTGAATAAACAGATAGACTAAACAGGAATTATTGAATTATTTTATAATTCCTATTAAATTAGAAGAATGTTAAAATGTTTAAAGAATGCAATAATTACAAAAATAACAGGACTACACTGCAACTCAATTTTTGTCAAGGTCTCGTATCGGCCCTTCATGAATCGATTGCTGCGACTTGACTCGTTTAACACTCTAAGGTTGTAGTATACTTACCAGGATACCTACAAGACCTCGAAGAAAGCGTTTTTAAGTAAGCAATTAGTTTTCAGTAACGATTATATGTTAAAAGGATAATATCCTTGTAACATACATTTAACGCCCCTGCTTGTCACTGAACATTCATCCCCTTTGTATTTTTTATGTTCACATTGTTAGTGAACAAACTAACTCAAAAGGTGCTTACTATACATTTTTTATTAGGACTAGCAGTAATATAATGTATTAGAAACAAACAATGTTATTGAGGTTTTATTCTGAAGCATACTTAGTAGCTATCTGTAGCTATAGTAACACCATATAGCCGTAGATATATGCATTTTAAATAAGTCTTATCTTTGCAATTAAAAATGTTAATGATATGTTTTTCCATATATTGTAAGCCGGTAATCTGTTTACGTGAATCAAGTCATTTACACAGGTACTTAGTAGTATTATTGGTAGGTATGTCATATTAAAAGAACTTGATATGCATCTGCTCAGTCATAATATCACTTGTAGCTGTCATGATCAATACAGCTTGATTTTGTACTTCTTGACACCTTCACCGATATGGATCAATAAAAAGTTTTGTGTCCCATGCTATTTTCATGGACAAAGTAGGTTCCTGATAGGAGGATATTTTTATAAGGAGATATTGAAAAAATCCTATCACTGTAAGATAAGCTTACCTCTAGAAAACTAACTGCAAACTACACATTTCGAGCGACCTAGATCTAGATAGACTCTTTATGCTGACTTGATCTAGA
This sequence comes from Ostrinia nubilalis, assembly GCF_963855985.1. Lineage (NCBI taxonomy): Eukaryota > Metazoa > Arthropoda > Insecta > Lepidoptera > Crambidae > Ostrinia > Ostrinia nubilalis. The sequence goes on from NC_087110.1 coordinate 89,227, forward strand.
CTTATGTTGAGAATGCGGACTTTAGGTATAGAGTCAGTGGCAAGTTATGTGTACAGTTACAACGAGGTATATTTTACGTACGAACTAATGGCAATATAAATAACGCCCGTATTCACAAACATTACTATGAGGTCTCACAGTGCACGTGGACGCACAGGGTGACACGCGAACCAATCACAGAGCTCTATTCAACGCTGTGTGTTCGATTTGCTGCTTCACTTAAGCAAACATCGTTTCTGAATAGGGGCGTAAGTGTGCCTATGAATTGTACCTAATTCTTCTATTAATAGGTATAAAAATGAATAGCAAATTATGTGTTATAACTCAACAACACCTGGACCAATTTTACCAATTCTTTTTTTAAATGTTCATAGAAGTCCAAGGATGGTTTTATGGCGAATAATTTCCGGGAAAACCCCGGGCGGAAAGCTAGTAACTTAATAAAGTTAAGTAACAATAAGACGCCATCAACAAATGTTTATCAATTAGCATAATTCCTTATTTATGGAGTAGATAACAAAAATCAAATATGTATAAAGGATTAATACGAATGCATACCTATAATTGAAATATAGAAAGTAAATATTTCTTCTTAATCTAGATCTCATGTTATCACGTAATGATTACCTATCTCTCATAATAATAATTATGTAAATTCAAAATTCGCAGTTGAATGTGCAACAAAGCATGCGATATCAAAAATCTAAATATAAAATAATAAAATTCAATTTGACTACTAGTGGCACTTTTATGATAGTTACTATTAGGATTATTCCCATCTCTCGTAACCTAACCAATGAAGGCCGTCCCGGGGGAGATTTTTTTATTTATTCGTTGTATTAATAGTTTTATTTTTATGTATTAATTGAACATTTATTTATTTATTCATTTGCATTAACATATTCAGCACATACAGATATACATGCATTCATACATTGACCATGTGATGTAGCAGAGTTAACAATTACAAAATAATGCTTAATGGTAATAATTTTCCTTAATATTAATATAAATTACATTATTTTATTGTACAATTATACACTATATATTATATTATTTATACATAAGAGGAGGTCGAAGTTAAGGATGGACCCTCCAGTGACGGAATTAGTATCATAAATCATAACCCAAAAAGGGATTCCACAAGACCAAGGTTTGTTGTCAATCACTACAATGTTGAAAATATGCTGAAAAGCAACTTTTTCACACATCGCATGCCAAAGTACACTCGTCTACATACGCCAAGTGCCCTGACATAATAAACCGCGCTGCGTGAAGTTGTGCGCTTACGTAACGCCGACGTTACAGAATAACGAGCGGCGCGGGTGGAAGCGGGAAACACGCTAGTAGCGTTGTTTATCTCTCTAATAAGAATAGGAAGTTTGAAGATAGGATGTGGACGCTATGTACCTATACAGGTGTCGCAATGGGAAATAATCATTCCACAAACATTTTGTGTAATATGTATATCAAAATCGTATGGAAAAAAGGGTTTTACAAAAGATGGTTTTTTTTTGGATGGATGGTGCTTTTTCAGTAATTTGAAATGAAATAGAACTTCTTGACATTTTAATTAACTTTTCGAGTAATTAACAAAACTTCGATATGAATATAAAACAAGAAAGTAGAGACAAACAACAAATTGAGCTGAAGGACAACTTTTTTCAAATGTGCTACGGCGTAGCATTCTCGTAGCAGTAAATCGCGGCCGCTTATGTTCCGCCGGCGAGCCACAGTGACCTGTGACTGCTCCGAATAATCACGGTTTGTGTGATACCAGTTCCTAGCATTAAAACGAGTAGTGATGCGCTTGATTAATAACTGGCCCAGCGATGGCTGATGCCATAATTTAATTACCTTTCTTGTAATAATATGAAAGTATAATGTGTACATAATAATGTTTTTATTCAAAGAAAGAAAGACTTTTAGTCAATCCTATAAGGATTAAAGGAAGGAAAGAATCTATATAAAATACCTATCAAATAAAAGTGAAAAATACTAGTTATTATAGAAATCTATCTATATAAATAAAAATGAATTGCTGTTCGTTAGTCTGATTAAAACTCGAGAACGGCTGGGCCGATTGAGCTGATTTTGGTTTTAAAATGTTTGTCATAGTCCAGGGTAGGTCTAAACTAAACGGTGAGAAAATACGCGCGCGATATTGTTTTTCTGTGACAGACAAAATTCACGCAGGCGAAGCCGCGGGCGGAAAGCTAGTATGAAATAAAATGCATATAATATTCTTTTATGACCAGATATTTAAATAAGGAGTGGTTGAAACTACACTTTCGAGCTCACTTTCAAGGCTTTTAGGGTGTTTAAAAATAATTATACTTTGGCGAAAACCCAATTTAAAAATATTCTTATCACAGACACAATTTCCGATGGGCGCGAAATGGACTTTCTGCGAGAAATGAAACTCAAACTACCGGGACCACGGTCCGCAGTCTAGAAAGCTTTAAAGATTGAGCGTGATAGTAAAGAACAATGGAATTAACCGTGAACACACAAAATTAGGCCTCAGAGTTTGGACGACATTCTTCATTAGCTCTATTGTTGTAATAGCTTGAAAGGAATCTAGGTCAACGCTAGCTTGAGTCAAAAGGCTTCTTTCAGTCGGTAAATAGCGAATGAATGAACACCTAGTACCATTGAAGAAGGATTATTTAGTAGTACCTACAAAATAACTCAATACCTAGTATCCATACTTAAGTATGAGACTAACACAAGTACTGATTATTATCTAAAATTAGGGCTGGGCTATTTTACGTAATTCATGCGTCTAACGAACAATTTACGTCAGTTACAATCGTAATATTTGAATGCGTTATCTTGTAGTATTATCAATTCTTGATTGATATTGATAATAATGATAATCAAATCAACGTGCAACATTGTTACGTCGGTATTTCATATAATGTATTCACTAGAAACGGAACGGTTTAATTGATTGTTGCTGTAAAATACACGATCAATTTAAGTATTTTTATGAAATACATTGACTGCCCACGTCATTCTAGCTTTGAGCCTTGCCCAATACACGTTATCGCGATCATCATAAGGGTATTTCTTCAGAGGCAAAATTTTCGATGTCTTTGGGTATAGTTCTGTAAAGAACTAACAAAATGGCATGCAATATTTTTTTTCGTATAGCTTAGCTATAGCCCTATCTGGCGCAAATTACATTTTTGACATAATTGCTGTCTTTATACAAAATAAAAATATTTGAAGTATGATTCTCTGATTCATATGGTGTGTCCGTTAGCCATTTTCCGGAACAAAATGGTTGATGTAGCATTTTCCTTTTGATATATCAATATAAATTAAAATTATTTCGAAAGCTAATGAGTTGTCCTTCTACAAAAAAAATGTGTCATAATTTTAATTAAGTTAGTTTGTTCGCAAAAAAATAAATAAGCAGTGTCCGGCATAAAATACTGATTCATATGGCGTGAGCTGTTCTTGACCATAACTGGTCAGGTTTTAATCATGAGAGTCTGGTTTCTGGCGTGGAGGCAAGCCCATCTTGCAACGAATGAACTAGAAGGCAGACGTGGAGCTGGTTGGCTTAGAACCCGGTGTGACGAAGGCAAATACTTGATTCATCTGTGCTTGGTTCAGGTGGCATGCTGATTACAATGCCTACTTTATAAAATTACATTATTGCATTAAAAATCTAATCTTTCTTTCTTGTGATGCTTTTGGGTTATATATTCATGTAGAAAAATGACAACCCTGTAGTCTGTATGTACTACGAGTTTTGCTCGATTTTAGGCAAAAAACTGATTTATCTGTGAGTGATTCATATGGTCAGGGCCCTGTATGAATCATAAAATAAATTAGTTTTTGGTCTTTCAAGCACCAAAAAAGAGGTTTTTTAACTAAGAATGACATCCCAGACTGCACCTCACTTAAGACCAGGTGCGATTGCGGTCTTGTTATGAATAAAAAAAATCATCATTTTTATGTTAAGAATAATTTGTGTTTAAACAGTAAATAAGTAGTATATCCGTTAAGCTAGCAACCATAACACAAGCATATTAGTTGCTTATTTTGTAGCTAAATGGTGCTGTATGAAATTGCCCAACGATTTATTTATTTTTATTATTATTTCAGCTACACTTATGGCGTCCATAGCACATAATAATAAACTGCTGAGCATAGGCCTCCAATGATTTCGAGATTAACTGATTGCCATTGCCACAACCTCTATAAGCTCATTTCACCTTCTTCACCTTGTAGGTGGACGTCTTAACAACAATAGCTTGGATAAGTGATACAGCTCGGTAGTGTTATCTAAAATACCTTAGTGCCATAAGATGAAAGTCTACATCCAGTGTGTGTTTATCAGTGATGACAAATTGTACTGAAAAGCGGCCTCTCACTGTAGGCTTACGAACCACAAAGTTGCATAGTGTACTATGGAGTGGACTATGCTTGTTTTTTTTCATGCAATCAAATCTGTAATGAGGAGATCCGTAAACGATCTAAAGTCGCATGGTGGCATAGTCCGATGTTTTAGCAAGCTGAAGTGATAATGGGCAGGACACATAGTATACAGACATGATGGCCGATGGGATAGCACGTTTCTGGAGTGGAAGCTACGTGCCGGAAAGCTCAGTGTAGAACGTCCTCCCACAGGAAGGCGCAGGATGCAGGCTGCTACCAACCGGTCATTATGGAAATCATTGGGAGAGGCTTATGTTCTATGTTATGATGACAAAATATTATGGATGTATACTAAAGTTTCAAAAAAATTTTTTTTCACGAATTATTGTGGAATCGTTGCATTTTTTCATAACAACAGATCATTGTTTTTGTTATAATATGATTATTTTCTTAATTTAGAGCCAATTGTACATAAATATCATAAATTTTATTTCTATTTTTGATTAATATGTAACAAATTCTGATTCATATGGGCACAAAATATTTGAACGTCGATATCTTGAAAACTCCTTTACAAAAACGAGTCCCTTATCCAAATATATGTTATTGGGTGTACCTATTTTCATATGAGTCTATGTTACAAACCTAAAATTGAATTTGAAATTTGTCCATATGAATCAGCCGAAGAATGCGATTTCGAAGAAGTGCCCATAAATCGTTTTAGTAACTAACTACTTTGGATGTAATGTTGTTGGTATGCCTCAATAAATAAATAGGTAAATAAACTAACAAATCGTTCAATCCATTGTCAATCGTCCTTCGTTCACAGCTGAAAAATGTTTTTCATGTAAGATCCCAATCGGTCATCGGCTAATTCGCCCCTTGCCACAAGTTTGTCGTGTAATTATCCTTGACCAATATTGATTCTATGATTCTTTTCTAACCTTGGCTACCCTTAAATCGATATGCAACTGTAATTGTACGAGATAATCGCACCATACGACGTCTTAGCTGGGTAGGGGGAGTATACGAGTACATACATGCACTAAAAACAATAAATTACCTCTGGTCTAGTAGTTGTCAGAGGGTCTTGGTTCAGTGATTCTGGTTTCAATTCGCAGTTGCCAAGTTACAACGTTTTACGAAGTTTTTCTTCATTTCGCGTCGTGATGCTTTCAGTAGAGCCCGTAATACCTAGGGCTTTCCGATTTGGGAGTTTTACAGTGACCACAACGCATTGTGAGCTGCGTTCTCGGTCTTTAAGCGTTCGTTCGTTTCAGCCAAATGAACGTCCACAGCTGGACAAAGGCCTTCCCCAAGGTTTTCCACAATGAACGGTCCTGCGCTGCCCGCATCCAGGTTGTTCCCGCGTTAAGTTTAACTTATATAAAGTGTAGTTCGATGTCGTGTTCCCAGATGCATCCCACGCCCAAGCCGGGCGCGTGGGCGTCGTGGGCGGGCTGGGTGCTCCCGCCGGAGCCGGCGCGGCGCCGCGGGCTGGAGGAGGCGCGCGCGGTGTGGCGCGTGCCGCCGCCGCACCAGATCGCGCTGTACTCGCCCGACCAGATCCGACAGTTGATCAGGTGCGTGTGTGGTCATCTTCAATTGAAACAAGTGCTATAGCTCTATAGCTGGAGCCGGCGCGGTGTGGCGCGTGCCGCCGCCGCACCAGATCGCTCTGTACTCGCCCGACCAGATCCGACAGTTGATCAGGTGCGTGTGTGGTCATCTTCAATTGAAACAAGTGCTATAGCTCTATAGCTGGAGCCGGCGCGGTGTGGCGCGTGCCGCCGCCGCACCAGATCGCGCTGTACTCGCCCGACCAGATCCGACAGTTGATCAGGTGCGTGTGCTTTCTTTAGTTCTTTTTCAATGGTCTAAGTACAACAAATTGTTATCTATGAGACCTCAAACATGTTCATTTCATATAAAGCTAACTAAGTAAGTAATAGCGACTAATAAGCAAATAATTTGAGGCGGCATTAACCCAACGGTGCTGGTGAAAGTGTCGAACTAGCCGATTCGAGTTCCGAGGAACACTGGTGTAAACCCCGCCGCCGCTGGACTAAAGTGGTGAACCGAGTCGTAACACGAGTAATTACCTATAATTTAGCACGACGGTTAAAAAGGCAAAAAAAACTTCTATACTCAGAGTTTTGATTGTAAAAAGCGTTGTAAGCTTTTGTGTACTACCTCGGAACAACTATGTAAGCTAGATATTAGCGTTGTATGTAGCGCTTTTCCAATAGAAGCCCTTTCATTAACTCTTACTTTACAGCTCTTTTCACCCTATCTCTTGACACCATCTACTTAAAGTTACAATAATTTATGCTGATCTAGTCCAAAGTTTACGAAAAGCAAACCTTTTCTGATAAGTACCTAACCTATTAGGATTTCTATTTTGATAAAGGTACGATACGCATAGTGTTGTTGAGTGTATCTATCTATACCAATTCTCGTCCTGATTAAATCTAAATTAATTTGAAAATTGGCCGATTTATTAAGACGCGATGACATTATTTGATAACAATATCTAGATAAGATATTAACCTAAAACATTGACGCGAGATGTTATTCGCTCAATTGCCTTCAACAAACGTAGTGTCGCGAGTGATTTGTTTTTGTTATTGTTTTTTTTTTAAGTACGACGTTATAATGAAGTCCGAGTAAGTGTAAATTTTAGTGATTTGTTAGAAACTAGTATCACTGGATATTTTTAATGTTTAAACTGCTTTCTATATAGTTCTTACTTTTTGTAGATTTCTTCAAAATTATAAATAAAACTACTTAGATTTTTTTTTAAATAAATCAATATAGGAAACTTTTTTTTAACAACATTACATTGAAGCATTTCAAATAGTGCGATAGATTAAACTCGTACTTAGTGCGATTGAGAATGTTACTAGGTATGCAAAATCACTTGAAACCTATGTTACAGTTAGGCTTTTACATTTACAAATACATTAGTTTTTATTTCATTCAAAAATACCCAGTAGTTATGATTTTATAGGCATTCTAATTTCGCTAAAATATCGAGTCCCGCCGACGGTCACGTGACCGCGCGTGACGTACATTCACAGTGTCCGCTCACTAGAAAACGGATATAAACATACTTAAATACATATTTTTTTTGTAAATACAAACTTATTATACATATTAACACCCAGACCCATCACAGAATTTAAAATTGAGGTGTCATTTTATTGCGAATTACCTTCCAGCTCCATCATTAGACCCTGATTATTATATAGAATTAAAGTACTCATCAATACAAAACGAACGAGCCCAAACTCGATGGATTTAAGTCGTTTTATTATAGAGTTCCTATGGCCACCTTCCAGCTCCATCATCAGATCAGCTCCATGTCATCATAATATTGCATGGTCATCCAAATCACATGTGTTTGCGAAATTTCAGCTTAATCGGTTGCCTGGAAGTGGGTCTTAATTCAGTTTGCAAGATTCCACCCATACAAATATGAGCCAGTCACTGTAATATGACGTCACGCGCATAAAATGGCGGGCCGGCCGCCGCCCGCACTTTTAAAATTCAATATCTTGGAAACTAATTGACGTATCGAAATTATTCTTTCACGAGTATTTTCTATTTTTAACAGAGAATACAGAAAGCTAAAAAACAAAATTAGTGAACATTCTTCATTCGCCACAGTCAAAGCGTTTAGGAAAGGATTATTGTTCCTTCCGATAGCTTGATTTAGGGTTGTTATTTGCGTAACTAGTGAATTGAAACACAGACGTGATGATCCTTTAGCTTTGTATTATTGACTACTGACTTTTTACAATCGACAACGAGTTTTATACAGGCGCGTAGGCGTTTTGAACTAACATACACCGCCCACCAAAAGGCCTATGCCTTTACACTTATCAGTATCACTTAATAAATGTAATTAACTTTAAAAAAATGAAATGCATGCACACATTAATGTTCAATGTTCATCAATTTTATCATCACTAATCGTCTTTAGCACTTATTAATGGACACAATTTAGTAACACATCTTTTAGTAACACTGTCACCACACTTCACACTGTACACACGCGTAGCTCCATCAGGCCCAGGATGTTTGGCCACAATGCGGCCCATCAGCCACTTTCCAGGAGGCAGGCCTTCGTGTTTGATCAGTACTACGTCATTTATGTCAAATTCAGGTTGCTTTCTCAGCCATTTTGGACGTTGCTGTAGACGTGTCAAATATTCCGCTTGCCAATTCTTCCAAAATGATTGTAACAATCTTTGTGTATACTGCCATCTTGCCAAATGGTTGATATTTAAGCTGGTTAGATCTGGAGTTGGTACTTCGACTGTAGGTTCGCCGATCAAAAAATGTGCAGGTGTCAGTGGGCTCAAATTGTTTACATCTGTGTCATCAATTGGTGTCAATGGCCTTGAGTTAAGAAGAGATTCAATTTGACATAGCAATGTGGTCATTTCCTCGAAGGTCAAATTGGTAGTGAGAACCTTTTTCAGGTGGGACTTCACGGACTTCACGCCGGCTTCCCAAAGCCCGCCGAAGTTTGGGCTGTAGGGTGGTATAAAGTGCCACTGCGTACCATCTAGTGCCAATGTTTGAGCCACTTCGTCTTTGAATTCAAGCTGTGCTGCCTTCCAAGCTTCTATTAATTCTTTATTCGCACCTACGAAGTTGCGACCTTGGTCACTATACATGTGCGCGCATCGTCCTCTTCGTGCGACAAACCGTCGAAATGCTGCGATGAAAGCTTCAGACGTAAGATCTCCCACCAATTCCAAATGTATGGCTTTAGTGCACATACATATAAATACAGAGATATAAGCCTTTCGTGTCTTCCCTCCACGGCCTTTGGACATGAGCACGTTGAATGGTCCTGCAAAGTCGACGCCAGTGTATTCAAATGGACGTGAAATATTGACTCTCATGTCAGGTAAGTCACCCATAACTTGGCTTCTTGCCTTGGCATTTGCTTTGGCACATATTATGCATCTGTGTACATGTCTTTTTATTACATTTTTAGCCTTTATGATCCAGAATCGTGACCGGAGATGACACAACATCAGCTGAAGCCCGCCGTGCAGAGTCTTCTGGTGTGCGTCTGCAACTATTAACAAGGTAAGTGCATTTTTATTACTTAATATCATTGGATGTTTTGTATCTCTTTCCAGATTCGCGTGTCGCAATCTACCGCCCACCCTGAGAATCTGTTCTTCATCTAGGTACGGATTTAATGATTTTAGTGTGCTATTTCTCTTAACTCTTTTGTATTTCTTTATATCTTCTATCTCTTCTTCAAAATCGACAATCTGTGCCTTTTTAATGCATATTTTCAAAGCTTCATCTAATTCTTTTGTACTTATTGCTCTCATTTCTTCATTTATTTTTAATCTTTTGTAGTTTAGAAATCTTTTCATGTAAATTATAATTTTTTGAAGTTCTTCCAAATTGCTATAGTTTTCAAAATGTAGGATTGTGTTGTTGTTCATTTTGTCTTCTATTATGTTCATATTTATCAATTTGGTTTTTCTTCTCTCAATATCCGTTGGTAGTATGTTTAGTCTAGAAAATATAATCTGCTCTTCTAACAGCCAGCTGGGTCCGTGCCACCATTGTTTATTTTGCTTCAGCTCAGTCAATTTAGCACCTCGTGACGCGACATCGGCTGGATTTTTATCAGTCTGAACATGATGCCACTGACTGTTAGGAATGTTGTTTGCAATCTCAACCACGCGATTAGCGACGAATTGCTTCCAGCGGTTGGGCTCGCCAAACAGCCATGATAGTACTACTGACGAGTCTGTATAAGCAAATACCTTATTAGTTGGAATTCTCATCGCTTGGGCTGTGTGATACAAGAGTTTGGACAAGAGCACAGCAGCGCATAGTTCTAGACGCGGCATTGAAATCGTCTTTATAGGGGCTACCTTCGTTCGGGCAGCGACAATACTGACATCTGTGGTTCCATCGGTTTGAATTACTCTACAGTATACAACAGCAGCAATGGCGTGCATCGATGCATCACTGAAACCATGTAGAGATATGTTATCTTTTGAAGCATTTAGGGTGTTCAGCCATCGTGGAATAGTTATTTCATTCACATTTCTCAGATCATCTCGAATAGACTTCCACTCAGCTTGTAAGGCATCATCAATAACATCATCCCATCCTACTCCTTGTAACCATAATTTCTGTACAAATATCTTTGCTGAAATGATCGCTGGGGCAATCCAGCCCAGTGGGTCGAATAGTTTTTGTAAATCTGATAATACGTCTCTCTTTGTTATGTCAATAGATTGTGCAGGTAAGTTAAGATTGTATTTGAATTCATCATTTCCCAAATCCCATGATACGCCAAGTGCCTTTACGATTCCATCTAATTTCATATCTATGTGTGCTTTGGCTGACTTTTCTCCTTCATCAAGAGATTTTAGAAATTCAGGACTGTTTGAACACCATTTTTGTAATCTGAATTTTCCTTTGCTTAGTACAGTCTTCAATTGCTTGCTTGCCTCTATGGCTTCTTTGACAGTATCACACCCAGACATCACATCATCAACGTAGAAGTCTTCGCGTATAATTCTTTTGGCAATAGGATGGTCTTCACCCTCGTCTTCTGACAGCTGCATTAGTGTTTTTATAGCGAGATAGGGCGCTGATGCTGTCCCAAATGTGACTGTAAGTAGCCGGTAGTGTTTGACCTCGTCAGATATTGAAGTATTCTGTCTCCACAATACTCTCTGGAAGTCGGCGTCTTCTTTATGAATGAGAATCATTCTGTACATCTTCTCTATATCGCTTACAAAACAGACCTTGTGCATTCTCCACCTCATGATGATACTTCTAAGATCTTCTTGCAGGACAGGTCCATTCATCAGTTCATCGTTGAGCGATATATTGTTTGAGCCCTTGCACGATGCATCAAAAACAACGCGGGTTTTTGTCGTTTCCTTTTCAGTTCGCACGACTGCATGGTGTGGTAAGTAAACAGATTTATTATTAAGTTCGTTTTGCGGTACTTCCTGCATGTGATTTAATCTAATGTATTCTTCCATGACTTCTTTATAATTTTTTTCTAATTCTGGCTGTCTATCAAATCTTCTTTCAAGCATTTGTAATCTTTTCATTGCTATATTGTATGTATGACTATTATCGATTCTTCCCTTACATCTTCACAATCGTTTACTTTTCCAAATAAGATCCAGCCCAAAGTTGTTCTTTGTGCAATAGGAGACCCAGGTGGACCCTTTATAACTTCACTTTGTATAATTTGTGCGTATTCATTTACACCAAGAAGTAAGTCGATGTTGGCTGGTTGACTAAACTTAGGGTCAGCCAGTGTTAACCCATCTAAATGATTCCAATTGTTTGTTGGTATTTTTTGAGTCGGTATCTGAGTAGTCAGTTGCTTTGCAATTACATATGCTTTCACTCTGAGGCTGAATTCTTCATTTCTCGATGAGACCTCTATCTGAACTACTTGTTTTAATCTTGATTTTACTTCACCTACTCCGACAATGCTTCCCTTCACTGGATACCGTCTCGCTCTAATTGTTTGTGCTGCTCGTTCACTTATAAAACATCCTTGTGATCCAGGATCAATTAAAGCTCGCAGAACTGTGGTGTGGCCATCTTCACTCTTGCATTCCACCAGGGCTGTCGCTAGCAACGCAACAGCTGTACTGTGAGTTGTGTTTGTTTGTGACGTCATCACTGCTAAGTTTATTTCTTCTCCTGATTCTGACTCTTCATCTACATTTGCGTGTAAAACCTTTGGCTGTTTCGTATCATTCCTTTCAGTGGGGCCAGAGGCATCGTTTGACCTTTTCGAATGTAGAAGGGTGTGGTGACGTCGCTGACATAATCTGCACTTGGTGAGTAGTCGACATGCTATAACTCTGTGTCCAGGAACCAAACAGTTGTAACAAATGTACTTTGACTTCACAAACTCGCTTCGTTGTTCCGGTTCCATCTTTCCAAAGTCTTTACAATGACTGAGTGTGTGAGTTTCTTCGCATAAAGGACATGTCTTCTCGGTAGCAGCGCCAGATGTGTGGTAAGATCTCACTATTCTTTCTTTGGACGAAGTTGGTTGTTGCACAAGCTCGAGCGTTCTAAATTTAGACTCCAAAAACATCTTTAATGACTCAAATGTAGGTAATTCTTCACTTCCTTGGTTGCTAACATGTTCTTCCCATTCCTTGTGTGTGTCTGTGTCTAATTTTTGAACCACCAGATAGTTGATAAGTGGATCCCAATCATCAGTTCTTATATTCATATTTTTTAGACTATTTAGACACTCAGATGTTGTATCAATAAGTGACCTTATGTGGGAGGGATTCTGGCTATTAAGTTTCTTTTGAGAGAACATGCGTTTTAATAAAGATGTTACAATAAGTCGTTTGTTACTATACCGCCTTTTCAATGTCTCCCAAGCTTGCGTGTAATTTGCTTCATTAATTTGAATATGTCGCAATAATAATTCAGCTTCGCCAGTAACGCTCGTTTTTAAATAGTGTAATTTCTGCACGCCGCTAATTGTGTTATTCCGATCCACTAGTGAAATAAATAAATCTTGAAACGTAGGCCACGCTTCATAATTCCCACTAAATTTCGGTATTTCTATACGCGGTAATTTCACTTCTGGGGATTGTGTAGTTGAAGATGTATAGTGTGTTTCTTGTCTCGTTGATTTTTGTTGCGATTCAATTGTAAACAACAAATCTTTCATATCAGATTTCGCTTGCATAGCTTGTTCTTCACAAATAAAGTACTGGTTTTGTTCAAAGTAAGGCAATAATTTCCGTTGTTCTTTTGTCACACTTTTCATTAATGTAGTATGTGCGAGACGAAACTGATTCCAATATTCTTCAACAGATTGTAATTTCACTGTCACATAACCACGTGTAAGCCGCACCTTTGGGCATTTCTTAAAGTTCTCGTACGTTTTCGCAATAAGACGATATAAATCTTCTAATTCACATAAAGTTTGTTCGACGATTTCCATGGTTATTTATCAATCCTTATGCGTAAAAATACAATCACTGTGTAGCTTGTATATCCAGCAACGCCATTTAAATAATCTTGAAGTGAAATTCCGATGATAAAATGTCCAAAATCCGCAAAATAACGATCAAATCCAAAGTTATAAAATAATATTCTTCACTCGTAAACAACTTTCAATCTTCAATGCTAATTTATGCAAAAAAAAGGGTCGCCTTTTGTTCTCTTATCGCTCGGGTCCGACCGCTTACGCTCCGGCTCGCTAGGCCACTATGTTCCTTCCGATAGCTTGATTTAGGGTTGTTATTTGCGTAACTAGTGAATTGAAACACAGACGTGATGATCCTTTAGCTTTGTATTATTGACTACTGACTTTTTACAATCGACAACGAGTTTTATACAGGCGCGTAGGCGTTTTGAACTAACAATTATAATGAATGAATCCTTTTATAAAAAAAGATTGCACAAATTACTAATTGTCCCGTTAGCAACCTCGTACTAAGCTAATTTATGCTTGTGTAAACAATAGTCAGACCAGAAAATAGTCGAGCAGCGGCGGGATTCGAACCAGCGTTCCTCGGTTCGGCTATCGTGACTTCATAACTTTATTTTCTTGTGTGCAGGATGGAGCACGCGGCCATCGGGCTGGGCGCGTGGCCGGGCACGGTGCCGCCGGGTGCGTGGCGCGAGCGCCGCCCTGACTTGGACCGCTGGCGACTGCGCGACTTTCTACAGGTACTGGCTTTGCTGTGGAAAGTCGATGTTTCGAACTCCTATATTCCGCTTTTTCTTATCGTTCGTGACAACAAACCTACACAGCCTCAGCCCAAAACTCCGCCACAAGAATGGCGTTGTCAGTAGCCTTCATTAAATCTTCCTGCGTGCAGTTGTTTGGGCACGCAGAGCACGACGTCATGTGCTTCCTCAACTGGGGAACAAAACCACACTTGCACTCCAAGATTGAGCCATCCAAAAATCCCCACCCCATATTCCGCTGATTACATATGTAGGGTTCCAAGATAGTTACTTATACCCCGGGATTATTCAGGTGGGAACGAGAGGTGGGAAGTCCCGTCCCTTATGGTCACAAAACGGGCTCTCTCGACACAGAGTTATGGTTCCGAATTTCGATAACCAAGCGAAACCTATAAAAAATTGCACTACTGTAGTCTTGGGCCGGTATAACATCACAGAAAATTATAAAATGGGTTCCGATTGGGAGGTAATTGATAACGGTCAACCGTCCAATCTGAGACATCATTGCCTATGTTCAGCTGTGGATGTTTTATTATGATGGCGATGATGATGATGAAGTGACATGATAGGTTTGTAATAATCTTACATGCTCGTATAAAAATAAATCGCAAAATGTCCAAGGAGTGTTTTTACGGCAAGAAAAGTTCGAATAACTTTCGGGAAAACCTTAAAAAGAACTCAAAACTTCACCCCTAAGGGGGTAAAATAGGGTCCACGCGTACAAAGTCGCGGGCGGCCGCTAAGAAATAAAATGAACGTTCTTTTTACACAGAACGTGCGGCTAGAGCGGCCGATAGCCGAGATCCCGGTGGGGTCGGCGGGCTCGGCGCACGCGGCGGCCGCGGGCGCGGTGGCGGCGCGCGGCGCGTGGGAGGGCGCGGCGCGCGGCTGGGCCGCCGGCGCGGTCATGCTGGCTGTACTCGTGCTCATTGTGAGAGCGCTGGAGAAGTGCTTGTACAAGAGGCTGTTTAAAGGTACGTACTTATATCATTTACTATTATTACATACACGAAAGTTACAGTCTGTTAACTGCTCAAACGGTTTTCGAATAGAGATAATAGCTTGGGGCCAAGAAGAAGTCTTCTTAAAATGAATGACGAAGCATTGCGTCGAAGTTGGTGAAAGAGCGGATAAAAGTTTATGCCCCATCATTACGAAAAGTGGTAGTAAATAAACTGTTGTGGGTGTTGATGGGCGCTAATGACTTATAATGAAAAACCAGAAAACATCCTGAATGGGAAGCATTTTCCAAAAACGCAAGCTGGGACAGTCAGGACTCGAGAACATTTACCTACTTACAAGCCGCTTGCTGTCGGTTGCTTTGTCGAAAAAGCAAGCTTCTGTTTTTAGAATAATAATGACGATGATGATTTTACCATTATTACGAGTACGATTTCACGTCTTTCGATATTCACGATTTATTCATAGAGTTTAAAATTCGATTTTGGATAATACCTACTTTCATTAGCGGAGTTTCCATACCCACATTTTTCCTTATTTACATTAGAAAATCTGAATTAATAGGTAGATTAGTACAAAATTATACGAGTAGTTTTATCAGACTTCCGAATTTTCCTTATTTGTTTTGGAATTTACGCACAATTTTATTTATGCACTTAGATTATTAGTTATTGTTATCACAGGGTCAATTTTTTGCATTTCAGGAAGAACATTATCCTGTGATGAGTGGCACACACCAAACGTGTTTGCGACTAGCCGTGAGCATTAATGCTTTATTGGTAGTTAGTTGATAGATTAGATTAACGTCTGCCCCCCTCAATCCTTTTCAATTACCTAGTTACCTTCTTTTGAAACATCGTAATAAAAGCTCTCTTTTTTCAGATCGTCACGGGAGCGACATCGGCACAGTTCCACGCCTGGATGACGTGGACTCGCTGCCGTCTGACAGCAGAGAGTCTTCAGGCAACGACCTGCCCCCGCCGTACTCTGAATGTGCCAACAGCGAAGGTGGAAGTGTGGACGCCGACAAGCCCATCGGCACCGAGGAACCCCCGCCCCCTTACTCAGCCTGCTACTTCTCAAATCCCAAAGACAGCGCCCCCTCCGTCCACTTCTACCGACGAAGGGGCGCAGAAGCTGGCCAGTCGAGTTCGAATGCTCAAGCACCAAATATATCAAACGGAAGAACTGATGACAGCGACAAAATCTCAGATGTTGGTTGTGAAGTTAATGATAGCATAGAGAGTAATATCAGCAGAGGTGAACATCATTATGTAAATGAACGCTCAAGACCAAATCCAGGACGATCCAGGCGACGGAGAGAGGAACATTCCAATCATGTAGTTGAGATTCACGGAAATGACTCCCGGGAAAGGATTATAGTTGCATAAAGAAACTTGCGATGTTTGAGTGGTATCAAAGTGTTTTAACTGCGTCCAAATATAAAAGGACGCTAAGATAAGGATGGAAATGAAAGAAACGATTTTGAATCAAGAACGATTATCGAAATTAGTGAAGTGGAAGAATGGTATCGATACCGACCGCTGAATCTCGAGGCGGTTGCAGTAGCAGTAACCGTTAATGGCGTGGAAATTACGAGTATACTTATTTATTTTTTTACAATTTTCTCGTAATGTAACTTTAAAATTATGTACCTACCTTTAACTGTACCTATAATATCGAACCTTTTAACTCAATGTAATGAAACAATTTAGTGATCCATGCAATATACAAGTGTAGATTTATTGCTTATTGCAATCGGAGAATAGATTTAGATACACTTTTGTAATTTTGTAGGTAATGCAAAGTTTTCGACACCTAAGTAGTGTTTACCGATAGGACAGCAAAATTAGCCAATAGAGTAACGTGCCACGTGATCTTAATTAAGAAATAAGATGTAAATGAATGTATTAAATAGTTTTACAAGCAGAAAATAGATCTCACAGGGCCTGAAGATAACTAAATCACATTCTATTCGTATTCGTATGTACTTATTTTCGATTATACACAATCAGGATCCAGTAATATTTTGAGTATTAAAAACATTATTAAATTAAATAAATGTTTTTTAAACCTGTAGTAATGTACCTACCTAAAGAAATCATTTTGATAACGTAGTGCCGCTCATTATTCCATCATTCAGCCATACCAGGCCTGGCTCACTCCGCGCGGTACATCCGATAATTACCTACAGCGAAGCGCCCCGCCGGCGGGTATTATATCAGTCGAGTGTCACGCGCGCGCCCGTCAGGACGCTGGCGTGCGTTGTAGTATGATTATAATTCTGTGATCGAAGTATTATTTAAAAATGAACATAAAGAGAAAGAAATATTGTGCGGCGTTCGGGTGTTTAAATTCGAAAAGAAATCTACCGGATTTACCTTTTTTTTTCGCTTCCCAAAGATGCTGAAAGGTATGTTGACCATGTAGGTAATCAATAATTCTTAGGATAGTATAGGAACCTAACCTTCTATGACTACTGCTCAGAATGCGTTCTTTCGTTTCAGCCAAATGACGTCCACTGCTGGAAAAAGGCCTCTCCCAAGGTTTTCCATAATGAATGCGTACTTACCTACATAGTACGTACCTCATTACAAATAAGTAGATTAATTATTTTTTCACTAGACAGCAACCCTAACAGCGTAAGAAGAGTTCAGAGGCACGCGATAGAAAGAGACAAAACTTGTAGGTGAATAAAATTGTAGGTACGTAGTGCTGTGCGAGCTGAATTCCACTGTATCGCGTCGTAGCAAGACTCGCATTTATTTAAATCGTCTTGCGGAGTAATCCTTCTGTACCTGTACTATTACTTATTCTGTGGCCATACCTATTAAATTAAAACAATAGGGAAAGTAAAAAACGAATAAAACTAAAGTGCTTTATTAAAATCTAGAAGTAACATTAAATAAATATTATTTCACAAAATAAATTTAAATATAACTAAATTACAATTAAATTAAATTATAAATGCACTTTGAGCTATAACTGCTGTACAAACGTATATTTTGTACGAAAGTAAAAAGAAGAAAAGCTGGCGATGGTACTATTAAAGTCACAAGCTAAATTATAACCATAACTAATAAACTCACAAGTTCTTAAGAGATCTCATCGCCCCTACCCTTTAAATATAACATTTTGGTTTAAACACCTACTTACCTATCAGTATTTAAGTAATACCTACCTACCTACAGTCTTAAAATTCACAACGTTGGAAATTAGCACCAATTTGCATGTTTATTTGCTTACAATTTAATTTAAAGGCTTTTTTTACGCTTGAGTAACTAAAGCTGTTCTGTTGCTCACAAACTAAACAGTTTTATCTAACTCACAAAGTGAATATTTCAAGTAGATTTGTGCAATAAAAATGTTTTACATCTAATTTATGGTAGTGATTGTGACATTTCACGATATCAATTCGTTTAATCGTATTCAATAAACAATTTAAAATAAAAAAGTTATGCAAACAAAACCTGAAAATACGAGAAATGCATATTATATCTTATTTTAAAAGAGCGAATATTTTGCGGTTTTCATTACACATCAATCAACTTAATGTAGCTAATAATTAATTAAAATTGAGTTCATCTGGCAAACTATAAGAGTAGGCGCACACCGTTGATTTTTAGTTGGCCGATAGTTGTGCCCGATTTTAAATTGTATGAAGAATCGGCCAAATCGAATCGGCGTAGTTTGCGCACTCCCATACATGCCCATACTGATCAACTGCCCGACTAAACTATCGGCCGACGAAAAATCAACGGTGTGCGCCTACTTTAAATTGCTCTAATTTATAAACTTTGACAGAACTAAGTATTGAAAAAAGCGTCGACTTACAAACCTTGCCGAAGTCATACAGGATGTTAGGGACAGCTTGGCAATCAATTCCACCGGTTTTTTAAGTTTTTCCAACCAGTACCTTACATCCTGTATAAGTTTAAGTTTATTAGAAATAGTTTCTGTGAAATCCACTGGCCAAACCATCTCAGCAACACAGAGGTACACTCATAATTATTATGTCAAGCTTCTAAAGAAAAGATGGTGTTTTCCTCAAAAACATGGGAATTTGTCAATTACTTGGAGGTCTTCCTAGCGATTACGCTGCCGCTCAGTGGACACACGCCCGTATTCACAAACGATGCTTGCTTAAGTGAAGCAGAAAATCGAACGCACAGTGTTGAATAGAGCTATGTGATTGGTTCGTGTGTCACCCTGTGCGTCAACGCGCACTGTGAGACCGGACTCTGTGCTTCATTTGGCCGGACATTTTACCCTAATAGCCGGACATGCGACAGGGGGGGGGGGGGGGGTGCAATTAGTGAGCTCACGAGTTAGCCTAACGTCCTGATGCGTGCGTGTTATATTCTGTGGCTCGACTTTCGCCTGGCGCGGCAGCCAAATAAAAAGCCTAACAAATCCGGACAGGCCGGACATCGGTTATTTTGGCCGGACACGCAATCAAAAAGCCTAACTATGTCCGGCTTTATCCGGACGCCTGGCAACCCTAGACGGGTACCCGGCTGGTGGGACCCTGGCCAGTTGGAAAGAGGGCTCGATGGTATGTATTGTAGGTCGGTGGAGCCTACAGCTCGTTGTTGTGGCGACGACGCACGTACCGCGCGAAGTAGTCCGGGCGCCAGCACTTGCACGAGCCCGGCACCAGGAACCAGTCGTAGTATAGGCGGACCTGCAACCGGCAATCAGCATTAGAGACCTATTTTTTGTATGCTACCTGTGTTATATTATGTATGTTTACCTAATAAAGAAAATATAATCTACTATATAAAAATAAGTCGAGTTTTCCTTCCTGACGCTACAATAACTCCAGAACGCACGAACCGATTTCCAGGGTTTTGAATTCGTTGGAAAGATCTCGGGCTCCGTGAGGTTTATAGCAAAGAAAATTCAGGAAAATTTAACAAACGAAATTCCACGCGGGCTTAGCCGCGGGCGGAAAGCTAGTCTAATATAAAAATGAATCGCAAAATGTATTGGTAAACGCATAAGTAACTCAACAACGCCTGGACCAATTTTACCAATTCTTTTTTTTAATGTTCGATGAAGTCCAAGGATGGTTTATACGGCGAGAAAAATTAGAATAATTCCCGGGAAAACCCCGGGCTAAGCTGCGTCCCCGCAGAGTACCTACATACTTTTTATCGGCTTACAGCTTAATGCGGCTATTAATCAGTATTTATGAAAGTAAGAACATTACACCGATTTGATATCGGCCAATTCCTCGAACACCTTACTTAAGCCGATTATCTTCCCGATCTGTATAGCCTACGGGGACTCTCTAACGACACAAGCAAATGTGAACGGCTTACGAGCCTGATGGATAAGATTAACTAATTACACCTGTAAAGGCTGAGGATTCTGCACAGAACCAATGTTAAATATCGTCACCGTCGTGGCAGAATTAAATAACTGACAAAACCAAAGTTGCGAGATATTCACGTTTTTGTGATTTTTTTCGTTAAAAATGGCGATAACTTTTAAGGGTAAAAATATTTTACTGTCGGTCTTTTGATATTTTATACAGCAAATTTACCTTTATTAATTCAATATTCTTCGATGATGTTATTTTGTATTATTTTAAATAAAAAAATAAAAATGTAATTATTTAGTTTTGCCACAACCGTATTTTACAACTAAGTTGCAGTTATTTACTTTTTGCATGTCACTTATTTAGTTTTACCACAACCAAGGTATTACAAAAACGAATATTTCCATTGAATAAGTACACTTGTTTAATTTTGCCACACTTTTATTGACCTAAATGTTGATTTATTCATTTTATTTTATTTGTTTTGTTAATGCGATTTTAGTCAAAATCTGTAAAATTGTTAAATAATACTAGAATATACCTACTTATTAAATAGTTATAAATGTTTAACAAATTGTTATGGTAACCATCAACATCAGATTCCTATAACATTGAAATTAAATTGAAAGAACCAACATCAAAATGAATATCAAAATTAAAATAATCCAAAAACAATAAAACTGTAATAGGGATATCTCCCTAGGGATCCATAGGGATCCTTTACCCTCAACGTCATGGCAGAACGACGTTCAATGTCACTGCAGATCTCCGTTGACGCTAAGGCACATCGGCAGCTCAATAGACAGACATGAAAGTCCTTGCGACATGATGTTCGCAACTTTAATACAAATAGTATTAAAGAGGCGATAGAGCGGAACCAAGGCTCGAAAGTGTTCGCTAGAGACAACTCTATTGGGCGAAGCTAGCTGACGAAGCTGAAGACTGCGGAAGGTGGTGTAACGTCAACAAAAACCGAGGTTCTGGGTGAGATTGAAAAGTTTTATGGACAGCTATATACCTCGACGAAGATATTGTGGATATCAGCATTATCAGCCTATACGAGATTAGGATGGCTCTCAAACACCTAAAGAACAACAAGGCACACCGGGTCATGACGGGATAACCTCGGTCCTTCAGAGACTATTTAACTTCGTCTTACTCCAGGGAACAACGCCAGAGGCTTGGAACAGAAGCGTGGTGGTACTCTTCTTCAAGAAAGGGGATAAAACCTTGCTGAAGAATTACTGACCCATCTCGCTTCTGAGTCATGTCTACAAGCTGTTTGCGAAAGTTATCACGAATGATCTCGCGCGTAGGTTCGATGACTTCTAGCCTCCCGAACAAGCCGGTTTCTGAAAAGTATCGGTACATATCGAGGTGCTAAAGTGCTTGTACAGAAACGCCACCATGTTGGTCCGAGTACAGGAGTGGAGTACGAGGGCGATTCCTCTGCAGCGAGGCATGAGGGAGATGTTATATCTCCGGATCTCCGAAACTATTTACCGCTGCATTGGAAGACGCTTTCAAACTCCTTGAATAGAAAGGATTCGGCACAAACATCAACGACGAGTACATCATTCAGCTTCGGTTTGCCGACGATATTGTGTGGTCATGGCAAAATCACTGGAAGACCTCGGCACTGAAGAAAGTTGAGAAATAATAATATTTTATGTTGGGATCATTGATTTTTATTCTGTGTAAATTGTAAATGACAGCTAGAAGACTCGATGACATTTGTATGGATATTCTTCCTTCTCTATGGTAACCTGACCTGTGCAAGACGTAATAAAATAAGTTAACTAAATACTCTTTCATTTAAACTAATTCTAACAGGTTATGGGCTGATATTAGATTATAAAAGTGATAAAGAGTGTAATTTGCTATTAAGCCAGATGGCACAGGCCGTAGGGAAGCGTTAGTTCTCACATTTTTCAGGAGCGTCTTTTCTTTGTTACTATCAAGTCGAACTTAAAGATGGCTACCGGCTCAACAAATTTATTAATGCCTCAACTGACCGATAAATTGAACTTTTCCCATTGGAAATTTCGTATAAAAACTCTACTCGAAGAGAGAGGTGTAGTCCAAGCAATTAATTTTGACATATTGAACGAAAAGGACGACAAAAAGATCACAGCGTTCCAGATTGAGGACGCCAAGGCGCGGTCAGTAATTGTGCAATGCGTATCAGATAAATATATAGATATCATTAACCCTTAATTACTCGCATAAAGAATCTTACATAACTGCTCGCATGGGGTCACAGATGACCCCAAATTGTGTGAGTAGTTTTTAATACATACTGAAATTTATAAGTAAATGAAACTATATTATTATAAAAATGCTTTATTTATTCTTTAATATCTATAGGTAATAACATGAATTTCTTACTAATTATACAAAAACAAGCTAAATTAAAATAATTGTCAATAATTAACAATTTGTACTTAGGTATACTGAGATCATAGGTAATACTAGTATTTTTTAGGAACTCTCCGAATCATTCTTGTTACACTGTTGACAGTTTATTTCAGAGTGATCATTGCACACAAATCTTGTACATTTCTTGCATTTTCGATTCACTTGATTGTGCGGAGGATTGCTCGATCTCATTAGCGCTATCATGATCACTTTTTGTTATTTCATCTAACTCTGACTCAGAACTCGACCCTCCAACTTCTTCTTCATCAGAAACATCTTCCAACCATTGCACAATTTGCTATTTAATAAATTATATCTAAAGAAGAAATTATTATCACTAAAATGTACAGATAACCAAAATCTACAAGACCACTTTCTGGCATTTGACACTGTGATTAGTGACATGGAGGCTGCCGGACATAACATGGAGGAAACGGACAGGGTGGCCCATCTTTTATTAACTTTACCGGATGTGTATGAAACAGTAATAACAACGCTGGAAACCATGACTGTGGATAAAGAGTTAAACCTAGACTTTGTGAAATCAAGACTGCTGGATGCGGAATTAAAATTAAAAGGCAAAGAAACTATACATGAAATTAACTTTATGGCATGTTTTAAATGTGGAAAGAAAGGGCACAAAGCCGTTAATTGTTATACAAATTCGAATCAGAACTACAGAAATTCATTTGGAAACTATAGAGGAAGAGGCCGAACCATGACCAGGGGCCAAGGTCCAAGATACAGAGGCAGAACACCACAAAATAATAGACAAAAGTTAGCATTTCTAGCCATGTGTACTGTGGAGAAATTAAATAAATTCATTTTAGATTCAGGAGCCAGTAATCATATGGTAGCTATGGAGAATGAAAAATTTATGACAGACATACAAGAATTAAAACACCCAATTAAAATACAAATAGCAAATGGAGAAACTTTAATAGCGAAGAAAAAAGGCAAATTAAACACAAAATATCAAGACATAGAAATAGAATTGGAAGCATTACTAGTAGAGAACTTGTCCTATAATTTATTATCAATAAACAACATAACAAGAAAAGGATTTCAAGTAATCTTTGATCAAGAAAATGTAACATTAAGAAAAGGTGATATATATTTGAGTGGCACAAAAATGAGTAACATATACACTCTAGATTTGGAAATTGTAATAAATAGTGCTCACATTTCAAAAGAAAATGGAAATGATATTTGGCATAAAAGGTTGGGACACATTAATTATGATGATTTGAGAACATTGAATTTACCTGTACCTAACAAAAAGTGTACAACTTGTATAGAAGGAAAAAGTACTCGAAGAAGGTTTCATAATTCAAAGTCGAGACATAGTAAGCAAATAGGAGATCTTATTCATTCAGACGTCTGTGGTCCAGTAGAACCTACAACTTTACATGGTCATAATTACTTTCAAGTATTAATAGATGATTTTAGTCATTACACTGTGGTTAAACTGTTAAGAAGAAAAAGTGAAGCAGAAAGTAATTTAATAAATTTTATAAAATATATAAAAACACAGTTTGGGAAGAAAACAAAAAGGCTGAGACTAGACAATGGAGGAGAATTCAGTTCGAATATGCTCAAGAATTATTGTATGAATAAAGGAATAGAAATAGAGTATACAACTCCCTACACCCCCCAACAGAATGGTACCTCGGAGAGGATGAATAGAACATTATTAAACAAAGTGAGGACCAAATTAATTGAAACAAAATTACCAAAAGAACTATGGGGTGAAGCTTTATTCAGTTCAGCTTATGAATTAAACCGGAGTCCAACTACTGCACTAAATGGGAAGACACCATCTATGTTATGGTATGGTAAAAATAATTTAGAAAAATTGAGAGTTTTTGGAAGCAAAGCTTGGTGTGTAACTTTACCAAAACCAAAGAAATTGGAACCAAGAGCTAAACAGATGATTATGGTTGGATATTGTGGATCTGGGTATAAACTATGGGATTATGAAGAAAATAAAATAGTTGTTGCTACTGATGTTACATTTGATGAAACAGACATACACTACAGGAAGAATGAAAATGACAGTGAAAATATAAATGAACATAAAATAATAATTACCAGTAATGAAGATGAAAATGTTATGGAAGGAAAAACTGAAAAGAAAAACATGATTATAAATAAGAGTAATGAAGAAGAAAATGATACGAAAATTAATACTAATGAAGAAGTAAATGTTGAAGAAATGAATATGAAAGAACAGGAAGATAATATTAATGAAGAAAACAATTGTGATGAAGAATCAGAGAGGCCAATAAGACCTAGAGTTACACCAAAACATCTTGACGACTATGAGTTGTATATGGCATATTGCTTAAGTAGTATAGAAAGTCCAAACACATATAAAGAAGCCATTAAAGACAAAGATTGGGAAAATGCAATTAATAAAGAATTTAAGTCTCTACAAGATCTACAAGTATGGACAGAAAGTGACTTACCTGAAGGAAAAAAGGCTATCGAAACCAAATGGGTTTTTCGCACAAAACAGGATGGAACTAAAAAGGCGAGGTTAGTCGCAAAAGGGTTTCAAGCTGATGCAAACACTTCGGAGTTATATTCTCCAGTTGCAAAGACAACAACTATAAGATTAATGCTGTCACAAGCTATGACAAACAATTGGGAAATACGACAGCTTGATATACCATCTGCATTCTTAAATGGAGAGTTGGAATCAACAGCAGAAGTATATATAAAAGTTCCTGAAGGGATGAATATTAAAAATGGAAAAGTACTAAAATTACAAAAAGCCTTATACGGACTTAAAGAAGCACCACGTTGTTGGAATGAAACAATAAACAAATTTTGTGAGTCCATAGAAATGAAGCGATCTAAATATGATGTGTGTTTATATACTGGAAATGGCATATGGCTTGTTATATTTGTAGATGATATTTTAATAATTGGAGACTCAAAGACAATAGAAACAACTGTACAGAAACTAAAATCCCAATTTAAAGCCAAAGACATGGGTTATGTAAAAAGTTTCCTAGCTATTGACATAGAGAGAAATGAAAACACATTAACATTATCACAAGAAAAGTTTATTGACAAATTGTTACAAAATTTTCATATGGCTGATTGTAATGCAGTTTCTACACCAATGACAAGTAACTTCCAACCTGAAACAGAAAACAAGATTATTAATACAGTACCTTATAGATAATTAATTGGAGGACTTACTTACCTGTCAATGATGACACGGCCCGATATAATCTATGCCACAAGTTATCTCAGTAGATACTTGGATAAACACACTGAAGAACTGTGGAGAGCAGCAAAGAGAGTGCTCAGATACTTAAAAGGCACCAAGGATCTTAAACTGACTTATACCAGAAATGATGTCAATAATATTTCAGCTTTTTCAGATGCAGATTGGGCAGGAGACAAGTCCGATCGAAAGAGCACGAGTGGCATGGCAGTGTTCCATGGGAACAACCTCATCTCGTGGGCATCCAAGAAGCAACCTGCTGTCGCCTTGTCAACTGCCGAGGCGGAGTATGTCGCCACAGCACTATGCGCTGCTGAGCTCCTGTACATCCGAGGACTCGCCAGTGAATTCAATGAATGCAGTGTTGTGTTGTTTGTGGACAATAGTAGTGCAATTAAAATGATATCGAACTATGAAAACACTAAACGATCGAAACACATTGACATTAAAGTGCATTTTATAAAAGACATCGTAAATAAGAAGTTATTACAAGTGAAATATGTGTCGACAGATGAAAATATCGCGGACATCATGACAAAACCCTTGTGTCGTGAAAAGTTTCAGAAGTTTAGGGAAAATTTGATCAAGTAAGAGGTTTTATTTTTTTAATTTAGGTTATTTTTTGTTTGACATTTGACAATCACTGACATTTCAACACATGACATTTGACGTTTGTAGTATGACCAGTAATAAAAATGTGTCAATTTCAAGTCCGAATTGTAGATTGAATAAAAATTTGTACTTTAGTTTAAAACTTGCTTAAACGGAAACTTGAAATTGCAGGCGGGTATAAGATATAGTGTAAAATAGGCTTAACTAAAATATCCTACATGTTGCTGATATATGTAAATTAATATTATTATCACTTTATACTTACACTTAAAAGAAAAATGTTAATGTTATTTAATTAAGTTGCCAAAGCTGACAAGTGTGAAATAAAACTTAATTATTATTTAAGTTTTAATAAATTGTCATAAAAAATGATTTTTGATGTTACTAACTTCAAAGATTTGTAAAAGGATTTTTATCTTGATTTCTTTTTTAAATGTTTATGTTAAAATAACTAATAACATAACTAATGTTGTGTATTAAAGTGTAAAAGTTTTGTTTTTAAATGAGGATTCTAATACTTTATTTGATAAGTTGATTTGTATTATTTAGCGATTTAAACTTAACAATACTTGTATTTTATAAGGTCTAAATCGAGGGGTCGTGAAGAAAGTTGAGAAATAATAATATTTTATGTTGGGATCATTGATTTTTATTCTGTGTAAATTGTAAATGACAGCTAGAAGACTCGATGACATTTGTATGGATATTCTTCCTTCTCTATGGTAACCTGACCTGTGCAAGACGTAATAAAATAAGTTAACTAAATACTCTTTCATTTAAACTAATTCTAACAGGCACAATGCTCGAAGACCTTAATCTCCCAAAAGGTAGGCCTTCGGGTGAACAACATGGAAAAACGAAGCTTTTGTCGAATGTCTATGTTGCGCCCTACCCAGTTTCGGTTAGGAGCTCGAATCTTGAGATTGTTGACAAGTATGTCTACCTTGGACAAACGTTTCAGCTAGGTAGAGAAAGAGGTCGAATCCAACTCAGCTGGGAAGCATTCGGGAAACTACACAACATCCTTTCGTCCAAAATATCTCAGTGCCTAAAGACAAAAATCTACAATCTGTATGTGTTACCACTGATGACGGCTCGGGAACGCGGCCTCTTACTCAAGTTGCACAGCGTGCTTTGAAGAGGGCTATGCTCAGTTTTTCTGTACAAGAGATAGGGCACATAGTACGCAGAACTGACAGACGATGGGGCAGCAAGGTTCTGGAGTGGAGGGCACATACCGAAAAGCACAACGTGGACTTCATAAAGGTAGCAGGAAAGCACTGGATGCAGACCGCTACCAGCCGGTCATATTGGAAATCATTGGGGGAGGCCTATGTTCGGCAGTGGACGACCTATATGGCTGAAATGATGATGATGATGATGAAGGTTTAACGTCTGAGTAATGAACATTTTGATTTATTTCATTTTTGCAACATTACTTTAAATGTTACTTTTAATTTCAAACACAATTGTACGAGTATTTTGAAGCAATGTTTCGGATTGAGTTGTGGCAGAATTAAATAAAGTCACTTATTGACTTTCTTAGTACAAGTATTTTGAAACAATGTTTTGCAGTGAGTTGTGGTAGAATTGAGAATGTTACTAGGTATGCAAAATCACTTGAAACCTATGTTACAGTTAAGCTTTTACATTTACAAATACATTAGTTTTTATTTCATTCAAAAATACCCAGTAGTTATGATTTTATAGGCATTCAAAGTTCGCTTAAAGATTGAGTCCCGCCGACGGTCACGTGACCCCGTGTGACGTACATTCACAGCGTCCGCTCACTAGAAAACGGATATAAACATACTTAAATATTTTTTTTTTGTAAATACAAACTTATTATACATATTAACACCCAGACCCATCACAGAAATTAAAATTGAACCAAACCCAAACTTGATGCGATTGTGTCGTTTTATTGCGAATTACCTTCCAGCTCCATCATTAGACCCCGATTACTATATAGAATTAAAATACTCATCAATACAAAACGAACGAGCCCAAACTCGATGGATTTAAGTCGTTTTATTATAGAGTTCCTATGGCCACCTTCCAGCTCCATCATCAGATCAGCTCCATGTCATCATAATATTGCATGGTCATCCAAATCACATGTGTTTGCGAAATTTCAGCTTAATCGGTTGCCTGGAAGTGTGTCTTAATTCAGTTTGCAAGATTCCACCCATACAAATATGAGCCAGTCGTTGTAATATGACGTCACGCGCATAAAATGGCGGGCCGGCCGCCGCCCGCACTTTTAAAATTCAATATCTTGGAAACTAATTGACGTATCGAAATAATTCTTTCACGTGTATTTTTTATTTTTAACAGAGAATACAGAAAGCTAAAAAACAAAATTAGTGAACATTCTTCATTAAATAAAGTCACTTATTCAGTTTTGCCAGGTAAATTTTACAACAAACAGAGTTGTAATTTATGGTCAATAGTTTCACTAAACTGAAGATATCTTTGGAAATATCATAGATATTGCCACGAGAGTAAGACCAAAATATAGGTAACACTTTCTACTATACAAAAAGTGGAAAAAGTGATTTTTGCCAAAAGTGTCAGTTATTTAATTCTGCCACGACGGTGACGATATGTATGTCATCGTTGGCTCTGATTAAATCGCTCTTGATTTGCAGTCATAATTTTGCATGAATAAAATGGATATGATTCAGGCAAAGCCGCTGGCATTGTAAGTACCTGATAGCAGCCGAACTTGTCGTGCCCGTCGCAGTGCGGCGGCTTGTCGGTGCTGGGCTCGCCTTCCACGGGGCCGGAGCGCTTCTGCAAGTACTGCTGGTACTCCTGCGCACATACAAGAGAAACTCATTCTTCTATCAATGTGAATAAGACTGCTTTTCCCATCACGTGGATCACAACCCTCATGTGACAACCAAAATTACCAACACTCAAAATTACCGACGTCTTTTGTTTAAGAGTTGCCATAGGCTAAAGGACATGAATGACTAATACAAGCTATTGGGACTCGAGTTCTTTAGTCGTTTTGGTCTTGACTGAGCAGTCGTTCATGGTCACATAGAAGATTCCGCGTCGATGGTAAACCTATCCGTGTTTACCTTCGACGTTCTGCTGTCTGAGTCGAATTTAATTTTCTAAAGTAGAAATAAATCGGAGAGAGAATCCCATGACGCTAATTAGTACAAACTTTTACTTCTAAGATACGGGAATTATCCGACCACTCTTTCCTATTAGTGCAACTCCTGAATAAACAGGATCTACAGCTTGGCCTCCAATGAAACCCAACCTGTGAAGGTTGGAAAAGTTGTCTTCTGAATTGAATTACTTCTAAGATAGCATTGTAGTAATAGTGGTTCTGACCTGGAAGTCCTGCACGTGCTGCGCGAGCGGGTAGTGCATCTCGGCCACCAGCAGCGACACCCAGCGCGGCGAGCTCAGGCAGCCGCCCTCCAAGTAGTGGCAGCGCGACTGCATGCATCTGGCGAGGGGCACCAGGGTTACGAACATAGAAAAACTGGAACCTTTGGGCATGAGCGTACTCGGCATCGGGTGGACCGACAAGGTGGACCAACGACATCGTAAAGGTAGACGGGAAGCACTGGACGCAGGCCGCTACCAATCGATCAACGTGGAAAGCATTCATGGGGAGGTCTATGTTCAGCAGTGGACGTCCTATAGCTGAAATGAGTACTCGGCTTCGGAGATCAGAGCCAGAGCAATTCAGATTGATTATTATTATAATACGGTCCTTCAGCCTTAGAGGAAGAAATTTGTGGCCGTTTTAGTGGCATGAAAGAGAACTTCGGTCTAGATCTGAATACTCCATGTTTTTCTATCATCATCATCATCATTTCAGCCACAGGACGTCCACTGCTGAACATAGGCCTCCCCCAATGCTTTCCATGTTGATCGATTGGTTGGGACGTCCACTTACAAGGTGGACCGACGACATCGTAAAGGTAGCAGGGAAGCGCTGGACGCAGGCCGCTACCAATCGATCAACATGTTTTTCTATACAAAGTTAAAATTAACACGGCCGGTGCGAAACGATTTCGCATCATCGCATGTCACGTAAGTATGTAACTTTGTCTAAGGAGAAATAAGCAGGTATCATCCAGCAGTATCAATTTATCTCTCAGACCTGTAAAGGAGGACGGATAGACTCTACTGGCCATAACTCGTTTCTTTCTGACCTCTTTACTCCACATGGTGGTGGGTGCTTACCTGGTGACCTCGACGGTCTGGGTGAAGTAGCCCTCGTATGGGATCTGCACGACGTAGCGCCACACGCCCTGGTAGTTGCGCGCGAACACCGGCGTGGCGTACTCGACGCGCGCCGGGCACGGGGTCGGTGGGCCCTGTAAGTAAATAATAATGAACCAACCAAGCGATTGATAAGATTGACTGGAATATAATGCCAAATGGCATTAAGTTCATAAAAACAAACCTCATATCGATGGTGAGGAGCAGGGGCTCCTCTGTGCGGTGTGCCGGGGTCTTCACGGCGTTCGAGCGGGGCACTCGACTCGCTATCACCGTTGATCGCTCGGTAGAGCATGCAGAATCTGATAAAAACAGAATTAAATATTACCATCAAGGCAGGTTTACTACGATGTAGTAACAAAACGCAACCTACATGACAACTGACTGACATTGACAACTTTGACAAGGCGCAATTTCCATCTGTGCGTGACATTTCGCCTGTTTTTTCCGTCTCGCGAGTGTCAGTGGCTACACGTGTTTCAGGAAAACAATTAGTTTTGGTGTAATTACTAGTGTAATCTTTTACAGAAAACCAATTTTAAGCTAAATTATTACTAAAACAAGGGTGGTGGTACATAAGTTTATTTATTCTCGGTAAGTTTTAACAAAAATGGACCCTAGTCCTCCCGACCCGCCTGATCCTCCAGATCAGACGGATACAATGGAGGTCTCCCAACCCTTATTCTCCCAAACGGCAACTAAACGCCGCCTAGATACGGAGGTTGACTCCGAGCCCGCCAAGAGGACAAACACAGACGGATCTTCACAAAATCATCAATCGGTGTACACACATCCCTCACTTGTGATTGCTCCTAAAATATACAGCGACCAGGACAAAGGCCCCTTTATCGTTCACGTTTCCCATGTGGAAAATGAACCTTCTTCCCCAGCTTATATTCAACCCATGAGATTTGGCAAATTTCTGGTCACTAACAAGATACAGGGAATTATTTTAGACGGTGTCAAAAAAATTGGCAGAAACAGGATTTCTGTCGAATTTCTTTCATCCACTGCTGCCAACAATTTCCTTAATAATGAAATTTTGTCCATGTACAAATATGTAGCTTCCATCCCAACTTATAACGTGACCCGCATGGGCCTCATTCGAAATATCCCTACAGACTGGACCATGGAGGAACTCGCAGAATCCTTGACTACCCCAGACGGCTGCGGTATCCTTTTGAAGGCGCGCCGTCTCAATAGGAAACTAGTTCAAGAAAATCAAACTTCCTGGGTCCCCACACAAACAGTCGTAGTCACATTTAAGGGTCAAGTTCTCCCGGAAAGAGTCTTTTGCTTCCACAACTCATTACCAGTTGAGACGTACCAACTCCCAACTATCCAATGCATGAACTGCTGTCGTTTTGGCCACGTTAAGTCTCAATGCCGATCCAAGCCAAGATGCTACCGATGCACACAACCACACTCTGCTGAGGAATGCCAAGTTACGGAAGACAAAGCTACATGTATCAACTGTCAAGGCCCCCATTTTGCTTTAAACAGGTCCTGCCCAGAGCACTCTCGGCAGAAGGCAATTAAGATCACCATGTCTCAGGACAATGTCTCTTACTCCCAGGCCTCCTCCCAATTTGCGCCAGTTCGTAGGTCATATGCAGACATTGCTAAATCCCCATCACCCCAAAAATCCAACCCCACTCCTCAATCTTCCTACCCCCAATCCTCACCCTCCACTCAATCCAGCTCTTACAGAAAGTCCATCCCGCGTCCTTCCCGTCCTCATACGCCATTGAATAAAGGGTATGACAAACAGGCGCACCAAGCCATAATAGGCAACTGTGCCTCCGCCCTCCCCAATGGCTGCGCTTTAGGCGATGACTCTTTTTCCTCCTTAGGAGAGGAGAACCTTCTGGACCTGGTTCTCTCTCTTATCCTTCAAATTGTTTCTGGCCGTAAAAACACCTTACCGTCCAACGTTGCGCAAAAGCTTTCCCAAATCTCGCAGTTAACTTGCAATAATAATGTCGACAGAGGTAGTCCAATGGAACTGCAAAAGCATTAGACGTAAAAAACACGAATTAACTTTTTTAATTAATAAATATTCTCCATCGGTCCTAGCCATCTCGGAGACATGGCTGGTGCCTGGTTCACACTTTCGTGTATCAGGTTACTCGTGCCTCCGGGATGATAGGACCGATGGTTACGCGGGAAGTGCCTTACTTGTAAGGCGCTCTCTCCGCTATACCCAACTTCCTCTCCCCTCGCACAGTCAAGACATTAATGTCGTGGCCGTGCGAGTATTTGACATATCCTTTCTATCCGCTTACATTCCTCGTCCTAACTCTTCCTCTATTAATGAATTACGCTCTGCCATTATATCCCTTCCTCCTCCTGTCCTCATTATGGGTGACTTAAATGCCCATCACGTCTCATGGGGCTCATATCACTCTGACTCCCCTGGATCATTGCTTTTGGATCTTTTGGATGATTTGGACCTCTGCATTTTGAACAGTGGCTGTCCAACGAGAAGATGTGCGCCGTCTCAAAACCCAGCGTCTGCCGTGGATGTCTCGTTTTGTTCACCTAATTTAAGCTCAATTCTTTCCTGGAGTGTTCTTAAGAGCACGTTCGGTAGTGACCATTTTCCAATTTTAATTTCTCTACCGAATAATAACTCTGTAATAAATCGCCCCCCTCCCCTCTTAAAATATAAATTAAATAACGCTGATTGGTCAGGCTATTATGCGTCGGTTAGAGAAAAACTGAAGGACCTACCTAACGTCACTAACGAGAACGCTCTTGATGTGTACTCGGAGTTTGTGAATACCCTGCTGACATCAGCTGATGCTCATATTCCCACAAAAAACCCATCTAGGAAGGTGTCACCTCCCTGGTGGGATGCAGAGTGTACTGCTAGTGTCCAAAATCGTAAAGAGGCTGAAAAAAGATACAATCGTTCAATGTCCATGGAGAACTACATCTTCTACCAAAAAACTGCTGCGCAAACCAGAAAATTCCTGGCCAAAAAGAAGAGAAAGGGCTGGATTAAGTTCTGCGAGACTATGTCTCCAAGAACTCCTTCCTCAATAGTCTGGAAGCATATCAAAAGATACCGTAGGTCTTTATTACCAATTAATGCTCCATCAAATGATCCCTCAGCATGGTTAAATGCTTTCGCTGACAAATTGGCCCCTCCTTTTGTTCCTTTCATGGATAGCTTCCCTTCTCCCAGTAGTTTTCTCCCTCATACAAACAACCTCGATCGGCCCTTTTCATTTGAAGAACTGTCATTGGCTCTTGACGGTTTAAAGGATTCTTCCCCAGGGGTAGATGGAATCCCATACTCTTTTATATTAAAATCCCCCGAAAAAGCCAAACATTACTTTCTTGACACCATTAACTCTTTTCATGATCTAGGTTCTCTTCCGGAATCTTGGAAACAACAGATAGTTATTCCAATCCCCAAACCAGGAAAAGAACCTTCAGACCACAATTCCTACCGTCCTATAGCTCTCTCTTCCGTCCTTCTCAAAATAATGGAGCACATGGTTAAAAACCGCTTAGAATGGTTCTTAGAATCCAACAACATCTTGCCTAAGTCCCAATTTGGCTTCCGTAAAGGGCTGAGCACTCTCGATAGTTTGAGCATCTTGACAACCGATATTCGAGTAGCTTTCCAAAATAAAGAATTCCTTGTTGGTGTTTTCCTGGACATAGCCTCCGCGTATGATAATGTTTTGCTCCCATTGCTCAGGCAAAAATTGCACTTGCTGAGTATCCCGGAGAAACTGGTACGTCTCATCTGTAACACATTGATGTCTAGATCAATAACGGTGAGATGCCAAGACTCTTCTGTTCCTCGTTTAATATGGAAAGGCCTCCCTCAAGGGTCTGTGCTTAGTCCCCTACTCTATAGCGTTTATACATACGACCTAAACAGAACAGTTGACTCTTTCTGCAGCATACTGCAGTACGCGGATGATATATCCCTGTATTACTCCTCCAAATCTATTAACGAAGCAAGCTCCCGTCTAAACTCAGCATTAGATTACCTTAACTCCTGGATGACAGATCATGGACTCTCAATTTCTGTTCAAAAATGTAGTTGCGTTGTCTTCACTAGAAAACGTTCCATTCCAAATTTAGATATTTCATTGAACGGCGATACCATTCCCTGCAACAATCAAGTAAAGTTTTTGGGATTAGTTCTTGACACCCGATTGTCAGGTATCCCGCATTTCAGTTACATCCTTGGAAAGGCAGAAAAAGGGTTAAATATTCTTCGAGCCCTCTCGGGTGCCTGGTGGGGTGCTCATCCTTATTCCCAAAAGCTACTATATAATGCTATCGTTCGTAGCCATTTTGACTATGCTTCATTTCTGTTAGACCCGTGCAACAAATCCGTCCTCGATAAGCTTACTAAAACCCAGTCTAAATGTCTTCGCATAATACTGGGAGCTATGAAATCCTCGCCTATCAACGGATTACAAGTTGAAAGCGTGGAACCTCCCCTCTATTTACGTCGACAATACCTCAGTGACAGATTTTATTTAAAAGTTTCTCAAAATTCAACTCACCCATTAAATGACAAATTAATCCTCCTCTCTTCACTGATCAACAATGACCTCTCCCGGAGTTTACCATGTATCTTGTTAAGTTACCAGAAATTTAACCGTCTCCCCACTCCGATTGAAAACATGACATTGAATCCCCTTTTCTCTAACAGCTTTGAATCTCTACTTTACCATCCCTCGATTATTTTAAACTTTGGTATAACTAAAGATTCATGTTCTGCAGGCCAAGAATTTATCAAAATTGTCTCCGAACACTGGCAAGGCTGGCTCAAGATATATACTGATGCTTCTAAGCTGGACGAAGGTGGATGCACAGGTGCTGCAGTATGGATCCCAGCATACAAAATAACATTGAATTTTAAGTGTCCTCCTGTTACATCAGTGTTCACCGGAGAATCTGTTGCTATACTTGAAGCTATTCGCTACATTATCTCTCATCAACTCAACAACACTCTAATTTTCACCGATTCTCTAAGCTGTCTTCAATCCATTTTAGCCAATCCCTTCAAATCCAAATCCAAATTTCCAATAATTTTCAAAATTCGAGAAGCCCTATATCAGTGTAATCAGCTGAATTTAAACGTCGTTTTGGCCTGGATCCCAAGTCATCGAGGAATTCCTGGTAATGAAACAGTAGACTCATCCGCCAAAATTGCTATAACCACTGGCTCGTTGGAACATTACAAGTTATATGCGCATGACGCTTCCTCCCTGCCACGCAGTCACCTTTACAAATCATGGAATACTCATTGGGAAAAGTCTAAACGATTGGCTGGTAGATATTATGCAGACATCCAACAGAGCATTCCCACAAGACCCTGGTTCTTTAAATATCACCACTTATCTAAAAGGACTGTTTCCATTATCTGTCGCTTGCGTCTTGGACATGCTTGTACCCCGGTTCACCTTGCAAAAATGCGGATTAAAGATAATTCCCTATGTGAGTGCGGCTTAGATGAGGGATCAACCAATCATATATTTTTTAACTGTCCCAAAATTGGCTCTTCCTTGTTTGATTTTCTTCCAAAAAAATTCCCACTCCCTACTAACATTAAGTGTGTACTTAATTGTAATAACCCTTCCACTTTAAAATCCCTTGTTAAATTCATTAACTTAAACAAAATTAATTTGTAGGTGGATGCATAGATAAGAATAAGTACTACGTATAGATAGCCGTCTCAAGGTTTTGATAGAAAGAGGCGCCATCTAGTTCTCAAGCTCCGTACTCGCTTCTGCTTGTAACACGGTGCTTTCGTCGTTCATGGTTCGTATCCAGGTATTATTCCAAATATTATTTTGAGGCGCAGTTTTATTTTGGTAGATTTTTTTCCAAAACAATGCAACAGTGCATTAATTTGGAAAAAAAAATCTACCAAAATAAAACTGCACATAACCAATTGCTAAACAAGGTAAAAGAAATAAAAAACAAATATGTAAATCATTTAAAACTTTTATTTTTACTTTTATGTGATACAAAATATCTGTGCGCTAACATTTTCATAGGACAATTTTCATCAAAAACTATATTTTTACCATTTAATATATTATTTATTTCTTTACACCAGTCATTTATCATCAAGGAAATTCCTTTACATATTATAAGTTCTTTAACTTTTTCTTTATGACTTTCGCATGTCACAAAATTTAATGTTACAAGAGAAGTGGTTACCAATTTTATATATTCGGATATTTGATCCGATTCACACTGTGTTGATAAAATTAACAATGTGATTTCTTCTATATGCAATAGGCATTCCAGCAAATGTTTATTGGGATAGTGAAGATTGCATTTTTCTGAATATTTTTTCATAGTTATAAATTTTGAATAGATTTCTTCACCATCCCCTTCTAAATCACTTTTACACATTTCACAATAACCAATATTTTTATAAATTGTTTTAATAACCCAACCACTACAATAAGCAGCTGCTGCGCATTTTTCGATGTTTAACGGATTTTGGCTTTTTATTAAATTATCAATGTTGGTTAGATCCATGTTTATGTGATCAAAATTTATTATTATATTTTTAGGTAAGGGCCTAACAATGTTTTCATAAAAAAGGTATTTGAGATTTTGTAAACAATAGCCATCATCACTTTCGCAATTAGCCCCAATTGATTTAGGCGACACCATATTATTTATTAAAAGCGCTTTATAAGAAGCCTCAAATGCCGGCACTGTAGGCATTATATTTCGATGCCCATGAGCCCTTATTGCACCAAAAAAATTTTCTAAAGGGTCTTGATTGAAATTGCGCAGCAGTAAAGATTTGAGCCCAATGGAATGTAATTTTTTTGTTATTTGCTGGAATGCTTCTATAGTTTTAATCCAACTTCTTAAAGATGGAACCACCCCTGAGCGTGCTCCACCAACAAATTGCATGGATTTTAATATTGGTAGACTTTTATACCACAACTTATGATGTGGTGACTTTGGCGAGACCGCAGATCGGTAAACTTTACCCTTTTCAATTCTGTTGTAACTACCGTTTACGGAATCGAACAAATTGTCGAAAAATAATAAAATTTCTGCAGTATCTTGAGCTTCTTTTGGGATTCTGCCAGTTCCTATAAACAAACACATTATATAGTTACATACAAGTATAAAATATATTTACATACTTGTTTTAAATAAAATTATTATAAGGTAGTCCAGATAGTGTCGTGCACCAAATTAATTTTAATTTATTAATTCGTTAATCAAATTAATTGTAGTCAAGTCCAATGTATTCAATGCATTTTTGTAAAATTAAATCCTTATGTTAAAGTCAGTTAAAAACGAATCTAGACATTATGAAATCATGGAATATTTCCAAGCAGATGACATGAAACTCTTGCAGTAGAAACTAAGTTATAAATTATAATATTCGTGACTATGATGACTGGCATAAAAGGCAAGTACAAATAAATGTTTACCTGCTGTAAATCCCATGGCAACGCTGACAGTTTTACTAAAAAGTTCCGTGCAGTATTTAACCTTCATTTTAGGTATTAAATTAGGAATTACATGGCGCGCGGTAAGTTTAGGAATTAAGCGCATGCCTTTATAGCTTGGGCCCTTTTTGTATAGAGCTTCTAAATGGGCCCATTTTGCCGTGCGCTTTTTCCCATTCAGAGTAAATTCCAAATTTTTTGTAATCAGATTGTTTCTTATTCCTTTTAAAAGATGAGGGGGGTCGTATAGTGGGTAAATTTTGTGTTCGTTGATTTCAAAAAACCCCCCTTTAAATTCTTGATTCTGCCTTATATAATGACCTTTGGTGTCATTTATTAGTGAATTTATGGCAGCCATATTAGTGGATCCCTGGTCGCACGTTGTCGAAATGACTTTGAGTCCGGTTGCTAAAACGTTTTCAATTACTGTTTTTAATTGCCTTTTGAGATTCTCCGTTTTTGTGGATCCAGTACAAAAGCTATAAGCGACAGGCTGCTTAAATTTTTTGAATACTCCTCTGACCATAAATACCAACACGTGATCAGCAAATTTTCTTTCGCGTTCGAATCCGTCGTCCTCAAAACCTTTTATTTTATCGGTATGTTTATCAAATGCAACATGGGCAGCAATGGCCATTTCGTCAAATATTATAGAGCAATATCTATGCTTACTAGGCATTTTTTCTACCCTTTTCTTTAAATTATTAAAGATAATATCATTTATCCCAGGCATTAAATATGTTTTCGTCATTAATTTGTTCAAGGTAGTTTTTTTCGGCAGAACACATATTTGGCTCAGCAAGCGATATGCCTTTGGACTAGGTTTATATAATGATAATGCCAATATCTTTTCATCTAATGTGAAACGATGTCCTTTGGGGTGTTTTGTAGATTGTCTTATTTGCATATCAAAAAATGTTTTTGCTGCTGGTGACAAGTCTTTTGTAACATATTGATAAGCTTTGGAACGGGTCAATTTCTTGGCTATTTGTAACTTCTGTATTAATCCCGCTTTTGCTTTTTTGCATCGTCTGAGTTCCGCTTGTGTTTTGGCGACTGCTTTATATAGATCTTGTTCAAATTGGTTCTTGAACATATGGCCTAAAATTAAGAAATGGTAAGAGTTAGTTTAATATAACCACATTATTATGTATAAAAAAAAAAAAAATATATTTTCCTTACTTCTAATAACACCACTGTGAGTCCTTGTGCTTGGCTGCTTGCTTGCTGCTTGCTGGTCATCCATTGTCATGGGCGGAGGCCTTTTAGAAGTTGGTTGTGGTGCACCTGAAAAGAAACTTTTATAATTTACTTCATTCTGGTTCAAATGAGCATGGTATCTTGAAAGATAATAAGAACCTCTTCTTCTCTAATTAATTCTGGTGCTCAAATTCACAAAATTTCATACAAATAATCCGGCCAGATATTTGATTATGAGATTAGAGTTATGCAATAAAGATTTTGAATTTGAGTTTAACTAAGATTAAAACAAAGAGGCAAGATACGGCTTATGCGTCTCGTAAATGTCGAGTTCGAATGGCGTCCCAGGATGGCATTTTTGACAGGTAACAATCGGCCT
The DNA here is from genome assembly GCF_963855985.1 of Ostrinia nubilalis. NCBI lineage: Eukaryota > Metazoa > Arthropoda > Insecta > Lepidoptera > Crambidae > Ostrinia > Ostrinia nubilalis. Next base: position 129,216 of record NC_087110.1, read on the forward strand.
TACCTACACATTACACGCACGGAGAGCCTTTTTGTAATGTTTTTACCCGACTGCGCCAGAAGTATGGTTATGTTTTTTTTAAATAAGCTCATACATGTGTCGTCTAAAATCATCCATAAGAGTTTATCCCGGCTCAGCGGCTGGGCATCAGTTTTCATTTATAAAATAAAACAAAACTTACTTCTAGTAACACCAGTGTAAATCATAGTGCTTGTGCTTGGCTGCTGGTCATCCATTGTCATGGGCTGAGGCCTTTTAGAAGTTGGTTGTGGTGCACCTGAAAAGAAATACATTTTATAATTTACTTCCTTCTGGTTCAAATGAGCATGGTATTTTGAAAGATTATAATAACCTCTTAAGACCTGATTCTGGTGCTCAAATTCACAAAATTTCATACAAATAAACCGGCCAGATATTGAGATTATGGGATTAGAATTACGCAATAAATATTTTTAATTTGAATTTGAGTTTTACCCAAGATTAAAACAAAGAGGTAAGATACGGCTTATGCTTCTTGTAAATGTGAAACTCGAATGGCGTCCCAGGATGCCATTTTTGACAGGTAACAATCGGTGTTTTAGATGACCTAAACTGAACTGGCCCACCAAACTCATTGACAGGGGGACGCCACCATCGTTCAACTTTATAGTTTCCTGCTGCTTTTACACTGCGCGGAAATTAGAAAAGTCAAGTTAATGTGAACACACACCAAACAGCGGGGTGGGGATGAAAATCATTTATTTTTCATCCCCACCTCACTGTTCGGTGTGTGTTCACATTGACTTGACTAATTTCCGCGTAGTGTAAAAGCATCATCCAGCATGGAAAAAGTCGGAACCAGCTATCCGGTATTGACGGTGGCGCCCCGCTGTCAATGTCACGGATAGGACAGTTAAGTATATTGGGTCTATACCTACGCATTACACGCACGGAGAGCCTTTTTGTAATGTTTTTACCCGACTACGCCAGAAGGAGGGTTATGTTTTTTTTTAAATAATAATAACTCATACATGTGTCGTCTAAAATGAGTTTATCACGACGCGCATCCTAGCCCGGCTGGGCATCAGTTTTCATTTATAAAATAAAACAAAACTTACTTCTAGTAACACCAGTGTAAGTCATAGTGCTCGTGCTTGGCTGCTGGTCATCCATTGTCATGGGCTGAGGCCTTTTAGAAGTTGGTTGTGGTGCACCTGAAAAGAAATAAATTTTATAATTTACTTCATTCTGGTTCAAATGAGCATGGTATTTTGAAAGATTATAATAACCTCTTAAGACCTGATTTTGTTGCTCAAATTCACAAAATTTCATACAAATAATCCGGCCAGATATTTGATTATGGCATTAGTTTTACATAAGATTAAAACAAGGGAAGATACACTTAAACGTCTCGTCACGCTCGAATGGCGTCCCAGGATAGCATTTTTGACAGGTAACAATCAATCTTACCCACACATTACACGCCTTTTTGTATTGTTTAAATATGAACAATTTAAGAACTAAAAAGAAAGACCACGGCATCACTTTTCATTTTAATACAATGAAAAAAAAACATGATGTCAGTGCCTTGTTTTCACGTCCACTGCTGGACAAAGCCCTCCTCCAAGGTCCAGCATAATTTTTTATATTATGCAATATAAAATTTCAGTGTCCTAGTTACAATAGGCTCAATCAATGCTGGGTTATTATTTATTCCGATTTTTGCCACTTGACATTTTGTCCATTGTTTCATTTTTGTTATAATCTTACCCCCTTACTAATAAAAAGTTACACAGTTGTTGAACACTGTTTTAAAATGATATTTCCATACTAAACGTCACTTTAAAAAACTGTTCAACGAGCGTGTAAGTTTTATTAGTAAGGGGGTTAATATTTAAAAGTTCTGTAAACTCTTATAACTGTTTATGAACTCATACTGATTTGTAAATAAACTATAGGTACAATACCATTTAATGTTTTGCTGTTTTATAAAAGAGAACACTAATAATATTTACTTACTAGTATTAGGACCACAATAGATCTCTTTATATGTGGGTGGCTGCTGCTCACACACGTCCATAGGCTCTGCTGTGTAACTGGATGGGACATCTAAAAAATAAAGACAAATTTAATATTTCATCCGTCATAAGAATAAAAAATTGCTCGACTTGGAGATATGTAGAACAACATACATGGTGACATTGCAAGATGTTGCCTTAGTATATTAGGAATGTCAGGACTTAATTTATGCGAAAGAAGAAAACCACGCTCCAGTCTACAGTGGTTGCGGGTTCCAATCCTGCAAGGCCATAATTTTGGTACAAATGTCAATCCATAATTATTATGGCTTTTATACATTATAAACATAGTAGGAACTTATTTATGTTAGTAGTTAGTGTCACAAAATTTATGTACCCTATTTTTATAGGGAACTTAGGTAAATGTGTTAGGTACAACTAGTTTATTACAAAATTAACAACTAAGATTTTGGAAGAATGGTGTATAATGTAGGTAATGATAACCTGTGTCTTAGTTTAATTACAAGTAATTAATTAAAAATAATAATTACGGATGTATTTTTACACAAATTTACATGCCAGCTGCGCTGGTGAGATAAATTGCACATCTCTTTAACATAAGACCACTTTTAAATTTAGTACCACACTATCTCGGTGAATAAAATTTTAGAATGTGTGAAAAAAATATTACATAGGTAATAATTATTATTGTCCTATATGTATATGTATAACTAACTAAAATACCTGGAAGATGCAGTGTTGGAATTGCCAGTTTGCTCAATCTGTTTTTCGGGTAATGATATATTTTATTAAAATGAAGATGGCAAATTCTTCTGTTGGCAAATATATGTTTGTCATCCTCTCCATCAATACCAGCATTTTTCACCCATGTGCGAAACTTTTCTAACTCTTTCAATGGATTCGGAAAGCTATGAAGAATGGCACCTGCAAAATGAGATTTAAGTTAATGTCAAATTGTAATCTTTCTCAGTTATAGTTTGTTGTAACACCTGAAGCTTGGCGCAAATGGGCTATTGACCAAAGCCACCGGTGGCCATCAACATATTAAAATACAAGTTATTTTTAAATTGAATTTTCTTTTATTATGTCTCCGTAACAATTTGTGCACTCCATTAGTTTAGAGTATTATATTATTGAGTGGCATTGTAAACTAATAGTGGGTTAGGTAAGATTACAAATTGTAGTCTAACTGCGCCAGATTATAATCTGGCATGAGTTCACAATTTATTTTTTGATGGCATAAACATAAGGTGTTTTTTTTAATTTTATCATCACGGATTGCAATAAATTTATACTCTCACAAGTTTGAAGGTTGTTTGTTGTTAAGACTTTAGTTGTACTTTATTTAGATACCTATTCATTCTACATCATCAGATTAAGATGAGATTGAATAGTAGGTAGGTACAAGTTTTATTAAAGTAATAAATTTTTATGGCACTTGGCAGCTAAAGCATAAGGTTGGTTATTTGTAGGTAACCATTTATTACTGTTACAAGTATTTATTTACTAACCATTTTGAAGTGATGATTTGCATGAAGAAACACAGCAGATCTTCTGAGGCATGGTTGTGGTCACACAAGCACATAAACAAAAGTAAAAGTTCACTTTCTCAGAGTCACTATCTCAACACGACACGTAGGTATAACAGAGTCACTATCTCAGTCACTTTCTCAACACACACAAGACCTGAAGTTAGAACGGAGGAGCATTAGCTCGACTCAACGTTTTACTATCAAGGATCGCGAATACAAAGAGAAAGAAATCCAATAAGAAAACGGAGCGCGCAACAGCAACGATCAAGTTTTCAAATTAGAATGTCAGATTTGACGTTCAAGTGGTTAACCGACATATTATGGAAGCGTTCACACGATTCAAGACTTTTTAAAACCAATTTTAATTTTTCTTGATTATAAAGTTTTAAGAGACTATAAAATATTTTATAGAGTTCTATTTCAATTAAATAACTTTTAATAATAAAACATTGTATAACAAATTAATATTTTTATAAACGTAAACGCATTTTAAGGTCAAAAAAGTACGGGGTCAGGCGGATAGATGGCGCTTGCGAGCCTCGATTTGATACGTACTAAGAAAGACGAACTAGCATGGGTGGATGGTTCTATTTGGCAAACGTTTTTAAATTATCCCTCTGAGTGACAAGTCTCTCTTTTTTTTTTTTTTTTCCCTAAATTGTCGCCCGCAACAACAACATCCCTTTTTTGTCTCCCATAATTTTATTGTTTGTTCTGTTTATATTTTATTTTCATGTATTGTGTTGTCTTATTTGTGATGTCTGTTTGTTTTAGGTATTTAAATTTGCTTAAATTGCAGCTTCAAAATTATTTATTTTTATAACCACACTGTGTAAAAGCTGCGCACGTGACATTGGCGGAATAGTGTGCCCTCAGTGGCGAAAAAACGCAAGTTCATCGCCATAAACCAAAGAAGAAGAAGAAGACATTTCGCCTGATACTTCAATTTTAGGTTATTTTTCGTCTTTGCGCAAATTAAATAAATGTTTCGAGATAGTTTCATTAAAAAATGTCATCAGCTTTAGTCCGCCAAGCTTTGGAACTCGTCGACCCAGAAGGTATTGGCTTGTTTCTATTTAGATAATTGTGATGTTAGTTTCTTGGAATGGCATTTTCGTTTATGACCGTGTTGTTATTTCAGAGAGTGTCGGTAAACGAAGCAAGCGTCGCTCGGGGCAGTCGCGCCGCGCCGGGGCACCGGGTCAAGGTGTGTTCTTATGTCATTTTAGTGATCTATATCACCACCGACTGCGGTATTTGAGAAGTCGTTTGAGGTTAGATTCAATCAAATACTTGCCTTTGGAGTAGTTTAGTAGGTATGAACCTCATTGTTTAACAATGCCCTGTGATAATATTGATCTATCTACTAACATACCAGTACAATAATAGCACCGCAGACAAAAAATATTGTTGTTTCATAATCCATTGAAAAATAATACCCATAATACTGTATAGTGTGTTTGTTTACGGGAGGTTTTAATAGTGACTAGCTTATTTATTAACCATACTAATTGTAGTATTATTTTGACTCAACTGACTTAATTAGGCACATTTTTAATATTAATTTATTGTAATAATTGAGGGTGTTTTTTACACAAAAAATTTCATTTTGTAATTGTTTTAGTTGCAGATCGTCCAAACCCCTACAAGCGTAACAAGAAGCCACAACCAAAAGACACCAAACCTAGTACTGATAAAGCCGAAGAGAACATCAAGAAACTGCTGGCCTTATCTACTCCAGCCGTTGACAGTAAAACTGCTAAAAAGGTATGTAATTCAGCTTCAAATGAGTATTGAAATTTTTATCGTTTCGTTTTATGGTGCCTCATACTGCAGTAAAATAAACTATAAAAATTTTGATAAGATGAAATTTAAACAATAATAATAATATGCCTGAAGTTTACATAGGGTACATTTGTTTTTGAGATTACAAATATGTCTTGAGGTGAATCAATGTAATAATCTTTGGAAATACACATTATTAACTACCCATTTCCGTTTTTGCTCTCGCTCTAATCAAATGGTGATTCTTTGCGATAGAACGAGACGACATGACAGGCAATGGATAGTTAACACTGTGGCCGATGGTACATGTGTTGAAGTACTGATGTAGTTTAAGTGATTGTTGTAAAACATTAACTGATAACATAAAACATGACTATGTGGCTGTACTTGTATTATTTGTATACAGACGGATACAAATGTGTGTTGCTGTAACATTGACTTTATAGCACTATGATGATAAGTGTGTTTATCATTATTACATTCTTATGTTCAGAATAGATTCTTGACATATTTGAAAACAGTTGTGTAAAAAGTTTAAGAGAGAAACGTTACTTCTTTTATTTTGTTTAATTGTAAAGTTAGAAACAGTTTGGTTGCTACCACATATTCAGCAGTTGTTTGTTTAAATAGTGAGTTAATTTCGGAATATCCATTCATGATTTTTATCTACTATCTGGTTACCATAGTTTCCAGCTTAGCCTAGAACTAGATGATAGATTGCAAAATTAAATGTATGAATAGTTTATTAAGTTTGTTCCGGCGTTTCTTCTCAGCACTTGCCATATGTTTGTCTCGAAGCGCTGGTAGGGCCCAAAAGATAAGGAGACATGTAAAGTGCCTCATAAGGGCTACCTTTTCTTTTTTTATTATTTTCTATTGACGTTCATAAGTGCCACTTGTGGTCTAAACTGAATAAAATATTTTTGATTTGATTTTGAGTACATAGGCCCTTTCCAGGGCACTTATACACGTCCCAAATATAGCTTGCCCTACCACCACTTCGAGACAACATATGGGCTGGTGCTGAGAAGAAGTGGCGGAAGAAACAGTAATTTATAGCTTACATAACACGTAATAAGCCGGTTATCACACTGCGCCGCGCTCCGCCGCGGTACGCGGGACGACAGATTTAATCATTGTATGCAAGTACCTCAGTTTGTATAGAAAACACGCGCGGCACTTCACACTGACAACGCGTCTGCGCGCGGGATTTTTTATATGAAATCACGCGCTCCGCGCGGCGGAGCGCGGCGCAGTGTGACAGCCGCCTAAGTGTGGGCTATTTGTTTCAGATCGTGGAGCGCGCGATCAAAGGCAAGCCGCTTGCCGAACAGCTCAAAGGAAAGACAGACGACGGCAAATCCATACTCTTCCCTGAAGAATCCTACAAGGATTTCGAAGAGGAGTTGTTCTGCAGTTAAATTTGGGCTCTCCGCTACGGGTTTAGGGTCGAGTTTCGTATGAGTCTATGGACGTGTCGGACGCGGCGGCGGGCAAGGTGATCCTGCTAGGCACGACGAGTGTGTTCGCTCTGCTCGTGTTCTGGGTCAACACTTATCCGTTCATCGACGACGGTAAGGGTTCCTTCGATTTATTTGCTATAGGATAAGTGACTTTAAAATTGAAACATTAAGGTTTTGATTTACGATTTCCCATATTAAAAATCTATTATATTAAAATTACACTAAAGGATGTTAAACAGTAGAGTAATATTTGAAATTTAAAATTTTAAATCACTATAAGCAACAGTGTGGAAACAAAGATGAAAATATTTGGTTTTCATTTACATCCTAGACTGCATCCCACTTAACATCAGGTGCGATTGTGGTCAAATACCTGCCTTGTTATGCATAAAAAAAAAAAAAAACATTCACTAAGGCAGAGTGAGATGACTACCTAACTTTGTCTTTGACCCTAACTTACCTTTACCTTTTTTTTTTTTTTTTTTTTTTTTATAATTGATTAATTTATTGAATGCTTAATTTATGGTTTTTATTATTATTTTTTTACTCTTTTTTCTGTTTTTGATATATAGCGCTGCAAAAAGGCACCCACTGAAAATCAGTGTCTTGGCAGTCACACTGTCAAGATATTACTGAGTGGGTGACCTTTTTTGGCAACTTAGTAATATTTTTTTTTATGTAATGTCTTTATTGCCTGAATCTGTGGTTGTCAAAATAAAATTATTTTCTTTCTTTCTTTTCTTCTTTCTAACTTTAACGATAACCGATGTTTTTTGTATGAAATTTGACAGATTTTTGACGTTTGTCAAAGTTAAAGTAAGATGGTGCAACCCAGCCTCAGACCAACGATATTGAGTCCAGTGTATGATTTGAGTTCATGGATTCTAATAGCAACTGACGTATAATTTCACAAATATCGTTTCAGATCTCAGCATCTACAGCCTGATCCCAAACCCACAGTGGTGCCTCCTGTTCTGCGCACTTTGGGGGCTTCTCTTCGTCGGGGGACTCATGTCGTTCACGCTCTACCACATACACCCCTACCTTTAAACCTTGCCTTTAAAACCGCCCCTAAAACTCCCGCGTACTATACATTCGTACTAAATATCTTTGGTGAGACTAAATTGAAATCATCAAATAATACCTACCTAAACGTCCTTTATAAAACTGCTATAACTTTAAATCTATGCCAAAGTAAGTTAAAATCTCCAACGGAATCTAAATCTCAGTCTACAACCAGAAAATATACAATCATGGCCCAAAAAATAGACAAAAAGGACGAATGGATCATAATTGGAGTGTCAGGCGTGACGTGTGGCGGGAAGACAACCCTAGCTAATAAATTGAAAGGGATTCTAACACCCGTTCATATATTCCACCAAGACAAATATTTTTACCCGGATGACAGTCCGAAGCACGTCAAATGTGAAGGGCTGGCACACCCCCATAACAATTATGACATTCTGTCATCTCTGGACATGGACAAGATGTATGCAGATGTGCTGAAGACAATTAGCGGGGAAGATATGTCCCACCAGTCCAGCCAGGAGAGAAAGGCGGGACAGATTGAAGCCAAGAACAAAAAGTTCTTAATTATCGAAGGGTTCACTGTGTTGAATTTCAAACCTTTGTTGGAACTTTGCGATCTGAGGTGAGTGTTTTGTATTTACTTAAAACTGACTAGTTCTTATGTAAATTAATTTTTTATTTCTTTTTTGAGGCATATGTAAATCAAGCAAAATCACATTCTAAACCTTTTCATATAGTATACTAGCTGACCCGGCGAACTTTGTTCCGCCTTAATGGCAATAAATAAGCAGACTTTTTTTTAATTTCGAACGGGATAAAAAGTATCCTATGTCCTTCTCCTGGCTCTAAACTACCTCCCTGATAATTTTCAGCTAAATCGGTTCAGCCGTTCTTGAGTTATAAGTGGAGTAACTAACACGACTTTCTTTTATATATATAGATAACAACAACGTTTAGGATGATTTTAAGCGTCAATTCATAAATTTAAACTGGCAAATAAAATCGGTGATTCCAAGGTGGGGATGGAAGTGTAGCGTAGAACAACATCTCCAGTTTAACCGATGACCCCAAGAAGGCAACTGGCAGAAGCTGGATAAAAATTGCTGGAGATCGTGATTTCTTGAGTGTCTGGGGGGTTACTCCTAAAACGATAAACAAACTTTCGGTTGTTACTTTCCCTCTCACTCAAAGCGAGATGCCAGTATGAGTGACGGTGACAGATAGACACGAAATTACATAAACAACGTTTCGGAGTAACACTGCTGATAACGATGTATATGTCGCAGGCAAATTGTATGATTCCGCATTTTACAAACGGCGTCGTCAGTTCACAAACGCTCGCTGTTCTATGAAATGCCGAAGGCAAAATGTAAATTGCCTTGGCACTTTATAATATGCCGCAAAATTTGATAGCCAATACAATCGCCGTTTACAAAATGCCGCGGCAAATTGAAGTATTTAGTTCCTTTTCTTACCACGCGAGGCGCTGCTTATCAAAACAAGAAAAATGGCGTCGAGTAGTGGTGTTGTGATACAGAAAACAGTGCAAATTTTACGTATTCAAAGGACTTTTCACGAAAAAAGTATTGTTTTAAAGACATTTATTATGGTGAATTTAGGAAATTTTAGATAGGAGCAGTTAAAAAGCCGTAAACAAATGAAAAAGTTTTTGAGGTTATCCAGCACGTAAAACACGCTAAGGTGACAAGGGAATCTGGTGCTCGGAGGACTGCTGCGAAATATTATTGGAATAAAAATATGGTGTTATGGCTTCTAGGCTTCTTCTAGGTATATTTAAAATGTAAGACTTAACTAAAGAACTCATTAATCGTAACTTATTTTATGTCATAGTTTTATGTATGCACCTACCTATCCGTTTGTTTTTAATCGAAAGTACTATAATATCCATAAAAGTATTTCCAAATTAGTAACAAGATACAAATAAAATACAGGTACAGTTCATAAAAGTTGTATTATTGTTACTTAGGTACGTCATCAGTTTAGTTTAGTGTTGTTTTTGTTACGAAAATATTTTAATTACTTTAGGAGTAGCACGTATTTTTCAAATTCAAATTCAAAATTTATTTATTTGGTAATAATAGCACACATCACTATAACCACCAAGGTTATAATGTGATAATTAACTAATTATCCGACCTATTCGACAGGTTATACAAATAAGAATACTTAGTAAGTACCTACTTATAAATATTAAAACACTGTAAGTACATCTAATCAAATTTTTGCACTAATTTTAAGTTGTCCTATTTGATTCATACATACCTGATTTCTGAAATAAAGTCTGATTTGTCCAACATGTGTTTTATGATGGTCACCCTATTGCAACAATCATAGTCGAAATTTTATCAATTGAACGAGTCGCCAATTTGCCTTCGGCATTTCATATAACAGCGAGCGTTTGCAAACTGACGACGCCGTTTGTAAAATGCGGAATCATACAATTTGCCTGCGACATATAGACGACAACATATTATTATCAAGCTGGACATTCTAGAATCTTAGCAGTTGTAATAGCGACTATTTCAAAGTCAAAGTCAAAATTTCTTTATTTGTTTGGACTAATAAATAGTTCTTACAAATCGTCATTTTGCTCTTAAGGAGCCTCTACATGTCTCATAATCTTTTTACCCTACCAGCGCTTCGAGACCAACATTTGGCAAGTGCTGAGAAGAAGCGCCGCAACAAACTCAGTCACCACTGTCTGCCGGTTAATATAAATAAATAGAAATAGTAGTAGTAGGTACATTCGATTCAGGAGCAGTTCACTGAATTTACCATGCATTCTTGTATGGTGTATCTTATAAGAATGGGTATACAAGATTGCGTGGTATATTAAACAAGGTAGTGACGTGCTAATATCTAGACTTACATATTAAGATACTAGTAGAAATGACTCGCATACATAAATTTGAATAACTTGGATTGACCAGTCCCCGAAAGCAGCGCCTGTTCACAGACATGACGAGTGAACCAGCCATCGCTTCACTCGACCATATTAGAGGGAATGTAACGCAATAGCATGAACACTGTAGTATCTGGATGCGAGCGGCGCAGGACCGGTCTTTGTGAAAATCCTTGGAGGAGGTCTTTGTCCCGCAGTGGACGTCTTTCTGGGGCGGAACGAACGAACTGTAGTATCTTAAGTCGTTGTAATAGGGACTATTTTGCAATAAGCATGAACACTAGTGTCTTAAGCCGTGGTATTAGGGTCTATTTTGTATTTGGGCAGGTACTACTTCGTGCTGGAATACGGCGAGTGCGCGGCGCGGCGCTGCTGGCGTCTGTACGAGCCGCCCGACGTGGCCGGCTACTTCGACGGCTGCGTGTGGCCCGAGCATCTGAAGTACCGCGCCGAGGTACTTAGCTAACTATAGTCTGGTCTTTTTTTTTAAGAGCGTGCGCAAAAATAGTACTTTTTCAACTCGTTACAATCATTAACCAGTAATATTACAAATATGTTATAGGCATAAATAGTCAGGCAATTTCATCGTCTAAATAGTTAATTGAGAAAATATTGCGATTAGTTTAGTATTTAAGAATTCTATCAAGATAAGTCCACACAGGTTTTGTAAATTTCCACTTTAGCGTCAGTTTACAAGCTGAAATTTTTATAAAAATACTGTTAAAACGATTTAACAAACATTTATATCCTATAGCATAGATCCTTGGGCAAATAGTTATCTGAGAAAATTTTTAGATTTAAGCATTTTACAATAAGAAATCACAAATTAAAAAAACGTGAAATACCCAAAAATCAAAGTGATTTTTACACCATTATTCTTCTTTAATTCAACATAAAAATAGCTTAATATAATAAAATAACATCTTCTTTAAAATATTTACTTTGAAAAGATATATAATTCATTGTTATTGTTTTGCTATAAACATTTGGAAACTATTAAAAAACGCCGCGCGCGAATCATTTCCAATGATGCCCCTTGAAACGCCGCGCTTCGCGTAAACGCTCTTAAGGGACGCGCGCTGGTAGCTTGAAGAGCTTTTCCAGCTTCACCGGGCAGAGTGGCGAGTACAGAAGGTACTCTAGCCGTTTGGCCGAGTGTGGGCTTCGCAGACCGACGTTCGCGATCGGGCCGTATCGAGCGCATAAGGCGCCCGATCAGTGGCGAACCCAACTAGAGGGTTGCCCACCGCGGTGTTGGACCAAAGTCCAGCCAACGGCGGGCTCACTCTAGTGGGCCCGATCGAGGGGGTATAGTCTGGTCGCCGAGCACGTAGAATTTTGTCCAATGACCCCAAGCCACCCATCCTTATCGCTCGCGCGTAATTATATTGCTGTCGCGACTGTGCGACGGGCGCCCGCAGTGAGTGTGCGAGCGCGACAGCAACATAATTACGCGCGAGCGATAAGGATGGGTAACTTGGGGTCATTGGACAAAATTCTACGTGCTCGGAGACCGGGCTTTAGATATATTGTTTCAAACTTTCATGGTCACTAACATAATTATTATTACTGACGGGATTGCTACCATGTACCTTAATTTTGAGTTTCCGATATTTTGGCACTGTTCCAGCTAACTAGCTTCCAACTTCCAGAGTAACTGGATTCCATTTACCAGAGTAACTAACCACCTAGCTTCCGTTTTCCAAACTAACTTCCATCTTTCCAAGTAATGCTTCAACCACACCAACGATCACGGCGTGATCATAGGCCAATGACAGGTCGCGCGGACTGTAATGGGTCGCGCGACCTGTCATTGGCCTATGATCGCGCCAGCGATGTCGATCTGCACGCGTTGGTGTGGTTGAAGCTTTACTTACTTATTGCATTTCAAACTAACCAAAAGAAAGCGACTATACTTTGAATAAATCTGGTTAAAAGTTCATTGACCCCGCACTTTGACAGCTTGTGATGTCAATCGTACGGTATTCGGCCATCACTTGGTCGCCATTTTGTTCTTTCTCCGTTCTGTTTTTTTTTTTTTCACTTTTTTGTTTGTTCGATTGCGGAATTATTATTAATTTATTAACGCTATTTACTAACAGAACGGGAAACCTTGAATACCGCAGTTATACTTATTTTACATGAAAAATATGCGGTAAAGTGATCGTTCATTTTCGTCTCGAATTTTTTTTCCAAAATATATCTTCCAAGCTTGACAAGAAAAGAAGCCTTTGAACAAATATTTTTGATACCAATAAAGTCATCCGCCTCAACAAGAAACATTTGAACATAATAATCAAAAATTGACATACCAACGAGGTAGGTCCGTTTGTAATATTCAAAATTAAAATTTATCAGTAATTTCTCCATACAAATACCCACTCAATAACTTAAAATGAAACAAAAAAATATTTTTAACATTATTTTTCCTTTTTTTAACCAGTTTTTTTTCCTTTTTGTATTTCCAGATAGAGAAAGACAAGCGAGTGGTCTTACTAGACGGCACGAGACCCGATGCTCTCGATATGGTGGTAGCTGACCTCAAAGCACTAGGTGCCGTGGATGTCGCGTAGTCAATTATAAAGTTTAGGTGTAGCTTGTGCCCGCGGCTTCACTCGCTAAACGCGGATTTAAGGTGAAAAGTCTTGTGCTGTTAGTTGATTTTAATATGATCCAATTTGGCGAAATTGCGAAACAAAATGGCGGACGGAGCTTCATTTGAAGGTGGGTACTAAATATCAATCACAGTTTCGTTTTTATAAAGCCAATTATTAATTGTAGGCAATTTCAAATTCAAAACAAGTTTCTATGTGTCTACTCACAATCAATAAAATCAATTATATATTTTTTAATTAAAAGAACCCACCTTAAAAAGTTTGTCTAAAAGTAAGGAAAATTATTTCTAAATCCATTAATAAGATACTGCCTTTGTCGGCCTTAGAATAAATGTGATTTGCAAGCAATATTACCTATAAATTATAATAAGCACTTTTTATATTGTTTTAAAATCAAACGTTTATAAAAAATAACATTCTTTTGATAAAAAATACTACTAATAATTACTTTTGGTAAAAAATCACATCACACACGAAAGAAAAGCAATCTTGTTACTATTTTTATAAGCACATTTAGTATAGTTAGCAAATTGTATGAGTTGTATCGTGCTACGAGAGGTGATTAGAGTGAACGAACAATATTTTTTAATTATCTTGGTTGTGTATGTATTAGGTATAATGTTTTTGACGTTATATTTGGTATTATTGATCCTGCAACGGAGATAACAGCTATTTACTTAAAGTAGAAGAAGTGTAAACTGTTTGTACTAAACTATAAATAAATGTTATTATTATTGTTTGTATTATTATTATAAAGAGCTGTGGTTTCTGAATAAAGAAAAATAAAATAAATAAATAATTGTTCGCAAATAATGCCTTATTCTAGATTACACGTCATTTTCCGTACTAATGGCCAGATAATTTATTTATATAATTTTTAAAGCTGTTGCATTTAAAGCCACAATCCCTAAAGCAATAAATTGTGTTCATTTACAATCTTACACAGATATGTATTTGCATTGTTAGAAATTAAATTCTACTCTGTTTCAAAATACAAAACTTTTATAATGTAGCAACACTGCGTTTGGGGTTGCCATAAGTAATATTTTGTATCTAAATAGTAGTTATTTAGCATTTGTGCTGTGTGTTGTTGAATTTATAGGTGTTTAAAAGTGTATATTTTTGCTATTAGACGATTGTATGCCGTAGCGTCACCCCACAAATGTGCTTCTATAAACTTTGTTATGTTAAATTACTTCTCAGTATGAATAAATTATATCACTATTATATTTCTTGTTTTTTAATATTTGAAACCTTCTCATCACAACGTTATTCTACTAATTTTGAAATCTGCGAATCAGTAACGATTTAGACAGTCCAGTTTAAAACATTTTTTTTTGTTCCGTTAGCTTAAGGCATCGGAAAGCGACGATAGCTTTATGGTGTCCGTGTTGGATGTCGCAACAGTGGAGCGGTTTCACACTATGTCCGGTCCGGATCCGTTAAAATATAGATCTAGAAAACTATAGAAATCGGTGAAAGGTACACCAACAGCAAAACACAAGAAAATCGCAGTTTAAATATTATGTTCTCCAATTACAGGTACCTGAACACGTTATAAGTTAGTAATAGCTCCGAATCCGGAACAAACTTGACCTTTATTGGTTGGGCTTTTATGGCGGTCAAGCTGTAGATCCTGGTTACACAGGAGTTGCAGCGGTGGGAACGAGAGGTGGGAATAGTCGTAATAGAATAGCCCCGAATCGTGTTGTATCGTATCGTATTTTCACGGATTCACATAGGACGTAGTGCAAAACCACTCTTAGTATGACGTCTTCTTCAAAACGTCTAAGGCTAAGCGTGCCCTGCCGGGCTGGGATGTGCTCCATGATACTTTATCGACGTCAAAATGTATGGGCAAAATCGGTAAAATGGTGTGATAATCGCTTATGCAGGCCTAGGGCCTGCTGGTGACTGTCACCGTGACAGTATACTATCTCACTTACACCTTCACAAAGAAAAATAGAGATACCTACTGTCACGGTGACAAAAGTCATCCGTGCATGCCTAGGCTTATTTGAAAGAGCCCAAAGATTTGACAAATAAAGGTGTACTCACACTCCGCCACCGTCGCAGAACTTGCGGCTCTCGCGCGCGTCGGCGCCGCGGTGCTCGGCGCGCAGCTCCGCGGACGGGACCGCTGCGGAGTCGCGCTGCTCCGCGTCCGCCTCGAACAGGGACCGCTTGCTGCGCTCCTCTAGCCTGAGAACATAGATATCAGCGTTAAAGGATGTCTCACACTTGATTCACTTTGAGCTGACCGCAGACCACAGCCAGTGTGATAAATCCTTTAAAGATTTTGCCCCTGCGTACAAGGCACCCACTGAAAACCAGTGTCTTGGCACTTGGCAGTAAAATGTCAACTGTCAAGATGATACTGAGTGGGTGACCTCTTTGGCAACATTTTTTTTTTTCGCCTCATTGTTTTTGTACTTTTTAGTTGTCAAATAAATAATTTTTCTTTCTTTCTATATTATTAACGAAGTTTCACTCTCACTCACTGGAATGATGATGGAGTCGACATATTTATTTTACTTTAAATAAAAAAATGATCGCTTCCACTTTCGGCCATATCGTCACTTACCATACAGGCCAAGAGCTTCCTCGTTGTGTATAAAAAAAATCAGAGGTTCGGCGTTTTAATCGTCCATATTAGGCATCCTTGAATGTCTATAAAAAAAAGTAGTTTTTTTGTTGAAAAGCCGTCAAAAGCGTAAAGCTTGGCTCGTATGATGAAGATAAAATTCAAGCTGATTTCTTGTTCCGAATAATAAATGAGGTTATTACAGGCGACCCGGAATGATAGGGTCATAATAGTATCGGTATAGATCACGCCCTAAATAGTCTTCAAAGTTATCAATTTGGTGTATTTTTTTATTATATTCGAGAACCAAGCACGAACCTCAAGTTCACCTGTTGTTCTGCACGTCGAACTGCTGCTGCGGCGCGGGCACGTCGGACGCGTGCGGCAGGTGCGCGACGCGCGGCAGCGAGTCGTCGTAGTGCGCGCGACAGGAGGATTGTTTTATAATGGTACAGCCTTATTTTGCGCCGATATTCTTTTCTCTATTTTATTGTCGAATGCTGTCAAACACCTGTCGTTTGATGTATAAAGGTAACCCACCTCGAACTGCACTTCGAACTGCTGCTGCGGCGCGGGCAGATCGGTATATTTTATCTAATTTATATTCGAAAGCCTGTCGTTTGATGTAAGCGTAGGACGTCCGTCCACAAGGTGGACCGACGACCTCATAAAGGTAGCAGGAAGGCGCTGGATGCAGGCCGCTACCAACCGGTCATTATGGAAATCATTGGGGGAGGCCTATGTTCTGCAGTGGACGTCCTTTGGTTTATTCCACTTTGTTCACCTGGGTGAACAAAGTAGATTTTTTAATGTCCTCATTTACCTCGGAACCATTTCACCCAAGTGATATCACCCAGACGAATTGAGGCGACTAAAGCAGTCGCCTTTGTTCACCTAGGAATTAATTCACCCAGGTGTACAGATGCGACTTTTTTCATTGGTCAAGTGGACGGATGATGATGGTGTATAAAGGTACAAGCCCACCTGTTGTTCTGCACGTCGAACGGCTGCTGCGGCGCGGGCGCGTCGGATGCGTGCGGCAGGTGCGCAACGCGCGGCAACGAGTCGTCGTTGTGCGCGAGAGAGAAGGTTTGTTTTTGGTATAGACACTTTTTTGCTCCGATTTTCTTTTCTCAACTATTTTATATTCGAAAACTGTTAAATTTCTGTCGTTTGATGTATGCGTACAAGGTAGACCGACGACCTCATAAAGGTAGCAGGGAGGCGCTGGATGCAGGCCGTTACGTTACCAACCGGTTATTATGGAAATCATTGGGGGAGTTCTGCAATGGACATCCTTTGGTTTATTCCACTTTGTTCACCTGGGTGATTTTACCTGGTATAAAGGTGCAACCCACCTGTTGTTCTGGACATCGAACGGCTGCTGCGGCGCGGGCGCGTCGGACGCGTGCGGCAGGTGCGCGACGCGCGGCAGCGAGTCGTCGTTGCGTAGAGCGGGCAGCGCGCGCGATAGGAAGCGCAGCGTGTGGTTTCGGATCAGTTCGCTAAAAAAGGTTAATATTTTAACTTTTACTTTTAAATACTCGTTGCTGATTAAAATATTATTGTATTAAATAGATGCCTAATATTAAAATATTAGTAGTGGTATACGCAGAATAGACAAACTTAAGTGGCAGTGGACGGGCCACATACGAGTAGCTCGAAAAACTGAAAACACATGGACGTTAGGGCAGAAAAGTTCTTGAGTGGCGACCACGGATCAGAAAACAGAGTAGGCAGGTCTTTCTCCGTCAGTGGACCGACGATCTAGTGAAGGTCTTGGAAGCAGTCAGCGTAGGACTGGTTGTGGAAATCAGTGGGGGAGGATTTTGTCCAGCAGTGGATTACATATAGAGTTGAAACTAAGTGGTATACTCACTCAAAAAGAGTAGAGTTCCCCGTCAGGACTTAAACCACTAGTAGTGGATACTCACAAGGGGTAGGGTTCCCCGTCAACGCCTTAGCCCAGTATTAATGGACTACTAGTGGATACTCACAAGGGGTAGGGCTCCCCGTCAGGACTCTGCCCCATGGGGTTGCGCGGGATGTCGCCGCGGTTGAGGTCTCCGCATAGATTGTGCGCGGTGACTGGTAGTGGATACTCACAAGGGGTAGGGCTCCCCGTCAGGACTCTGCCCCATGGGGTTGCGCGGGATGTCGCCGCGGTTGAGGTCTCCGCATAGATTGTGCGCGGTGACTGGTAGTGGATACTCACAAGGGGTAGGGCTCCCCGTCAGGACTCTGCCCCATGGGGTTGCGCGGGATGTCGCCGCGGTTGAGGTCTCCGCATAGATTGTGCGCGGTGACTGGTAGTGGATACTCACAAGGGGTAGGGCTCCCCGTCAGGACTCTGCCCCATGGGGTTGCGCGGGATGTCGCCGCGGTTGAGGTCTCCGCATAGATTGTGCGCGGTGACTGGTAGTGGATACTCACAAGGGGTAGGGCTCCCCGTCAGGACTCTGCCCCATGGGGTTGCGCGGGATGTCGCCGCGGTTGAGGTCTCCGCATAGATTGTGCGCGGTGACTGGTAGTGGATACTCACAAGGGGTAGGGCTCCCCGTCAGGACTCTGCCCCATGGGGTTGCGCGGGATGTCGCCGCGGTTGAGGTCTCCGCATAGATTGTGCGCGGTGACTGGTAGTGGATACTCACAAGGGGTAGGGCTCCCCGTCAGGACTCTGCCCCATGGGGTTGCGCGGGATGTCGCCGCGGTTGAGGTCTCCGCATAGATTGTGCGCGGTGACTGGTAGTGGATACTCACAAGGGGTAGGGCTCCCCGTCAGGACTCTGCCCCATGGGGTTGCGCGGGATGTCGCCGCGGTTGAGGTCCCCGCAGAGGTTGTGCGCGGTGACTGGTAGTGGATACTCACAAGGGGTAGGGCTCCCCGTCAGGACTCTGCCCCATGGGGTTGCGCGGGATGTCGCCGCGGTTGAGGTCCCCGCAGAGGTTGTGCGCGGTGACTGGTAGTGGATACTCACAAGGGGTAGGGCTCGCCATTGGGGCTCTGGTTACTAGTAGCGGATACTCACAAGGGGTAGGGCTCCCCGTTCGGGCTCTGCCCCATGGGGTTGCGTGGGATGTCCCCTCGGTTGAGGTCCCCGCAGAGGTTGTGCGCGGTCACTAGTAAAGCCTGGTCCGTGAGCACGTAGAATTTTGTCCAATGATCCCAAGCTGCCCATCCTTGTCGCTCGCACGTAATTATGTTGCTGTCGCGCTCGCGCAATCACTGCGGGCGCGCGTCGCACAGTCGCGACAGCAATATAATTGCGCGCGAGCGATAAGGATGGGTAGCTTGGGGTCATTGGACGGGATTCTACGTGCTCACGGACCAGGCTTTAGTAGATACTCATAAGGGGTAGGGCTCCCCATCATAGCTCTAGTAGTGGATACTTACAAGGGGTAGGGCTCCCCGTCAGGACTCTGCCCCATGGGGTTGCGCGGGATATCGCCTCGGTTGAGGTCTCCGCAGAGGTTGTGCGCGGTGACGTGCGGCTTGGCGTCGCCTGCCTCCGGGCACTCCACGTCAACCTTGCGGTAGGGCGGCGGACGCACTCTGGGGGGATAATTACAATAATTCGTTAGAAAGAAAGAAACATTTATTACAATGAACATCACTTAGTTAAGGCACAGTTAAGGACAGAGAAATAGCACATAAATATTGCAAGGAAATAAAAACTGAACTGAGCAGTGCTATCCTGTCGCAACAGCGATGCCCATCGCAATGGGACTCCACAGCATATGCCGTGGCCCACGGTGGGGAAGGCCACGACGCTTCCACGAGGCTTGTACAAAGGCTCGTGGTGCATATCTTTTCACTAGCGGCCGCCCGCGACTTCGTACGCGTGAATCCCGTTTTTCCCGCTAATTCCCGTTCCCGTGGGAATTCCGGAAATTCCTTTCTTAGTGCACCTCTACGGTACCTAAGCTACGTCCCTTCCAAATTTCAAGTGCCTACGTTTAGCCGTTTAGGCTGTGCGTTGATCTGTCAGTCAGTCAGTCAGTTTCTCCTTTTATATATTTAGATAAAGGTTACTAAACCGTTGTTGCAATGGAGGGAAGTCGAACCTTAACTTCGAACTCCTCCTAGGTATGTTCTGATTCAAATTAATCAGAAGAACATAGGAGTGGGTTCAATGACAGTTTAACTTTCCCCCGGGCCAAATTTGATTGTCCTGATTTTTACTGGACTGCTTGGGTTTTCTATTGGCGTTCAAGCTGTAGATCCTGGCTACACAGGAGTTGCAGCGGTGGGCACGAGAGCTCAGAATAGTCCCGTTGCACAAAGGCTAGATATGGCTGTCCAGAAATGTATCCAGCCCGGTTCTAGGCAAATACCTCTAAAGTCCGGTTGCCGAGTCAAGGGTCGTTGGACGAAATTCTACGTGCTCGGCGACCGGACTATAAATAGCTATTGATTTATTTATCTGTGTAGTCACAAGTCAAGCACATAGCTGAAGTCAGTGCTTGAGGTATTGGCACGGCACGGGAGGGTTTTTTGTGAGGGACTTTAGACTTGTATACTCCGTCACGTCAGAAGATGTCACCTCTCCTGTGTCGCTCCTATTCCCCAAGCATTGATTTCAAGTTCTGAACTCAAGACTCAAGTTATGAATACAAATAAATAATGTTATGCGAAAATATCTACGAATAACGCTCTAAACCTAGCAAGCGTTTTTTATATGTTATACAAATATTAGTTATGGTACGAGTATGATTCATGTTTTGAACTCTCTCCTGGCGGCTTCAATACTAAAATTGCTTATCAGAAGGTTAATAACAACTAGCTGATATTAAATTAAAAAGTCTTACAAATGACAGGGGCCTACAGTTTTCCGAATTTCCCGATTATTGCATTATTATGGACGATTATGGATCCCGGACTGACAATAAATTTTTTCAATTTCAATTATTATTGCTTTGCTTAGTTGCGTGCTCTAAGCAAAGAGTTGGTGCAGTATCGACGCGCGTGATTTGATTCGTATGCCGTTACACGTACCTAACTGTGGGTTTGTCGATCAATTATTTTATATCATATTTTATATCAAGTGTAATTACAATTACCACTTACTTCCAAATAATTATCTTCTGTTTTAAACGGTACTTCAATTACAGAAATTTATTCCTATTTTAAATGGGATAATGAGAAATCTATTAAAGTCATTGCTCGTATAAAAGACATCAACGCGTCACGATCGCCCGTTTATTTATTTGTCATAAGTTTCTGTGATTTAATGTTGTCAGAGAAAGTAACAATCGACGCCACTTGTTGCGGCTAATTGTCTTTAGTTGGCACTTTCTCTGTTGTTACAACTTGAGATGACCACTTAGAGTTAAGTGTGATGACGTAATTGGTGAGCGGTAGCTAGCGAATCATGTGTGGTTCCTTATGGGCAATTTGTGTGCTGTTTAGAACAGTTAAAGTTAAATGTTAACAAACTGCTGAACTACAAATCACTACTACCGGCTTGGGTATGACCAGACCTGTTCATCTCCGCGAGTTTACATCGAAAACAAAACACGCACGATGGCCCACCTACAGGATACTATTCGACAAGGCCTCATATACGTACGAGCGAACATTGACTCACGCACGCGTATTCTTGTGTATGATGGAAGAAAATAAGAAAATGGTGTACTAAATACTGTGCAGTATTTAACTGCCTAAATAATAATAAAAACACAGAATGTACTATTTAAGTTGCCTCAAGACACTGAGAGGTAAATAAGTAGTTAATATTATTATTCATGATAATTCATGCTACCTAAATCATGTATTTCCTCCGCCATTTTCCGCAGTTTGGCACCTCACGTCACATCATTTTACCGAAGTCAGCCCTATAGCTTCGGCGCAGTGCCGATCACTGACGTTTGTCAACAAAATGGTGCTTGACTCTTGAGACAGGCTAAATTACACCATATTGTTAATGACATTGAGCATACATTTTTTTAAATACCTTCGCGAAGTAAAACTTCTGTACGTAGTACTTATTATTATTCTGTGGTATGACGGAGTAAAATGGCGGTAACATATAACAAATGGGACTGATTGATGTGCTGTACTTTCGATTCTCTTCAGAGCATTCATGGTTATGAAGAGAATGGATGGCAACTAATTAACCTATTCTTGCCGGAGGGTACACGGCACTACTTTTACTCTCTTTCTTTTAATTTTGGCAATGACTTGAGGCGTTAACTCATTCATAACAGTTTATGAATACGGGAAGTAGGGGAGACCTAGGAGAGTTGTGACAATTTTTACTTTAGGGGCCATATCTCGCTCAAAAAACATTCTACAGCTATGAATCATAGAAATTAATGTAACGCCGTTCCTTCTGTTTTTA
Source organism: Ostrinia nubilalis (assembly GCF_963855985.1). Classification (NCBI taxonomy): domain Eukaryota; kingdom Metazoa; phylum Arthropoda; class Insecta; order Lepidoptera; family Crambidae; genus Ostrinia; species Ostrinia nubilalis. The sequence goes on from NC_087110.1 coordinate 151,506, forward strand.
AAACAATCACCAAAGTTAACTAAAGTATTAGGGTTTCTAGGAAAATCACCAAAATCTTAGACCACTCCCTCTGTCACAACTCTCCTAGCACCGAGGTAAGTTGTGACAGGTACCTACCGAGGTGAGTTGTGACAGCATTGTATTTCATCTATTAGATATAAAAATACCATAATACTCAATCAAATATGATTTTTTAGCAAAAAGGTACTTTAATCATCCTTTAGTAACAATTAAAACAAATAGTTATAGGATATCGTTACACAGATTGAGCCACATTTCTCCAGCTTTCATTTTTCTCCCACGACACTGGATTTTTTTTATTACATTTTTAGCTAATATAGTCACTTAATATATTTTCTTTCTCTTCTGTAAAAATGAAATAGTCGCGATGGTATAATCCATAGACGGAGCTTTGCCTTCTGGGTTTACTTGATAAGCCTATTTCTTCTTAATAATTATATCTTGACAAGTTTAGATTGTAAGAGGTCGCAGCGTATCTTAAACTTTAACCGTTTTTAACCTAATCACTTCATAAGCCAGGTCCTATATTTCGACTCCAGCAAGCAGTTCCTCTATATGGCATTCATGTATAGTTATTAGGTATTCAGAATCAAAAAAGTAGCAGCAGGCAATTAAACAAATTATGAACCTACTAACACACAAAAAAACATCTAAAAAACATCGTGGAAATGACCCATCAGAAAAATTAAGTAAACTAGGAGAGTTGTGACAGGCTGTCACAACTCTCCTAGGTGTTTAAAATGACGACTTGGTTCGAATAATATTTTTTATTTTCTAAACACGATGCGCATACAAAATATCAGTGCTACATTTTGAGACCTGAATAACCATGCAACTTGAGAAAAAATAACACAACAGTGCACATATACTAAAACATGATTTAAATTGAAATACAATTTTGACGAAAAACTTACTTTTCGCATTTTTTTGTACACAGACGTCATATTTACGAAACCGTGCCTCGTGCGCCGCCCGCAGGTACTTAGTTAAGAAGAGCGTCTTAAAAGCGACAAACAAGCATTTTTTCCAGCTTCCTAACTATATTAAGTAAGGAGAAATCGTCCTTGTCACAACCTACCTCTGTCACAACTCTCCTAGGTCTCCCCTAACGCCTCAAGTATCCAGTACCAGTGAATTAGGTACTGGGCCTTAGACTAGGCGCAGACCATCGATTTTTAGTTGGCCGATAGTTGTGCCCGATTTTAAATTGTATGAAGAATCGGCCAAATCAAATCGGTGTAATGTGCGCACTCCCATACATGCCCATACTGATCAACTGCCCGGCTAAACTATTGGCCGACGAAAAATCGATGATCTGCGCCTAGGCTTAGTTAGATCAACTATAGGCACGGGCACGTGAGGGTGATTTCGGTGAGGGTGGGTCAGCGAGACTTCAGATCTTCAGATTTGCATGCTTTGTCACGACAAAATTTGCCAAATGTCAATCCTCCCGCGCCGCTCCAATTTATCTATAATCCGCTCAGGCACTGACTTAGATAAGCGTGTTGGACACTAATTTAAAATGACATATTTTCCATACCAAACATCACTTCAAATTACTGTTCAATGCACGTGTAACTAATAAAGTAAGGAGGTTAGAATTCGGACGCTATAGGTCTAGCGATATGGATATGTGATATTAACATATTATGACATAACAGAGGATACAAATATGAAGGAAATCAAAAGTATCGCTGACGTTTGACGTCTCAAAAACAACCTCCCGTGCCGCTCCCATACCTCAGGCTCACTCAATGAGGGCTATCGTATTTATACTTAACAGTTGGCACCCCTGGCGATTGTCAGGACCTTACTCTACAGTGGCGCCATCTTGATGAGTGCAAATACGATAGTCCTCCTACCACTTTAGCGCTCACCAGTTGGTGCCACTGTCTTCGCTACTAGCAAGTGACAGGACCTTACTCTACAGTGGCGCTAACTGGTGAGCGCTAAAACGATAGCCCTCATTAAAGCTAGACCTATAGTAAATGTCTGACTTTGCCTTACCTAGGCGGCGTGGCGTTGGGCGACTCCACGAACGCGTAGTAGCCTTCGGGCGCGTCCTCCTCCTCCGGCGCCGGGTCTTCCGCTCGCGGCGCCGGCTCGTCGGCCGGCACCGGCGCCGGCGCCGGCGCTGTGGTCGGCTCCGGCAGCACCGCTGATAGCAGCAGCGAGAGAACCCCCTGGAAGGAATCGGTAAGTTGCATTGAATTTATTTATATTCACAGATAGAAGACCTATAGAGCGCAACAACATAACTATACTAGTGCCAGGTAGGTACTGCCGGACATCCGTGACTTGGTTCGTTTGTAATTCGGAAACGTTCATCATGATCAATAGTCCGCCTTTTTAATGTAATAAATCATCACATTTAGGCGATTTAACAGCGCGACAAACGCGCGACAGACGCGCTGCCGAAAATTTCATACTATGTGACAGCGGATGCATGCCTTCACATTATTAAAACGCCGCTGCCGCGCTGCAGTCGCGCTACTAACGCCCTAATATGAAGCGCTCATAGTTCTTGCAATTCACGAAGGCGAGTGAGCTTTCCTTGTGTGTGTACGTGTACATCCACATAACGATAGTGTACTGTCTATCAAAACTTTGAACGTGAACAGTAGCAAGCCACCGCACATGTGAAGCTCACTCGCCTTCGTGAATTGCAACAACTATACCTCATATTGGTTTATTTCCACAAGATGGATAGAGGACTTTAAAAAGGTGACAGGAAAGTGCTGGATGAAGGCTGCTTCCAACTGGCTAATGGGGAAGGTCTAGGTGAACATCATCATCATTTCAGCCACAGGACGTCCACTGCTGAACATAGGCCTCCCCCAATGACTTCCACATCGCACGGTTGGTAGCGGCCTGCATCCAGCGCCTTCCTGCTACCCTACATGTGAACATACAACAGATCATTTCAGTCACAGGTTGATGACTTATTCATTGTATACTTTGTTATACAAACATTCTCTTTTTCTGATTTCGTGCGTTGTACGATTAACCGAAATACCAAAATATGTTTTTGTTATTCAAAGTCGTGTGCGGGAACTGTTACAGTTCAAAAAACTTTACTAACGCAATATAATATAACTAGTAAACAACTCCATTTAGCGTTCCATTCGTACTTATTTAATGTTATATGCGAATGTAATACTTTCTGTCTGTTGACTCGCCTGAAACTACTAAATCAATTTCGATGAATGAAAGAAGAAGATACCTTTTATATCATAAATATGAAATGTGGTCGATATAAGCGATGATACTTTCATCCAATATAACCTGTATATGCACAGAGGCATAGCTGGGCATTAACTCGTTAATCCGTTAATCGTTAATTAACGAAGTTAACATTTCTATTAACGGATTAACTTTTAAGTTAACTTTAAAAAATGTTAACGGACTCGTTAACTTCCGTTAAATTATCCTAAGTCCGTTAATCGTTAATCCAGTACCTACTATTTACCAAAAAGATATATCAGGCACGCTGAAAAACGCGTTCTGACAAGTACGTTCGGGGTTCCAGAACTTCCAGAAGCCAAAACAACAGTTTTTGTAACCAGATCACTAACGACACTTTGTTAAAGCCTGGTCCGTGAGCACGTATAATTTTGGTAGCTTGGGGTCATTGGACAAAATTATACGTGCTCACGGACCAGGCTTTAGTATGTGTGGGACAACTCTTGCAACTGAATTTTAAGACCAGTTTTCCTGAACCGATTGAGCTGAAATTTGGTATAATTATGTAAGTACGAAGACAATGCACTGTTATGGTACCATTGAGCTGGTCTGATGATGGAGTCATGAGGTGGCCATAGGAACTCCTAAATGAAACGGTGGCATCGCATCGAATTTGGGTTCGTTGGATTTGTCTTTTTGAGCACTTTAGTACTAGATGATGTCCAGGGTCCTGATGATGGAGTCAGGAGGTGGCCATAGGAATTCCTAAACGAAACGGTGGAAACTTATCAAGTTTGGGTTTGCTGGATTTGTCTTTTCGAGCACTTTGGTGCTAAATTGTATTGTAATTGAACCAAGGCTCTGAGATTGATATACTACTAAAAAGTGTAAGCTTTTATTCTGAAATGCAGTTGTACTAAAACGAAAAAAAATATTGTACTTATGCAAGGTTCAAATAATTTCGAAAGCTTGTAGTGCAAACATAAAAGAGGAATAAATTCCATGCGCGATACAAGCTTTCGAAATTATTTGAACCTTGCATACAATTATTTTTTTCGTTTTATTATCATGACAATGTGTTAACGGATTAACGATTAACGTTAACTTCCGTTAAAACTTGCGAAACGTAACGTTTTAACGTTTAACGAAGTTAATTTTTTTATTAACGGTTTAACGATTAACGAAGTTAACTATTTGATTAACGGTGCCCAGCTATGCACAGAGGCATGAAAACGACCCAATGGTACGTTTTGTAACCATGCCAAATTACATTAAAACCTGAGATCTGAGATAGGTCTGGGCATATATGGGATAAACTCGTCACCAGTATTTTCTATGTCAGCGATATGAAATCTTTTTTTTTTGCACAACAAGGCAGATATTTGACCATAATCGTACCTGATGTTAAGTGGGATGCAGTCTAGGATGGTACATTATCTAACTCATATTAAATATCGTCGTTTGCTAGCACCAATTTGAGGTCTAGCTATAAGCTATATCGTTTCCTCTATAAAGTGCAGACGTTGTAGGCAACAGGGCCGCGGACTAGAATTTGTATGGGCAGTTAGTTACCTTCGCTATCGGCTGCCCAACATCTGAATCAAGGTAGTAAATAAGTGTACATATATATAGTAAATACTGAGTTTAGTTATTTTCACCGTAAATAAATTACTGATTGACTGACTAACACCAGTACTCACAAACGATGCTTGCTTAAGTGAAGCAGCAAATCAAACAGCGTTGAATAGAGCTCTGTAATTGGTTCGTGTGTCACCCTGTGCGTCCACGCGCTCTGTGAGACCTCACAGTAATGTTTGTGAATACGGGCGTTAATATCTCAAATACTGCATTTACAAGTTACAACTTATATTTATGTATGTTGGCATGGCTTTGAAATCTAAGTTAAAAAACAAAGCATTAGAATAGATTGCCATACATATATTTTAATAAGTATTTCATTTTTCAAGCATTACATTAAGCAGCTATAGTTTATAATTAACAAGCTTATTAAAATTAATTTCTGATGAACAGTTGCAATACATTTTTCTAATTTACTATTTCTTCATAAATTGTAATTTTGTTAATATTGATCGAAACAACATAACTATACCTACTAGTGCCAGGCACTGCCGGACATCCGTGATTTGGTTCGTTTGTAATTCGGAAACGTTCATGATCAATAGTCCGCCTTTTTAATGTAATAAATCATTATTTTATGATTTATTCGCGTTTGTAATAATGTTCAATTAGTATGACAGTTAACATCTCACTTACTACTATAGTTCTAGTGCTTAACTTATTCAGTGCTTGAGGTAGGGAGTGGCTCGGGAGGGGTAACATTGACATCTGACATGATTGTGGATAAAACTAGAAGACTGAATTTTCAGTATCCATGCAGGCATTGTAAAGACACGATATATTTCAAATTTCATTCAATTTGAACCAGTAGTTTAAGAATTATAACGGGTCAAAGTTTCTTAATTTTGTCACTTACTGACTGACTGACTCACCGATCATACAAATCTGATGCTGAAGTTTGACCCATACCTCAGGCACTGATTGAGTCAATTTTGGTAAATTCTGATACTTTTTAATCGACGTTTTTATTCTCGATGAACAAGCCGTACAAATCATACCAATAAAAGTATCTCTCGTTCGTTCGTTTCAGCCGAATGACGTCCACTGCTGGACAAGACCTCCTCCAAGGTTTTCCACAATGAATGGTCCTGCGCTGCCAGCATCCAGGCTCTTCCCGCGACCTTCACCAGATCGTCGGTCCACCTAGTAGGAGGCCTGCCCACGCTACGTCTTCCAGCCCGTGGTCGCCACTCGAGAACTTTTCTGCCCCAACGGCCATCGTCTCTACGAGCTATGTGCCCCGCCCACTGCCACTTGATTTTAGCAATTTTGCGAGCTATGTCGGTCACTTTGTCTCTCTCACAATAATCTAAAATCAACAGTTATCCTACTAATATTATAAATGCGAAAGTTGGATGTCTGGATGGATGTTTGTTACTCTTTCACGCAAAAACTACTGAACGGATTTGGATGAAACTTTACAGTATTACTCTTTATAACCCAGAATAACATATAGGCTATAATTTATGACGATATGTGACAAATTAATTTCAATAAATAAATAAGACGGCTAAAAAACGCCATCTATCGTTATTGGTTAAAATCTACAGCGCTGGACAAACTACTGTTTTTGACATTCGTAAATATTCATGCCGTGAAACGCAATCTATCAACATGATATCTAACGGGGGTAAAACGAGGTCCACGCCAACGAAGTCGCGGGCGGCCGCTAGAAGGCTATACATTTATGACGATCTATAACAAACTAAATTTCACGGGTGAAGCCGCGGGCAAAAGCTAATAGCGAATATTTCCAGCTCGAATAACGATACATTTTCCAGATTTTCCACCCGCTCGGTATCATAACAGTTGAATGGCGCCGGTGCCCGCGCCGCGTGACGCGCGAACCGTTACCGCGCGCGATGACCTGCATACCGCGGCATATAAGGGAATTACATACGTCTCTATAAGACGCACATCCGCGCTTTGGGAGGCACGTTAAAAGTTATTTCCAACTAGGCATAAAGGAAGATCGGATATCCTTCTTCTTCTTCTTGTCATGTCGAAAACAAACCTACATAGCGTCAGCCCAAAACTCCGCCACAAGAATGGCGTTGTCAGTAGCCTTCATTAAATCTTCCTAATCTTAATAAATCGGATATCCTAAGGTAGCTTTAACACATCTGAGACTAAACCAAGATAAAACTCTCGGTCTTGATAAATAGCTCACGTCAGCACCAGTCCGTACTCAACTTAAGTATTAATTTCGCTTTGATATGTCGTAAGCTTTTTACCCTTTGAGGAATGGATACGAACAAGATAATCCAATATTATGTGTCTAGGAGTCCTAAGAGATCTACAACTACAGATACAAAGCTAAGAAAAAATGGAAACTACAGAGAGGTTTGCGATAAATTAGTACTAGATAACAAACAGTCCAGACAGTCTGTCTTAGTGTCTTTTTAGGAGGAGGGCCGAACCCAAATGAAATGGGAAAATGCACAGAATAAGAATATCCTCCAACTCCAAATGAAAAGAAGGCATTATTCCTTTTACATATTTTGAACAAAAAGTAAATAAAACATCTTTAACGAGATGTGGGCCTAACTTGCGATGCTGCAATGACCTCTATTTGCTCCAACTTTCATCACTTTCCTTGTCACTCAGTGTAAAATGTAATTTGTGGAGAGTCAAGTGTCCGTGCCACACTATTCATAGCTATTAGCATTTACGACGCGGCCAGACAAAAACAATGAATTAAAATGTAGAACATACTAACAAAATACTTTATATAGTAGAGAAGAAGTGTAAAAACCTAGTTAATTAAGTTTATGTGCTAGTTGTTTGCGAAATTGCGTGTTTTTTAAACTGCAAAATTATAATTGCTTTGTCTTTGACATCACTCTCACTCCTCTTTATTAAACTACCTACAAAGGCACTGATTCATGCAAGTTTTTTGCACTATCCCGTTTAGTAGTTTAAGTGTTTTAATAATAACGTTTACGCGAACATCCCGTTTCCCGTAAAACTGGAATGCCACGGAATTAGCCTTTACCAATCTAGATTCACGACGTCATCATTGAAAAAGATAAAGTTTAAAATAATTCAACTAGCGGCCGCCTGTGACTTCGTACACGTACACGTGGATGCCATTTAATTTTGCAAAATCCCGTCTCAATGAGCACCTACGTTCTAAAAGGAACCCCTATGCAAAATTTGAGACTCCTAGCACTTGTAGTTTCTGAAATTTCGTGATGAGTGAGACAGTCAGAGACCATTCGCTTTTATAAATATAGATTCGTCAATTTTTTTTGTGACCTCAAACAGTCCAATAAAATGCCCATCATCTAAGTCCAGAGAGGAATGAAAGTATTTCTGCGTACTGATAGTAGTACCACCTGTAGAGGCTTCACTCAATTAGAGCGCTTACGTGCTATTATTTGCCCATCAGCTCGTTACGGGGCCGTTTACTGTTAGCGCCAATTACCGCAGCTGCGGGAAACGATACGCACTTGGAGATACATAATAATTTGCAGTCAGTCCAACAACTCTAAGGAGTTTTATTTAAGGCACAATGTCTTATGTTAAGACTTTTGAAACTCCAAATTAGGTTCAATGAACACCAAGAAGGTCTGCACCAGTGTGAAGATTTCTATCGAACTTTCCGTAGTTTTCAATGAAAAGTTCATCTTTCTAACGAGCGAGGAGGGCTCAGTAGTGAGTTTTCTGAACTTCTCTTAGTTGTGGTACGTCTACAAACCACAGGTGTCATTTCATTCACGTAGTCCGCGTAATTTGACAGCCGAATTACAGCAATTTTCGGCTGACATCAAAAGAAATTGGTGTATCTGTTTTCACTTACCGCTGTTTCTTTTTGCCTGCCGGCTATGGTCAAATTGTTTTAAATTATGACTACATTAAAGCATTAAAGCGAGCAACAACTTTGCAGTATATTTGTGTTCAAATGCTTCAATGCTTATGTTAAGGCTGGTTTTAGAGTAATGCGGTCCGGAGGAACCGCTACGCTCCCTAGCAGTTCATACAGATCGGCTGTGCGGAGCGATCCGCACTGATAGGTCTGCGTGACACTAAAACTAGCCTAACCCGAAGAAAGATGCCCATCCATGCTCGTCGTCCCTATATCGAAAGCTAGTTATTTGGGATTCGAACCTACAAATAATCCGGGATGTATGGCAACACCATACCACAGTGGAAATTATAATCCCACACCCTGCAGGAAGTTAATGTTACTTCTATGAACATTTGCAAACTCATTTCGTTGCAACGAGATCTTGAAGGGTGTTTTAACGATATCATTATAATAATGTCCGTCAATTGAATTTAATGAGAAATTTAACAGACACGGCACGACTTAGAAACCGTTTCCATAAACATAATACTTTCACTACATTTCCCAACTTTAATGTCATCACAAGAAAATTGCCTTAAGTTTTGTGAAACGCCTACATTTCAATTTAGCCGAGAATTCATTGGAATATGAACCTTGTGTGGTTTTGATAAGTGTCCCGATTGTCTCATTGAGATCGTCCCGGTGGTTGGCACCCAACTACCATGATACGGTATGTGGGTGGTTCAGAACCGTTCACAAATATTTCAAAACCAGTTGCGGAATTTATGGTAAATTACCATCATTTTGTGTTCTTGACGTTGTTAATATTTTACGGAATTTATGTGTTTTTGAATATCTTTAAATGGAATCGCTTAATTTAATTTTTATTTGGGACAAGCCAAACGAGAAAGAAATTTTTGTGCAATATTAGTTTTTGATCAACAAAATTCCATCATCGCTACAGTTGATTATAAAACCGGATTATCCCTCCATCATGCTAAAAATGTTTAGGCTCCTCGGTTAAAAGATGTAATGTGCATCGATAACACAAGAAATGCAGTTTCACCGAATGTCACCAAGTTACGTTAGTGGGAACCACATACCTCAATCAAGTATGCCATTTTTTTGGGATTGTTGATAGAAGACGACATATAAGATTTCGCTGAATCTTTACAGAAATAGAATCTTCATATTTACTAGTTCAGAAGTCGAAATAACACGGACAAAACAAGCGAGAACTTGACCGGTAAACCATGGCCGTTGCTCTACATGGCATGTTTCCAAAGATCCTGTTATGCGCAGTTCCCATGACCCTGCGCGGCGACACTTGCTCAACTTAACTGTTCCTTTATATTCCCGCCGCGTATGTCACCGGCTGCGCACGCGCCGCCATAACGCACTATGAAGCGGTAAGATCACTGGTTATATGGGAATAATCCCAATTTCCTATCCCATAATTGCAACTCCTGTTTTGCCAGGATCTGCAGTTTGGGATGCAATGAAATCTGACCAGTGAGGGTTGAGTGGTTCCGGAGATATCTTATAGTCTTTGAATCCGGATGAATTTTATCAGAAGAATAGTCTAAATTGAGAGTTGTGATTGAACTATTAAGTCCTCTATTTCTTAATAAAATTAGTGACTTTCGTGATTACAACTCCAATAACAACCGATGGATATAATGGAAAATCTTTAAAAATGTTTGGTATAAGATCAATAATAAAACACTTATGGTGTAACTAAATCGTTGTGGATAAAAAAAAAAAAAAAAAAAAAAAAAAAAAAAAAAAAAAACGTGACTGTATCCAGTTATTCTTCAAATAATGTTTGTCTACTAATGACCCGAACGTCACATATTCTCACACTTTCTTTTGTAAACTTTAACGGGACCATTTTCAATAAAGGTTTATGAGATATAGTGACTCGGGAACTGTGAGCATTCATTTGATGTAAATACCTAAAAGGTCGATACGAGTACGTTTGTTGTAATTCAAGTAAATAATGTCTATGTGGGCTTAATCGTTAGTACTCCAATAGGTTATTTTAAATCAGTAGTTATTAGGCACTTTTGAAAGTGTGTTTGTATGTAAAGCCAGAATTAGTTTTAGTATTGAGCACTGCTCCAACGTGTCTTACTACGTGTTATAAAAACATAATACTGAAACGGATAATGCTGCCTCAGTTTGCAATGAAAATAGCAAAATTTACTTCGCAGACGTGATCATTTGTAGTATCAGACACGAGGGGGACTATAATGCGCTATTTTAGACGACAAACGTGTGGGCTTATCGCGTAAAATCGATAAATTGACGTGATAAAAGCTTATCGCGGCGCGCATCCTAGGCCTACTGGCAAACAATAAAGTTGGCTCGTGCGGCCATTTTACTTTCGTAATGACTTCACCATGGGCTTTATGACGCTCGCGCTGAGTGCACGGCGCAGGCGCACCGTTATGGCGGCGGGAACCAGAGCGTGGCGCGACGTATTGCTGAGACGAGTGCGTTACGTTGAGATCTAGTCCATCCGTCAGTTGTCGTCCATCTTGCGCATATTGATTTATCAATTCACTGGCTTGCAAAAATTAAAAGCTGACTTGACTCAAATCTGAATGACAAATTAAATCTGGATTACATATGTCCAAGAAGTGTTGGGACACCACGACAAGACGTTCAAGATAGAATCAAATGACGGAAAGGGGGGAAAAACAGACTTCGCGTAACGTGATAAGGCGAGGAGGCAGAAGAAGAATAAGAAGCCCCAAATGCTCGCGAGGAACAACAATTATTATTGGTCGTATGATAAAGTACCTAAACTATGAAGGCCTAGCGTTGGGTATACGTTTGTGCCTGTAAATCTGAATAATAGTCTGACAAGCCATGATTGACGCTGTGTAACCACTTTTTATGAGAATCGACTCTCGATCGCTTACAATACCGTAGTAAGAGTGCAGATAATTAATACAATTTCATCCCCCAAAGATAATGATGATAATTGTAGTGTAACTGACCCTTGTCATTTCCACTTTAAACCTATTTATGCTCACTGTCTTTTACTTACTTCGTACATACGTACGTATGATGGTGACGTTTACGTTGGCATCTTTATGTTACACTTTTGTCTCAGTTCGCTTTCACTCCAGGATCAAAACAAAGAGCTTTGAAAGCTCCGTCTGGTTTTACCGGACGAAAGTAGGCGGTCAGGGGCGTGGTCATACCAGAGTAGTGTTGCAGGAATATGAATCGGTAGTGTTTTCCACTAAATGTCGATGACTATGTTGAGCGTTTTGTGATGTGGGTGTGAACAAGTAAACAAACCTTGTTCTTAGATGGCATCGAAATGACACTGAATACGATGGTCCAAGTCACCAAGCAATAGTTGGTGTAACTTGCACAATAAATAGACGTGACTACTTATAGGCAAGTAAATAAGATACAGCAACAACACACCACTTGGCTGTGTGTTGATTTTGAATATTAATGAACTATAGTCTAAATTATCGATAAAGTTGATATATTTTATGTATCTTCAATGAAACCTCAATTCATAAACGTAAAGTTTAACAAGTTCATGGACATGTAAAGACATCGCACTATGATACACACTCTACAAGAGAAATACAGAAAAATAGACTGATAAGATAGAGTGAGGAAAAGAAGGGTTCTTCCTTTTCTTCTCGTGTGAATAACAAATTTCGCCGTTTAATTAAACGTCTTTCGATATAACAAGATGATTAATCAGACAACACTAAACCGTATATGGCGCCGGCACACTTTGCTTTGGGTTTTTACAGACACATGTCTTTGTCGAACAGCTTTGCGGGGCTACAGGTTAAGCTAAACTTATACCGAATTAATTTAAGTCTAGATTCCTATATTTTACGACGAATTTGTTCGTGTTTTATGTTCGTTAATCATTAGACGGGCTGCAGTAAGTCGCTTGCAGCACGGACGGAAGCAAACTTTACGCAGCTTAATTGGTTTGCGACTACTTAGGTCTGAAATACGCCCTCGGCGTTAAGCACTGTCGTGTTCCTCGTGTTCATGTAGTTCCTTATACTCATCAGATGGATAACATTCCGCAAGTAATTTTAAACTTTATTTCTTTAGCATAACTCTAAGAATCAATTGAGGAAATTGGTCATTGGTAGGTTGAGATGCTATCCGTACTTCGAGGGCAAGACGATTAGTATTTTGTTCGTTGCATATTTTACTGTCGCCAGCGGGGACGGCAGGAGGAAGCTACGTGTTCTAACAGATCGTTCGTCAACTCCACAACAAGCTGGAAACGAGTTTGGGTAAACTAAGGTCAGAGTGATTCCACTTAAGTGTTCAATCAGGGTTTCATGATTTACTAGGGGAAATGACGGAGAAACAGATAGATAGAGTAAACGTAGAATTCCTTTGTTTATCACTTGCCCTCAGAATTGAACGAAAGAGAACAGAGAATTTACTGAGAAGTGGTGGAGCCATAAGTGACTACATGCTGCTTCAACATTTTGAAGTACTAGTAGTAAGAATCAAAGATTGAAACCACATGCCTAGTTTTCCGAGTCAATGTAACAAAGAAACAAATACCGAAGAATAGAGTTCCGTGACTACTAAAGTTTGCAATAAGTTACTTCGAGTTGATTCAAATGTGTCGGTACAGCAGATGGCTCATTTTCGTGACTAAAAAAAAAACTGGAGCAAACCACGACTGCACCTGTGCGTGACCTGTGCACAGACAACGAAGGTGATTTAATCTGCCCGTGACGTCACGGTCCCGTTAGCGGCCTTCACCCGGTCAGTGGGCCGGCCGTTGACCGCATTGCGCGCGCGCCGATCGACTAAATTTAGATACGATCGTGGCTTGATTGGGGAACAGCTGTTGCTTCTTTTCACTACACATGATTTATCAAATAAGGACATCTACACTCAGCGGCACGGAATTTGGCCCAAGCCTAAACAACCAGATATGAGGCCAAATAGGTATTGTATACCTAAGTTTCGTGTGAAACGTTAACAGGACATTTGTTTTTGTTAATTTAAGAGGCTATATTCATAAAAAAATGCGTCTGTTTAACTTTTTTGACTCTAGAAACGTATTTCGTTGTTGGAGCGTAAAGAGTACGGGTAAGTTTAAATTCGATATTGAATGTTGTAAGGGTTTGGCGTTTTGTTTTTGTTTTTAAATTAATCTTAGGGTTATTCTCGATTCCATAATTTGAGAATAATGCCCATTACTCCAGCAGCTCAAGTTGCTCAAATAGTGTTGCTTAGAAGTCAAGGGCGTATGCAGCGGGAGATGGCTGAAACTTTCAATTTATGGCATACAAACTTAAGATACACGTTAAAAAGGCATAACCAGGCCGTCTTTTACACAAGAAGACCAAGAAGTGGGGAATTAAGGTGTATGTCAGCGCGCGATGATCCGATTATCGTGCTTGCAATATCAAGAAATCGGGTTCTCACTACGTTTGAGATACGCCAGCGTTTACAAACAGCAAGCCCAGTGAATGTCAGTAAGCACACAATAAGAAGAATGATGGAGGATCATAACCTGCATACTCGAAGACCAGCTTGAGGACCAGAACTTCCCAGATACCTTCGCGAAGTGCGACTTACGTTTTCTAGAGAACATGCAAATTGGACGCAAGGCTGATGGAGTAAAGTTCTATGTATCGATGATTGCAGAGTCACCTTAAGAGCTCCAGACGGCCGTGGAAGTGTATAGAGAAGGTGCGGAGAAGAATTAATACGCAAACAGACAGTTTTCATAAAAAGTCTACTCCATTAGTCTAACGTACAATTTGCATGTTCTCTAGAAAACGTAAGTCGCACTTCGCGAAGGTATCGTAGAAGTTCTGATCCTCAAGCTGGTCTTCGAGTATGCAGGTTATGATCCTCCATCTTCCTTCTTATTGTGTGCTCACTGACATTCACTGGGCTTGCTGTTTGTAAACGCTGGCGAATGTCAAACGTAGTGAGAACCCGATTTCTTGATATTGCAAGCACGATTATCGGGTCATCGCGCGCTGACATACACCTTAATTCCCCACTTCTTGGTCTTCTTGTGTAAAAGGCGGTCTGGTTATGCCTTTTTAACGTGTATCTTAAGTTTGTATGCCATAAATTGAAAGTTTCAGCCATCTCCCGCTGCATACGCCCTTGACTTCTAAGCAACATTATTTGAGCAACTTGAGCTGGAGTAATGGGCATTATTCTCAAATTATGAAATCGAGAATAACCTTAAGATTAATTTAAAAACAAAAAACAAAACGCCAAACCCTTACAACATTCAATATCGAATTTAAACTTACCCGTACTCTTTACGCTCCAACAACGAAATACGTTTCTAGAGTCAAAAAAGTTAAACAGACGCATTTTTTTATGAATATAGCCTCTTAAATTAACTAAAACAAATGTCCTGTTAACATGTCACACGAAACTTAGGTATACAACACCTATTTGGCCTATTATCTGGGTGTTTAGGCTTGGGCCAAATTCCGTGCCGCTGAGTGTATTTTGCACATCACTCAAACTGAATGTATATGAATGGATCCAATATTATAAGCAGATTGTTGAAGAGATCAAAAGTTCAATAATTTTGATCACCACCAACACAAAAAACTTACTCCATTCAATACTTTATCTACCTAACAAGTAACTGAGCTCAATGTACCATCTATGTATATGTATTTGTTGACATGAGCCTCATCAAATTGTCATTACGGTCTAAATTACGGTGAGCTTTTGTGAATCCTAAATCGAAAATTTAAGATCTGGCAAATATGGGAATCGAGGATAATCACCGCATTGGCCAAATGTTTGACATTCCGCCCAAACATTGGCTTTATTTGCAAAAGGAGGTCTGCCATTGTGTCTCTGCACCGGCGAGTCTGACCCTAATCCGCCTCGGAGATATGGCAGCGGAGCGAGAAAGTGTAGCAATTTATTGCACTGTTCACCTATATTGGGAACACAAACTGTTTTGCAGAACCATATAAATACGAGCTTCAAAGCGAAGGAAAATTTTAGATTACTTCCAGGTTTTGATTTGAGGCAGCCGGTTAAAACGACAAGTCGCATTTGAAATTCTGATTACCTTATTAAAGAGGTAAAATACCTGAGTTCTTCATATTTAATAAGCCATCATGAACGTAGCACTTCCTCTAGTTACCAGAGCATTTTGTTATCAGTATCACAAATTATGGTTAAGGGTGTTCACATAACATTACTTTTTTGCTATGATTGGTCGATGGAAAGACTCGACATGACATTTAATCAGTTCATTCATAATGGATCATCTTCATTATCAATTAAGTTAATTTAAATCAGATGCCTCAAAAGCTCTTCCTCATCTGGCAATCAATGCCAGCGTATTTCAAACGTTAGAGTCAGTCGCAGCGACTGCCATCCCTACTGGGCCGCCTCAAGCGAGACCGTGTATCGGTTTACGTTAAAGATAGTATTTACTCGTGTTATAAACATCGATCGCTCGATAGGAGATCATGGAATATTCATCGTAACGGCACCGATCGGAACGGTGCCGATCGCATTCCACCTGCGAGCTGCGTCTGCGCTCGTCCTACAGCGATTCGTGAATTTCTAGGCCTATGCTCGTAACGGCTTTGAATTCTTCATGCTATTTATGCGATTTGGTATTTCCAAGTTTTAAAAATGATGATGCTGTAATATGGCAAGTTATGTTTGAGAATTTTAATAGAGTTTTTATTGATGAGGGGTTACAGTACTATTAAACGTCATATACCAACCAAACTGACAACAACTGATTGCTTTGTTAGTTTAAGTGAATTCGTGAAGACAATAAATATTAATGCTTTTATTTACTACGTGCAATAGAAAAAGGATGTGCAAATGATGATAGCGGTATTCCACACCGATAATTTCAATCTATGCCAGAGGCTATGGAAGCTAATGAAGGGAAGGCTATAGATTATAAAATAATTTACTAATAGGCCGTATATCATAGAAATAATATCGTCTAATGATTAGACGATATTAGACTCTAATCTATTTGATTAAGTTTTGCGAGCAGTGAAGTTGTCTTCATCAATCAAAACACCTTATAAATTGTAACAACGAGCACTCGTTAGAGCAGCTTACATTTCGTAGAAACGATCGCTGGTATGTCAATAAACAGCGCATTATTTTGTTTTTATATTTATTGTTGTGCGGCGCTAATCGCCGCGTTACTTTCTACGCAAGTTATTCGTGGTCCAGTTATTTCTTGATCGTTTTACAAACGTTTGACAGCATTTGGGGCACGAGCGGCCAATGGGGTTAGCAGTTGGGCCCAACTCGAGATCCGGTTCGTTATCTGAATTTCGTTAACTTCATAACGTAGATTTAAGTGTACCTGCCTAACCTAGGTACCTACTTTAGGTCAAATTATGTTACTAGTTTAGTGAAGATCTTTTAAATAATACTGATTTATTTTGTACTTGACGTAAAAGTTGTTTATGAAACGATACGTAACGGTAACGGTAATTTATAACAGTCCTTCCTTATGGATTGTTTTATATCTAGTACAACCTCAAAGTAAAAAAAATAAAATTGCTAGGTAATTAAATCGATGATTCTTGAAAGATAGGTATCTCATGTTCAAGCATGAGGGGGCATTCAACCATGAAGACTGCCTGGCCTGGTCTTGGTATACCCATATAAATAAATCAAAATTTCACTCAGGGGTGATTCTATTGTTTCACTCAGGGGTTATGATTGTGTGTTCTGTGGAGCATCTTAAAAAAATCAAGAAAATATTATACGAGATTTTTTAAAGAATGTGCAGAATTAGAAAATATGCTAAAACGACATTAAATTCAAATTCTGTTTAACTCATTACATTGGGTATATTTTTTTCTTAGAATGAAATTCATTTAATGAGTGTTAAATATAATGCTAATTAAATATTTTCAGCAAAGTATGCTAGAACGTCAATTGATTTGAATCTGCATTTTATTTCCATCTAATATTTCAATTATTCCAGTCTTTCTCTACACATGTAGGAAACTACGTATAATTATTATAACAGCATAATTATTTATCTTATTTTCATTCATAATATTCAGTTACCCGGAAGAAAAGTAAGTAAAAAATGAGATGGAGACTTACCAAATAAATAATTAAATTCTGCGCCATTTTCACTTCAGTTTCAATATCACACACCTGGCCAATGTCACAATTCACCTGACCATTTAGGACAAAAAGAAAAAAAAAACAAATGAAAACTTTCGAATCGCGCCTTTTTGGTGGCGCGGATTTTTTTTAAAGACTTTAGGCAAAGGCGTAGATTGCGTGCGGCTTCACGATGCGCCTGCGCTGCACTGTAGCGGGCCTCGGAGAAAGAACGGGATATTGTGTCGATTCGGAAAGAGGACATCACATAGAGCGGCTATAATGACGGAAAATTATGTGATAAAGATAATTTCATGTTATTTCTCCAAAGTAACTGTCGAGCGTAAAAATTGTGAGGCAACTAGCTTCTGTAATTTTCTTTCCAATTATCCAATGTAAGGCTACATGAATCTACAATTATTTGCACAAGCTCGCAACAGTTTTTGACTTTGAATCTGTGTTTATCAGTTCTCCCTCACCTACTGAAGCATATAGACATCTCAGACTCTCCTACTATATTATTGCATCTCATCTACTATATAAAAATAAGTCGGGTTTTCCTCCCTGACGCTATAACTCCAGAACGCACGAACCGATTTCCACGGTTTTGCATTCGTTGGAAAGGTCTCGGGCTCCGTGAGGTTTATAGCAAAGAAAATTCAGGAAAAAATTCAACAGAAAAGCGGGAAGGGGGTAAAACGGGATCGACGCGTACGAAGTCGCGGGCGGCCGCTAGTGGCTTTATAGATAAACACCCTTGAAGAGGCTATAGGAATTCTAATCAGAAATGAAAAGGACTCGCTGCTAACTAGGACAATACATCGGCTACTATGTGAGGCACTCTATGCGATGTCCACCGCGCCCGCGGGCAAGGCCGCGTCTAGTTCCGGCGGCACACTTCTGCAGGCGCCGATGCGCACGAAACATTCGTCTGTCCAAGCAGTCCACTGCTGGGATTGAGCACGAGCCACAAAACTGGGCGAAATTTTAAGCGGGGATGTTATGGATATGCGTAACCGTAACCGAAACTATCGGATATCAGAAATAAAGAAATATCCGCAACCGTAACCGATTCAAAAGTTTCGGATAAAGGCGGAGTCTAAATCTTAATATTTTAAATATTTAGTACATAAAGTGGCTATGTAGGCTGCGCAGAATCTTGCTATTTGAATTTTACCTTTTTAAAATTCTAATATCCGTAACCGAAATTATCCGAAACTTTCGGATAATCTGAAATTATTTACTATCCGTAACCGTAACCGAAACAGGTATAATATTATTCTAATATCCGTAACCGTATCCATAGCCGAAACTTCATATCCATAACATCCCTTTTTAAGTAGAGTCGCAGAAAACTCAAGCCCACTAAACATTCATAGTAGATTCATTAATGTGACCCACATCATGGTTGTTTGTTGCCTTATCTTATAGTTTAGTAGGTTTTATAAAAAATAGCATACAAAATTGGAAGATATACTTACTTTTCTTTCTCTTGATTTTTTCTTTCATTCAAAATATTTTTGTTTTAATTTCTTGTTTAAAACTGGTTGTTGAGATCACTAACTACCACTGAACAAGAATCACTTTGAATAATTAATGAATTATCTCTGCGGTATGCTGACAAACTTCGCTTGTTATTAAATGTACTGACTTTTTGCATCATTACCATCATTACGCTACATTTACGATATCGTAGTATTAGTATGCACTTGCGACATAAATAATAATTAAACGTATCTGTAGTATTTAGGAAACCTGGAAAAAGTAACATCTTTAAGTACAATACAGCCCATAAAATAGCAAAGACTCAATGTGCTCAGATTTCGTAGACTCATGAAACCACATGAAAAACAAGCGATTTATTTGACTTTCAAGACTAGTAACGACATCTAGTGCGGTTTTTCGAAAAAGCTATTTCAAACATGCTACGGTAGATAGCGCTCTGCGTTTGAACTATCCGGACTAAGATAGTTGGACTGAAGAAAATTAATATTACCTACTAGCTTTCCGCCCGCGGCTTCGCCCGCGTGGAATTTCGTTAGTTACATTTTCCTGAATTTTCTTCGCTATAAACCTCACGGAGCCCGAGACCTTTCCAACGAATGCAAAACCGTGGAAATCGGTTCGTGCGTTCTGGAGTTATAGCGTCCAGGAAGGAAAACCCGACTTATTTTAATATAGTAGATAAATAAAACTTCTCTTTAAATTATAATAAAAAATAAATATCTGAATTGTACATTTGTTTGTTATCCTAAATAAAATAAAATAAAAATAATAAAATAAATAACTACATAATGACTTATTTCCCAATAAGTTGATTCCATAATGCTAGTTGTAATGTATGCCTGTGAATAGCAAATAGCAATAAAAGTGTATAGGAAATGGAATTGGCGATGGAAATAATGAATTTAAAGTAACTTGTTATTTTGACCTATAAAATAAAACCAATGCCACTAGAAAGATTATGCACCAAATGTGTCTTTCTTTAGCAAGTACCTAACCTTATTATGAACTACATATCTACACGACATTGCACGGTAAACAGGTGCTTACAAATAGTTCCAAGATTTTAATTAAGTAATTTATAGATAAAACATTTTCCTCATAGTATCCAACTGAACGGTTATCAGTTTTCTTTACGGAATAGACCATTTTCCTTTAAATACCTAGGTCAGTTTTACTATGGCATTAGCCATTATAGTCAATTAAATGAGACATACATACAATAGCATAATAAAAATTATATCTACGAGTATGTGAGCTACATAATATTCCAATCATAAACGTCAAACAAAGCAGAGGTTATCGTGGTATTCATATACATTCAAATACCTATCTCATTGCGATCTCACTAACATTTTGTCCCTAGTGAAAAATGAACCCGTACTGTTTATTACCTAAGCCGTTGTGACTCCGTCCACCACCCCAAACTGCCATGCCTGGGACAATGCGTACCTAAGTCCAACGCAGCAAAAACAAAGAAAACATAAAGATAAATTGTTATGGCTCATCGGGAGTTTGAGTAAATAAAACAATTACTCTGAATTCGGATCATCCGGCAGATTAAACAATTGAAAGTCGCGGCGTGGGTCCGCGATTGTCTGCCATGAGCCATCCGCGGAAATGTACGCACACCACGCTGCCAGTCACACGGGCTTCCCCGCGCATTTTCCTTGTTTAAATTCCAGAATACTTACTGCCAAAGATAGTAAAAGATATTCAACAATTATCTCATGACGCAAGAATAACAATTAGTTGTTTTTACAAAAACTAAACTAAGCTTTGCCCGTGACCATAGCCGTCCCTACTGATCCCTGAAACTTTTTTGATTTTACAAAATGTTTACAGATCGCACACATTCTAGAGTATAATTTTGTTGATTTGTGATTGTGAGTAATGCTTGTACCGGTCAATAGGTTACATTTTAGTCATTGGACGTTGCTGACATGTTTGTCATGCCTTAAAGAATTTTAAATGAAGAAAACATTTTACTTGGTGCTTCAAATTTACCATGAACTTTGACGCTTCAAAGTCACCGACTATTTTCGTGGGCAACTTCCTTGTAGGTCATCAGCCTCCCTAGATAAGTGGCAAACGTGACAGGGTGTAATGTCGAAAGATGGTTGGAGGCCTTTTTTGTATGGAGTTACAACGGATTCGATTTTCAATTCGATAACTTTTCGATTGAGACTGCAGATAAGCAATCTCCATGTGATAAAAAAAAATCATGTATCGTAAACATATCGATACAGATACGCCGATGATGGCTCTTAAGTCTGATACTAGAATCTGATCTAAGTCCTCAGATTTGCTAATCCAAATCTGTGCCTAAGTCATTTCAAGCCCACACGAATATGGCTACAGCCTTGCCTAGGCCAAACTCCATCCCAACGGAACCCTCCAAGCTATGAGACCGCACTTGCGATTCATCCAGACGTATAATAATCTGCCTGAATCATCAGACGCCTCGAAACAAAGTGCATATAAGGGAGGTCCTGATCGCTGGGAGTTAGTTTTGAACGCGCGCGCGACCATGTTGCGCCATATAGTGTTGTGTCTAGCGGTGTGCGCGTACGCAGCGGCGCACAAGGAACGCCACCACCGGAAACCTAGCACAGGTTGGTTGTGCAAAACAATAACAAATGAACGATAAATTGAAAATTTTCAAAATATCTTTCCTGTCTTTCCCGACTATAATCCGGGCCTTTTCTAGGCGAGAGTGAATACGCACTTACAGGGCAGATATGTACCATCCTAGACTGCATCCCACTTAACATCAGTGCGATTGTGGTCAAATACCTGCCTTGTTATGCATAAAAAAATAAAATAAAATATTTTTATTGTGAAAACTAGAAACATAAAATCTGTGTTAAGTCTTATATGTTAAGGATAATGCCTCAAGGATAATAATGAATTTATTAAATGTTCTTTAAAAAATCATTTTAAGTAGGTAACGCTTAAAAAATAGGCATTTCAAGTAATTATTTTGTTCTAGGCATTGAAGGGTAATTATTATTAGTGTTTACCGGTTTTCTATTAATTTTGGTAATATATCACTGTGGCGTGCAACACGCTAAAATCGTAACCTAAATCTGACGATTTTTAATTCGTCAGTTGAGATAGGGAAATTGCGGCCCAGGTCACATTTGGAATCATATTATTGCAATTAATGATGATCATCATATAAAATTGGGACAAATCTCTGGTAGACATTAATTACAGAAAATTTCAACGCGTAGATTTGTTAACGCCATATTATTATTAATTTCAATGTAATAAATTCCAAAATACCAAACAAATGAAAAAGCCATGGATAATTATTTAATATCAAGCAACAACTTAAAAGTACTTAATAATAAATCTCACTACCCCCCCTACCTAGGTGCCCTCCATCGAGTTCTACTTTGGCAACAACCAGGGACTTTGCGAACTTGGATTTCCGTTTCAATATCTCCCCCCTTGTGTGAATGTATAATGTGAATGTACTTACTGCTGGCCGTTTCTCCTGGCACAAGTGACTTTTAACACTTAATAAGATACTCTAACATCTTATTCAAATTACCCATTATTCCGAGAGGTCCTGGGTTCGATTCCCGGCCGGGCAGAAATTGAAATTGATGAATTTTAACTTCTGTGATGGGTCTGGGTATTAATGTGTATAGTATGTATGTATTTACAAAAAAAAAGTATGTAAGTATGTTTATATAGCGTGTTGTCTAGAGGCGCAGTGTAGAATGTCCAAGGATATTTATTTATTATTTACTTAATAACTTCACCAGAATCACCACCAACTGGGGATCCCATAACAATAACGCCGTCGGGAGCCATCCGCGGATCATGGATGACGACGCGGCGCGGGCGGCACGTGCAAGCCTACCGCGGCATACCCTACGCGGAGCCGCCTACGGGAGAATATAGGTTCCAGGTGTGTTCCCAGATGTTTTTATTCACCTAGACTCTATGTATGTGTATTTTATTTTATTTTATTTGGGATAACAAACAATTGCGCAATATTGCAAATACAACTGCTGAACATAAAATAAACTTATACTATTACGCAACCAGCACTATTATCATAGTAATATTACAAACTTATTTTGGTACAAGCTAACCAAGCAAACAAACAGTGCAGTGTTATTTATGTGCTTTAACTTAATGCAAAGAAGGGAAAAAAACAAATACATTTAAGGTAGGTACATTCGTTAATACATCAAGGATGCACTTTCTGAACTTTGAGGGAGACACTACAAATAAATCAATATCAGTAAAATATTTGTTGTATGCATCCATTAATCGCCATAAAGGAGCTCTTTTGCCAGCATTAGTTCGACATCGTTTAGGAGCAAAAAGTCTGCGAGTGTAAGCATCTCGTATACGACTGGGGGTGCGCAGGTTCGTTCGTTTCAGCCGAAAGACGTCCACTGCTGGACAAAGGCCTCCCCCAAGGATTTCCACAAAGACCGGTCCTGCGCCGCTTGCATCCAGGTGCTTCCCGCGACCTTTACCAGATCGTCGGTCCACCTAGTGGGAGGCCTGCCCAGGTAAATTTGATTAATTAGTTTGTTGCAGTCGAAGCCATTACGACAAATTTTAAAGAGAATAGATTGGTCAAGATACAGTCTCCATAGTGTACATAGAGTTTAGGTCTACCCTAGCCCTAAATCCTAGAGCTAGGGTAGTGTGTATTAATACTGACTAGCAGAGGTGCGATCTGCAGTTCTTTCAGTCTTTACTGCTGAAGCACAACCCTAAATTAGACCTATGACAAACTTCTATTCACAGTTCCTTAAAAGTCTCCAGTTTAGTATAATGTTTGCCCTAACTACTTCGGGACGAATATTTTTCTTCTGTGTGTAGGTTTGCTCTTGAAAACAATCTCATTCAGAGATGTGATGTATGATATCCAGAAGATGCTAAAAAGCAAGTGCTGAAAAGAAGCCATTCCATATTTTTTTTATTAATTTCAAACGAGCTACTAAGGTCTTAATATTTTGCAATTCAGTGATCCCCAAATATAGTTAAGCACCCAATGTAATGACATCGTCCGCAGTAGCCCCTCTTTCGGCGGGCTTCTGGAACGACACAATCATCGTCCGATGCCCTCATCAAATTGGGCTTTTGGATGCGCAATGCGAATGACGTAGTTTTTGTTTAGGCACCAATTGCAAGTCATTAGATGTAGTCATCTCCTGAAGGTGACACCAATCACATATAAATAAAAACTACTTGCATTAAGAGGGGTTATTCTTATGTAACGGATTACGGAGATCAGGTAGAAATGGAAAATGAAATGTTCAGTTTTAAATTAGAGATTCTACAGATTATCAGTGTAAGTATGGCTTATTCTACTTTTTCAGAACTGTGGTACAGATATAGCGCAAAACTGAGTTGGTTCTTGGGGTTATAGGGCGGTCCAGGGCTGTATTTACTACATCAAAATAGCAGCAAGACTTCAGATGTGCTTCTGCAATACCTTTACAGTTCAATACCACAGAGACAAACTGCCCTATTACTTGTGACTGTAGTAGCTTAAAGGTTCAACCATCTCTTCTTATTCGTTACGCTCTTGGCAGAGCGGTCGTGGTCACGTTGAGGCGTTGTTCACATCGGTTGTAGAGGCGGATACAACTCTCCGCACGATCTCCATCCATCTCTCTCTATTGGCAGACTGTCTGGTGCAGTCACATACGATCTCCCACTGCTGCTTTCACTTGTCAACCATCTATTACCACAGAATAATAATAAGTACTACGTACAGAAGTTTTACTTCGCGAAGGTATTCAAAAAAATGTATGCTCAATGTCATTAACAATATGGTGTAATTTAGCCTGTCTCAAGAGTCAAGCACCATTTTGTTGACAAACGTCAGTGATCGGCACTGCGCCGAAGCTATAGGGCTGACTTCGGTAAAATGATGTGACGTGAGGTGCCAAACTGCGGAAAATGGCGGAGGAAATACATGATTTAGTTAGCATGAATTATCATGAATAATATTAACTACTTATTTACCTCTCAGTGTCTTGAGGCAACTTAAAAAATTACATTCTCTGTTTGTATTATTATTTAAGCAGTTAAATACTGCACAGTATTTAGTACACCATTTTCTTCCATCATACACAAGAATACGCGTGCGTGAGTCAATGTTCGCTCGTATTTGAGGCCTTGTCGAATCGTATCCTGTAGGTGGGCCATCGTGCGTGTTTTGTTTTCGATGTAAACTCGCGGAGATGAACAGGCCTGCTATTAAGGTCTTTTTTCCCACTTGCAGCCCCCAAGACTGATCACCAGCTACTCTT
Organism: Ostrinia nubilalis; assembly: GCF_963855985.1. NCBI lineage: Eukaryota > Metazoa > Arthropoda > Insecta > Lepidoptera > Crambidae > Ostrinia > Ostrinia nubilalis. The sequence continues at coordinate 177,048 of NC_087110.1, forward strand.
CGGAGGTGAACGCGACGGCGGAGGGCCCGGGATGCCCGCAGCCGGTGGCCACTTCGAACTTCTACATCGACGAGGATTGTCTCCGGCTCAATGTCTACACTACTAACAACCAGAGGTATGCTGTGATAATAATAATAATAAATACTCTTTATTGCACACCAAAGAACAGAACAGAGAGAAAAAGAAACACACAAGGTACAACTTGGCGGTCTTATCGCTATGAAGCGATCTCTTGCTGATCGCGTCGCGTAATTACACTTACTTAAATTTCTCTGTAACACGTTTCAGTATGATGGGATGAAAACAAGCGGTTTTTTGATTCAACAAAATCGTATACATTTTAAAGAACTTTAAATATGATATTCTAAAAAATTTTAGCTATTGTATTGTATGCGAGGCGGAATGCATGGGATCTGTTCTAACATAATTTGACAACTTATGTAATATTGATAAAGATGTTTTGAATTTTGTAATTTTTCCTCGCGTTGGAACGTCACCAACAAGCAGATTGTCGACATATCTTCTAATCCTGTGAGATAATCTTTTGATTTCGATGTTATCGCAGGAAAAACCCCGTTCCGGTACTGGTGTACCTACACTCTGGTGGATTCTACTCGGGCTCGGGCCGCAGCGACGTGGCCGGGCCGAGCTACCTGCTGGACCGGGAGCTGGTGCTGGTGGCCGTCAACTACCGCCTGGCCTCGCTCGGTGAGTCCAGTCTACGAGCAGGCGAGCCCCGGTGCCCGCCGTCAACTACCGCCTGGCCTCGCTCGGTGAGTCCAGTGTATGAGCAGGTGAGCCCCGGCGCCCGCCGTCAACTACCGCCTGGCCTCGCTCGGTGAGTCCAGTCTACGAGCAGGCGAGCCCCGGTGCCCGCCGTCAACTACCGCCTGGCCTCGCTCGGTGAGTCCAGTGTATGAGCAGGTGAGCCCCGGCGCCCGCCGTCAACTACCGCCTGGCCTCGCTCGGTGAGTCCAGTCTACGAGCAGGCGAGCCCCGGTGCCCGCCGTCAACTACCGCCTGGCCTCGCTCGGTGAGTCCAGTGTATGAGCAGGTGAGCCCCGGCGCCCGCCGTCAACTACCGCCTGGCCTCGCTCGGTGAGTCCAGTCTACGAGCAGGCGAGCCCCGGCGCCCGCCGTCAACTACCGCCTGGCCTCGCTCGGCGAGTCCAGTCTACGAGCAGGCGAGCCCCGGTGCCCGCCGTCAACTACCGCCTGGCCTCGCTCGGTGAGTCCAGTGTATGAGCAGGCGAGCCCAGGTGCCCGCCGTCAACTACCGCCTGGCCTCGCTCGGTGAGTCCAGTCTATGAGCAGGCGAGCCCCGGCGCCCGCCGTCAACTACCGCCTGGCCTCGCTCGGTGAGTCCAGCCTACGAGCAGGCGAGCCCCGGTGCCCGCACTCTTCCATTAATTCTGTTAAAGAATATTTATGCAAAAAGATTAGACCAAGGAATCACGTTGTCCCATACAAACTTTGTCCCCTTTTTTCGCCTCCTTAGGGGTAGAATTTCGAAAAAATCCTTTCTTATCGGATGCCTTGGTCGTATAAAGAACACAACCTCCAAGTTTCAGGTCTCTATGATCAACGGTTTAGGCTGTGCGTTGATCCATCAGAACAAAGCATTTTATATGTATAAAAATGAGCCCTTTTTAGGACACACGTCCCAACTATGGCTTGCTCTACTCCATATTTGCTTGAAGAGAAGTGGCGGAAGAAACTCTGTCACCTTTGTCAATTAAGATAAGCTTTTTATTTTACCGCAGGTTTCATAAGCACGGGCGACGAGCACGCACCAGGCAATAACGGGCTCAAGGACCAAGTGGCAGCCCTGAAGTGGGTGCAGACCAACATCAGGTCCTTTGGAGGGGACCCAAGCCGCGTCACGCTGGCGGGATGCAGCGCCGGCGCGTTTAGTGTCATGCTGCACATGCTCTCGCCTATGTCTAAAGGTGGGTGGTTATGAAGAATAACTTTTTGATTCAATAGATCTTCTTCTTTTCGTGTCGACAACAAACCTACACAGTGTCAGCCCAAAACTCCGCTACAAGAGTGGCGTTGTCAGTAGCACCAGGCCTGTTCATCTCCGCAAGTTTATATCGAAAACAAAACAAGCACGACGGCACCCTACATGATTACTATTCGACAAGGCCTCACATACGAGCGAGCATTGACTCACGCACGCGTATTCTTGTGTATGATGGAAAAAAATAAAGAAAATGGTGTACTAAATACTGTGCACCCTATTTAACCCTTACCCATGTGACATGCAATAAATAATTTGAATTTGAATTTAACTGCCTGAATAATAATAAAAACACAGAATGTTCTTTTTTAAGTTGCCTGAAGACACAGAGGTAAATAAGTGGTTAATATTATTCATGATAATTCATGCTTATTCATGTATTTCCATCACGTCACATCATTTTACCGAAGTCAGCCCTATGGCTTCGGCGCAGTACCGATTACTGACGTTTGTCAACAAAATGGTGCTTGACTCTTGAGACAAGCTAAATTACACCATATTGTTATTGACATTGAGCATACATTTTGTAAAATATTTTGGCGAAGTAAACCTTCTGTACGTAGTACTTATTATTATTCTGTGGTAGCACTCATCAAATCCTCCTGAGTGCAGTTGTTTGGGCACTCAGGGCGTGACATCAGGTGCTTCATCGACTGGGGAACAAAACCGCACATATTAAGAATTCAATAGATTAATGCAGTGGCTCCCAAAGTTGTCTGGGCTGCGAATCATCTAATACAAGTTCCCAAACTCGGGACCCACCTATAGGAAATTTCTCCCGCTGCCCAGCGGTTGTATCGGTAGGGTGGTGTGTCGTTGGGTCGCGACCCATAGTTTGGGAAACTCTGGATTAATCTGGGGGCACGGCAGTGCCCCCGCCAAGTCGAGCGCGAAGCAAACACTGCCGTACCATCCTTTACTGGAACCATTTCGCCGCATTTTCAGGCCCCTATTTGAGAACCTCTGGATAAGACCAGAACGCCATATTTTCGTCATCTAGTAAGCTATAATCACATACTTAAAATCCAAAATTTCAAGTCTGTAGGTCATTTAGTTCCGAAGTTATGCGAAAGCAAAGTTTCGCATTTTCGACACTCACTCACTCACTCACTCACTGATGATCATCAAAATAGAACTAGTACTTCCCATCAACTCAGAGAGCTGAAATTTGGTACAGAGTTAGGGTTTAATGGCCACATAAAGGGAAAACTATAAAAACTAGGAAAATCGAAGATCTGGAGTAACACCACATTCATAATCAATACTACTCCGGCACCGTGGTGTTCGCCTGTATCGCTCACCGCTATAGATGGCGCTAGCGGCGTCCAAGCGGTGTCCAGATTTTTTCCTTTCTAGAGCCCCCCGTCGATTAAGTTGATGTTGTGTAAATTTGCATTTCGTTGATTTCGTTTATTATATTGTAAGGTTCGCTAAGGTTATGTTATATTAAAACAATTCTGATTCGTTGTCCATTTTAAAGGTCGTTGAGTTAATTTGTGTTTAATATCGTAAAAAAATATCGATAAAACGACGACGTCAAATAATTTTGCCACTTTCTACAAAAAGAAGTGAAATCCCACTAAAAACATTCTGTAAAAAACTAGCCAAGTCTCGATGGAGCTGCTTGTTTATCTCTAAAAAGTAATGAAATCTAGACAAAGTCGTGCCAAGTCTATGGTTCCTTACTGCGATTTCTTTATTATTATAGTTAATGTTGTGTGACTTGGCCGTTGAACAATCTTTATTAAGATAATCATACATAAGTATTATTGAAATACGCAGCTTTATTAAACCTACAATTGAATGGTAATTGTTGAATCAACGTTTTCCAAGTGGCAATTTTCCATCGTCAATGGGTAGCGGTTCTGGCGATAGATTGGTGCAATGGTATCATGGAGCACCTGGTTTTGTACCCTTCAACGGCCAAGTCACACAACATTAACTATAATAATAAAGAAATCGCAGTAAGGAACCATAGACTTGGCACGACTTTGTCTAGATTTCATTACTTTTTAGAGATAAACAAGCAGCTCCATCGAGACTTGGCTAGTTTTTTACAGAATGTTTTTAGTGGGATGTTTTTATAACTAAGTCAGTGCCTGAAGTGTATGCAGTGTATGGGAGCGAGACGGGCGGGTGTTTTTGTCACGACAAATGTAAGTGAGACTTCAGCCCTGTATGCTTTGTGACGTCATAATATGACACTGACACAAAAACACATTCCTGTGCCGTTCCCATAAGCTATTGCCTGGGAAATGGGAGTGGAGGAATCAGTACTTATAGCTATGCACTAGACATGTGATCACGACTATTTACGACCGCTCTGCCAAGAGCGAAACGAATAAGACCTGTGATTTTTCGAAAAGAGCTTGTACATTTCATGTAAACCGGACATGCTTTTTGATTTTGTATAATTTTTGACAGTACCTAATTCCAATGCCGAAGGCGACCACTTGTTATCAAATTGACATGTGATGTGCTTGCCTTTAAGAATGTGTAATAACAGCTGGTCTGCCTTCCAGGTCTATTCCACCGCGGCATCTCCATCAGCGGGTCCCCTATATCCCAAGCCCCGGAGCGCTACCACCAGCGCGAGTTGGCCGAGCGCCAGGCGCGACTGGTGGGCTGTCCCACCACCAGTTCTAAAGAGATCATCGACTGTCTGAAGACCAAGGACTACAGGGAGATTGGTGACACGCTGGACGGGTTCTTCGTGAGTATATCTATATGACTGGGTTGGTCAATACCATCGCGCCTCGTGGACTACCCTACTACCGGCTCCAAGGAAATCATAGACTGTTTGAAGACTAAGGACTGTAGTCCTTGAGATCGCTGATACGCTGGATGGGTTCTTTGTAAGTAATCATCAGTATCATTTCAGCCACAGGACGTAACGGCCTGCAACCAGCGCCTTTCTATACCTTATAAGGTGTCTGGTTGGACAAGGTAGATATCAAGGCCGTCATTGACTGAGGGAAGATTAAGGACTCCAGTCAGGAAGGTAGCCCTTGGATACACTAAGACTACTGCCTCACTACGGACTCCAAGGCTATCATCGACTGTCTGAAGACCAAGGACTACAAGGAGATTGCTGATACGCTGGACGGGTTCTTCGTGAGTACCCCTTAGCCTTTGTGACTATTGATCTCTGTAGAGCTGCTTAAAGTCACCAATAGCTGTCCAAGGACTTCATCTACTGCCTCAAGACTGAGGACTACAGGGAGATAGCTAATACCCTGGATTGGTTGTTTGTGAGTATCCCTTGGTCTCTTTGACGCTAGTAGATGTCACTAACGTCTGTCTGAAGACCAAGGACCATAGAGAGATCTTGAAAACACTGGACGGATTCTTCGTAAGTATTTCTGACAGAAAATTTTCTCTTTGTTGTCTGTGATACCATCTTCCATACCATCACCAAATGACGAAAGACCAAAGACTGCAAGGATATGGCTAACACGCTCAACGGACTGTTCGGGAGTATCTCTTGGTCTTCATATTCTCCATCAGCGGGTCCCCTATATCCCAAGCCCCGGAGCGCTACCACCAGCGCGAGTTAGCCGAGCGCCAGGCGCGACTGGTGGGCTGTCCCACCACCAGTTCTAAAGAGATCATAGACTGCCTGAAGACCAAGGACTACAGGGAGATTGGTGATTCGCTGGACGGGTTCTTCGTGAGTACCCCTTGGTCTTTGTGACCATTGATCTCTGTAGAGCTGCTTAAAGTCACCAATAGCTGTCCAAGAAGATCATCGGCTGCCTAAAGGCCAGAGTCTACAGGTCTATACCTTTATAAGGTGTCCACCCTCAAGGTATATATCAGGCAATCATTGACGGCTTGAAGACCAAGGACTTTAGTAAGACAGCCAATACGCTGGACGCATGTTTCTTCATGAGTGTCCCCTGGTCTCTGTAAAGCTGATTACCGACAAAAAGACCATCATCCGCTGCCTGAAGACCGAGGACTACAGGGAGACCGTTAAAACGCTGAACAGACTCTTTGTAAGCGTTTTTGACAGAAAGTGTTCTCTTGACGGTGAAGCTGATTACTGTCGCCAATACCATCAGTACCATCACCAACTGACTAAAAATCAAAGACGCCAACGCAATCACCATGGGTTCTTTGTTAGTATCTCTTCTCCATCAGCGAGTTCACTATATCCCAAGCCCCGGAGCGCTACCACCAGCGCGAGCTAGCCGAGCGCCAGGCGCGACTGGTGGGCTGTCCCACCACCAGTTCTAAAGAGATCATCGACTGCCTGAAGACTAAAGACTACAGGGAGATTGGTGATTCGCTGGACGGGTTCTTTGTGCGTATCCCTTGATGTCTAAAGCTGTTTAAAGTCACCAATAGCTATCCAAGGACTTCATCTACTGCCTCAAGTCTGAGAACTACAGAGATATTGCTAATACGTTGGATGGATTCTTGGTCTGTCTTAAGTCTGCCTGAAGACAAAGGACTCCATATAGTGCTAGATCTTGAAAACACTGGACGGATTCTTCGTAAGTATTTCTGACAGAAAATTTTCTCTGCTGTCTGTGATACCATCGTCCATACCATCACCAAATGACGGAAGACCAAAGACTGCAAGGATATGACTAACACGCTCAACGGGCTCTTCTGGAGTATCTCTTGGTCTTCATATTCTCCATCAGCGGGTCCCCTATATCCCAAGCCCCGGAGCGCTACCACCAGCGCGAGTTAGCCGAGCGCCAGGCGCGACTGGTGGGCTGCCCCACCACCAGTTCTAAAGAGATCATAGACTGTCTGAAGACCAAGGACTATAGGGAGATTGCTGATACGCTGGACGGGTTCTTCGTGAGTATTTCTTGGACTATATGACTGGGTTAATACCATTGTCTCGAGGGCTGCCCCGACACAGGTTCCAAAGACAACATCGACTGTTTGAAGACTAAGTACTACAGGAAGATTGCTGATACGCTGGACGGACTCTTTGTGAGTAGTTCTTGGTCTCTGTAAAGCTGCTTAAGATCACCTATATGCTGAATGGATTCTTTATATCTTTTGATCTCTCGTTCATCGTTATTTTCGCTTCGCATCGTTATTTTAGCCCCAGAACCACAAAGTCCTCCCTCAATGATTTCCAGATTGGCCAGTTGAAAGCACGCAGAACTGATATTTCGTTACGCTCCTCGTATCCCTGAATCGCTGGGGCAGGAAAGTTCTTGAGTGGCGACCACGAGCCGGAAGACGCAGCGTGGGCAGGCCTCCCACTGCGTGGACCGACGATCTGGTGAAGGTCGCGGGAGGCGCCTGGATGCGAGCGGCGCAGGACCGGTCTTTGTGGAAATCCTTGGAGGAGGCCATTGTCCAGCAGTGGACATCTTTCGGCTAAAACGAACGATCCCTGAATACGGAGGACTTTGGCTTCCCTCAATCTTTACCAGACCGTCGGGTCACTGAGTGGTGGGACTACCCGCTCGAGAACTTTTCTTCTCCAAAAAGATCAAGAGTACTTCTTGATAATTTAATCTGGGTTATGCTCTAGGACTCTTAATCCCTTCTGTGTCCTTCGAGACATCTAACCTCGTATTATCTCCTCAGGATTTCGGCTACGACCCGGTGCTGGTGTGGGCACCTGTCATCGAGCCCGACGTAGGCCAGGAGCGGTTCCTAGACTTAAGCCCCTTGGAGATGGTCCAGCAGGGCAAGATGCATTCAGTGCCTTACATCATCAGTCAGACCACTGGCGAGTTCTTCTGGAAGGCCTTCAGTAAGTAATCATGTTGGGACTTAAGGACTTACTTTTTACAGGATTACTAGCTGGATATGCTAGTCTAGCCCACTGGAGAATACTTCTAGAAGGCATTCAGTGAATATTCGGAATTTTGGACTAAGGACTTACTTATTTTAAGATGAAGAATTGCTTTGGCAACTTCGCCTATGGGGATTTCTAGGTCTGTCAAGGCTCTTTATTTACATGATTTGGTACCACCAAATGCATAAGAATGAGTTTTCATATCGCAAACATGAAAAATCCCCTCATCCTTCAGCCTCTGTTCACCCCATCAGGTTTAATATTCGCGACGAAAAATTGCTTATGTCCTATGAGTATATGTATGCCATTTCTATGAACCAAAATAAAAATTTGATTATAGTACAAATCTTCACGATACGATGAGGAAAATGAGTTGTTTCTTTATTTGTGTCAGTGAAAAAAATTATTAGAGCGTTGACTTCACAAGGTCAGGCGATAACTATCGTATTTCTTCTCGTACAAAATAAACTCCAAATTAAGTATAAGGAAAACATTGCCAAAAAGTGTTACACCGAATAATCAATTTCCACCTTGAAATTTGAATTTCTTTACAATTTTCATATTATTACAGATGTCCTTGCAAATGAAACGTACACAACTACAATGGACAAAGAATGGGACCGAATTGCTCCCATCTCGTTTATACTGCCAAAGGAAAATGCCGCGGAAAAGGCTCAGAAGTTAAGGCAAGAGTTTTTGGGCGGCAGACAGTTAGTGAATGATTCGTTCACCGCAGATGGACTGGGGAAGCTGTATGGAGACTCGATCATTGGGTTCGGAGTTCATCGGTGAGTGTTTTATTATGTATAGCCTGACCAGGAACATAAAAACCCTCGCCATGTTGCGGAAAACTAATGGTACTAATTTCTTTTAATGGCAACAGTAACTGAAAACTTCATTAACATGTCACCTTGCATGTCAGTCTATTGCTGTCAAAGTGTAAACAAACTTTATTTTAAATGCGCGCAATTGATTTTGTGAATTAAATTGCTAAAATCTTTTTATAGTCGTGAAAGAAAAGTGGTTCACAATGTGTTAAAGTATTTGTCGAAGAGAAATACTAAGGGTTCGGACAATATTTTCATTGAATAATGTTTCCGACAAAGGTTGTCAAATTGACTGACATGTTTATCGTATAGTACAGTCCTCTATGAAAATTAGCTGTGGTTTGTTTCAACCACCTATTTTTTTTTTGTTACTTTCTAAGTGTTGAATTTTATGGAATTGGGAAAGAAGTACCGAGTTTGAAGCGTTCATGAGCAGACATTGCAGTTGAATATTCAAGTTCTGAATTTGATTATTAATGAATAATAAAATAAATCCTACTAGCTCGATTGATGGTTTCATTTAATTTATTTAAACCAGGTTACCTATAATAATATTTTTTCGTTAATTTATGAAAATATCAAATTAGCCCGTAATCCTAAATACTGATACATAAAGTTAGCCTATTAATTTAACACAGGTACGACTGTACTCAGTGTTGCACTATCAAATGCAATTGACGCGCCTCTATGCCAGGGTTTTTATGTTCCTGGTCAGGCTATACTAGCTTTTTTCCGCGGCTTCACCTGCTTGAAATTTAGTGTCACAGATCAGCATAAAATTATAGCCTATATGTTAATCTGGGTTACAAACAATAATACTGTGAAGTTTCATCAAAAACTTTGCCGCAACCCTAACATCATTTACACATTAAGTAATAGTTTAATTTTGTCGAAGCTCTGCAATTTACTACTTTAGATCCTATCTGTGGACAATGGTGCTGGTTGCATTGTTACAAAATTTTCAAATTATTAAGATTTAGTACATAAGCCCTCAATGTAACTGTTTGTTGTCCCAAATAAAGAGAAAAAAAAAATCCGTTCAGTAGTTTTTGCGTGAAAGAGTAACAAACATGTTAACATCCAGACATCCATACAAACTTTCGCATTTATAATATTAGTAGGATAAATTGCCTAACTTTGCGACATCTGTACCTACCGCAATAGTGAATATGGAAAGGTTTTATGTATTTAGAAGAGATAAAAGTGTGCGTGAAGTTAGTGAAACATTTGTCACTTATTACCAATAGAGGCGCCACTAGCGCGTCTTTTGATTTCTATCTCGGTAAAGTTAGTAATAACAAAATCTTTGACAGTTTTAAAGTGATATGCACAATATTTTCAATTAGGCCTTTTCAGCAAGTATGGTTCGAAGATTCTTAATTTTATCATTTAGTTTTATGAATCACCATCACAGGCGTTTGTCTTACCTTGGACTCGGTACCTACACATAGTTATTTGAAACTGCTTATTATTTCATATTATACACCGTGTCCTAAAATTTAACGATAAGCCGGCGCCCTAGGGCATAGTCATGACTACTTTAGGAATAATAAGAAAAAATGTATCTCATTCTTTTATTTTTCCTCAGGTTTAGGAAAACTTCCTTGGTTTAACTTTAGAATAGAATAAGATAGAATAGAAAGTAATTATTTGTCTCAAAACGGGAAAAAATATATCTTAATTTTTTTTCTTATTTTTCCTAAACTAGTCATGACCATACCATATCCACCCTACGGCGCCGGCTTATCGTTGAATTTTGTGACAGTATGTATATTCGTTTTGTTCGTAGCCTGGCGAACCTGATGTGCAAGCACTCGCCGCATAAAGTGTACTACTACGAGTTTGCACATGTTGGCAACAGCAGCCACTACATCGACCCCGAAACCGGTTGTGCCGTCAGTGAGTGCCTTTGTTTTCTCTCTGTACTGTCTCCTTCCCCTCTCTATCTTCCTCTTTATCGTCTGTGCTCTCCTCTTTATCCTCTGGATTCAATAAGAATAAGATAATAATGTCTTTATTCAGCTCAATTTAAGGTATGTTACAAAGCAAGAATAAGTAAACATAAAAAATAAATAAAAACTTTATGCTGAATAGGCGCCCGCTCAGCAAAAATCGCGACATGACGAGAGACGAGAAGCTGGTTTTCAGCGGGAACCAATGCCTGATGAGGGTTGCGCGCCCTTCTGGTCGAGACGGTTTGATCAGACAGTGACAGACAGGTTATTATATAGGCGAGCTACAGTCTGATGACACAGTGAGCCAGGTCAGTCTACTGGCCATAAGGGCGCGCAAATTCTAATCCTTCTACTTTATTTCTTTTCTCTGTCTCCCCCTGTCTTCTGCTCTCATCCCTATTTCTCTCTCCTCTGTCCCTCCTCTTTTACTACTCGTACTACCTGGAATGGATTCGAGACGCAAGCCTCTATTTTACGATTTGTTAGCACTATTTAGGTATGAGTCCATTCAAATAAAGGAATTTTGACTTTGACTCTAAAAAGGGTCAAAAAGTACGATTTCTCGCTATTTCTATCCAGCTACTGACAGCTATCCGTATTTGTGATCATCTGGAAATAGTACATAAAGTTGTATTCGGATTTCACTGGTAACAAAATATTATTAATATGAAATGGTATCTATTTCGTGTACGAAAAGTCTCTCGCAGGTTGTTATCGTACCTTTTCAACCGACTTCAAAAAAGGAGGAGGTTCTCAATTCGACCCGTATGTTTTTTTTTTCTATGTTTGTTACGCGATAACTCCGCCAATTATGAACCGATTTGAACCAATCTTTTTTCGGCGTATGGGTAATACCTCAAGGGTGGTCCCATTTAAATTTAATAATAGAAAAAACAACCCCCAAGGGTGAAAAATTGGGGATGAACTTTTTTATACGCAATATCTCCGCCGATTATAAATCAATTTGAACGATTATTTTTTTGTTGAATAGGTATTATCAAAAGGGTGGTTTCATGCGAATTTGAAGAAAATATTTCACCCCCAAGGGTGGAAAATTGGGGTTGAACTTTTTTATACGCAATATTTTTAATTTTTAGTTTTTTTGTGTTCACGCATTTGAAGTCGGTTTTATTTTTTTTAAAAGTTAATTATTTTTGTGTCGCGGAGGAAATGCTTTGCGCACTGTCACCATTGCCGGGGGACATTGTGGTGTGTGGGACTCCCGACGCCTTGAAAAAGGCGCTGCTCCGTCCTGAAAAGGACGGGGTATACCCACTAAAACCTCCTCGGCGTTGCGTCATCGCCCGAGTGGGGTGTCGCCTTGCTACCACCCAAGTAACTTTAGTATCTGATTCCTATTTCAAGAGAGAGAGAGTGCAACAGCCTGATCTCCCATTCCCTCACAGAGGCGGCGCACCACGACGACCTGATCTACTTATTCTCACTGCCGGCCGCCTTCCCGCTCATACCGCCGGCCGATACCAAGGACTCGCACGTCGTCGACAAGATGACGGCTCTGTACTACAACTTCGCCAGGAATGGGTGAGATATTATGAACTGTCTTCTATTTGCAAGTACGTAAAGGCCTTTGTCCAGCAGTGGTCGTCATTCGGCTGAAACGAACGAACGAAAGTCTATTTACTCTGACAAACATTTAATAACACTCATGATAGGTCATAAGGTCGTTTTGGTCTCCACTATAAGCACTATTAGAGGCAAATACAGAATGTAGCCTGCATTCCCAATTTTCCCATCGCGGTCCGGTAGCTTTAAATAGTTATTCCTACAGTTGCACTAGGACGAATTTTTACTAAGGTGTTTAAGACCGTGGTTCCGACAGAGCAAAATAGATAATGTCGTAAAAAGCGACTAAAAATAATAAATCAACAAACATTAGATAGACATCCTCCCATCTGACCGGCGTGGGGAACGTCACGAGTCCTCCATTGGCCTGTGTTAATTTAAAGAGACGTGCTTATGTAGTGGAAACCAAATAAATGACATGATGGATGATGAAGATGGACATGATGATGATGACAATAAAATAAATAAATAAATCTTTGGACAATTTCACACAGCGCCAGCTAGCACCAAAGTAAGCAACTTATATGTTTGTGTTATAATAATAATAAATCTTTATAATAATAATAAATCTTTCGACAATTTCACACAGTGCCAGCTAGCCCCAAAGTAAGCAACTTAATGCTTGTGTTATGGGTGCTAGCTTAACGGATATACTACTTATATACTTTTTTTTTTAAATACATAAATATTATACATAGTCACACCCAGACCCGTCACAGAAATTAAAATTCATCATTTCAATTTCTGCCCGGCCGGGAATCGAACCCGGGACCTCTCGGCATAGTAGTCCGTTCTGAACCACTACACCAAACGGCCGACTTGAACCACTACACCAAACGGCCGACTGTTATGGGTGCTAGCTTAAAGGATAAACTACTTTATATACTTTTTAAATACATACATATTATACATAGTAACACCCAGCCCAGAGCCGTCACAGAAATTAAAATCATCATTTCAATTTCTGCCCTGCCGGGAATCGAACCCGGGACCTCTCGGCATAGTAGCCCGTTCTGAACCACTACACCAAACGGCGGACTAAATGAATACTTTTTCTTCGCCAGTGACCCGAACCCATCAGGCAGCAGTTCCGAGCTGGGCAGCCTGCACTGGCCGGCCATGACGCCCGCCACGCGCCGCTACCTGCGAGTCGGGTCCTCGCTCGATGTACGCGAGAACTTGTTCGAACACCGCTTCCGCGTGTGGAATCGCCTGTATCCTATAGAGAACTAGTTAAGTGCTGCAGTATGTTCACACATTTCTATAAAGTTAACTATCCCCTAGTGACTTGACTTAAGGTCCTATGTCCCCTAGATGGGGCAGAGGGCGTCCACAACAGTCCTCCATCTCGTTCGGTCTTGAGCTTCGCGCTTCATATCGCTCCAAGTCTTGCCGATCTATCCTCTAGTAACTCAAAATTATTAAAGTCCGGTCGCGCAGCAGATAGAATGTCGTACAATGACCCCAAGCTACCCATCCTTTTCGCTCGCGCGTAATTATATTGCTGTCGCGACTGAGAGACGGGCGGCAGTGAGTGTGCGAGCGCGATAGCAATATAATAACGCGCGAGCGATAAGGATGGGTAGCTTGGGGTCATTGTACGACATTCTATCTGCTCGGCGACCGGACTTCAGTATGCTCACCCCATTTTATAAGTCGAAAGTCAAGGTCAAAATGTTCGTATTTGTATAGACTATGGAGATATTATAGTGTTAACAACAGCCTGCACTGGCCGGCCATGACGCCCGCCACGCGCCGCTACCTGCGAGTCGGGTCCTCGCTCGATGTACGCGAGAACTTGTTCGAACACCGCTTCCGCGTGTGGAATCGCCTGTATCCTATAGAGAACTAGTTCAATATAACAGTATGTTCACACATTTCTATAAAGTTAAGTATCCTTTAGTAACTCAAACTCATTAAAGTCCGGTCGCGCAGCAGATAGGATGTCGTACAATGACCCCAAGCTACCCATCCTTTTCGTTTGCGCGTAATTACTCGTATATTGCGGTCGCGACTGAGAGACGGGTGGCCGCAGTGAGTGTGCGAGCGCGATAGCAATACAATTACGCGCGAGCGAAAACGATGGGTAGCTTGGGGTCATTGCTCGAAATTCTATCTACTCGGCGACCGGACTTCAGTATGCTCACCCCATTTTATAAGTCAAAGTCAAGATCAATGCTGCAGTATGTTCATCCCATTTGATCTAGTAGTCTAGTGACACCAGCATATGTTCAAGCCTTTTTAAAAAGTTGACTATCCTAGTGACCCGAACTTTACTTTATTTCACCCCATTCTATCATGTTGAGATTTCTTGCTGATACGAACTTGTCAGTATGTTTTCCCCATTATAAAGTTTATTATCCCTTACTGACCGTTTATTCACCCCAGTCTATAAAGTTCCCTACTGATTTGCTTGTAAACGATTTTCAGGAAGTCGGTCCAATGACAATTTTAAAATATTTCCTTGAAGCAAACTTGGTCTTCCTGGTTGGGTTTTTATTGGCTATCGAGCTGTAGATCCTGGCTATAAAGGAGTTGCCGTGGTAGAAACGGGAATAGTTCTGTATCCCATACTGACTCCAACTTATCAGTACCTTTACCCTATGATAAATCATGTTGACTATCCTATAACATCGTTTCAACCAAAACATTTTCACATACAAAGGTCTCCCTCCCTAAAGGATTTCCACTGTCAATAAGGGCCTGCGCTGCCGGCATCAAGCCACATTTGCGATTTTCACCACGTCGCGTCGTCGGTCCATCAAATGGGAATATGCCTAAACTACGCTTTCCGACCCCATCGTTACTATTAAATAATTAGGGAAGTAAGAAAATAGTGTGTAAATGACAGAAAGTGACATTCAACGGTTAAAAGTGAAAATTGTTTTTTGTATGCACTATTTTTAGCAAAAATAAAAAAATAATAAGATTAATAAGCTGAATTGCTGTGATATGATTGATAAGATTAAAATTGTATTTACATTGTGTATGAAATAAATGTGCAAGTTTATTTTTATTTTTTCTAATAGAATGCCCAAGCTAACCAATATCCTGACCCCATCCCGCCATACATGCTACCAGAATACTGGTGAGTGTGAATACTAGTGAACCTAACAGACCTAAGTAAGGGTAAAGTACCTAAGTATCAGTAAAACTTAAATTAGATATTATTCAAAATCAAAATCAAAAATATTTATTCAATTTAGACCACAAGTGGCACTTATGAACGTCAATAGAAAATAATAAAAAAAGAAAAGGTAGCCCTTATGGGGCACTTTACATGTCTCCTTATCTTTTGGGCCCTACCAGGCCAGCGCTTCGAGACAAACATATGGCAAGTGCTGAGAAGAAACCCGGAACAAACTCAGTCACCACTTATTGCCAGGAATTATCTAACTGTAAGAATAGTCAAATTTAAGTACATGAAATATGTGCAGACTGAACTGACCACGCATCCTTGTCATCAATATAATCTCGAACCTTGTAGTACCCTTTGGACATAAGGGTATTTTTTATATGTATCTTAAATTTGTTTATTGGCAATCCGACAAGGTTGTGTGGTATTTTGTTACATATGGTAATACATTTCCCCAAGAATGAATTACCTATTTGTATATATTCGTAAGTATACTAATAAAGTAGGTAAGTAAGTAGTGTACTTCTAGAGTAGATAGACAGATATAATGTAGATGTGGAGTAGATAACGTAGTGGATAGCGTATTATATTTTTATTTAAATAAATCTACCTTCTATAGGTGTTAGTGCTTAATAGTCAGTGCCTGACCTGACTTCAGAATTGTATGATCTTACACGTCATGTCAATATCGCCCGTCCCGTGCCGCTCCTATACCTCAAGCACAGTCCATACAAAAGAAAAAAAAAGCACCGACTCAGTCAAGCACTCAGCACTGGACCTATAAATTAAATCTACTAAACAGATAATTAAATTTTATATTGATTGAGTTGTATTCGGTTACCTAAGAACTAGAGGTATTTTTGACTAGGAGACGATTTTCACGCCAACGACGAAGAGACTAGTAGATTATACCCAACCCCAACTAACTTCTTATTCCATTAAGTACCTACGTTTAAGGAATACCTAATAACAATAAGCTTTATTTTCGAATACAATGTGACTTAAGAGTGTTCAACGAAGCGTATTAATGAACTTGATATTTTCCTCAACAACTGTGGCGTGGAAAATCCGCTAATGCGTCGGGTGCTATCTTTTAATACACGCAAAGTAAAAGAAACGGTAAAGTCGACATTGAATGTAGAGTGTAAGGCAACCGAATACTTAAGTGGGAATGGCTTCTTAGCAGACGGGGATGATTTAAGTAAAACTAATAAATAGGTAAATACCTACCTCTGATTATAGTAGTCGTTAAAAAAACGAAATTGGTATCCCGGTTTTGTACATCAAATTCTATCGGAATATCAGAATCACTTTTAGTTGTACATTTATTTGTAGGTACTTTCATTGCTATGCTGTGATAGTTAGTGTCTTTTCTAGCCAGCAATATTGTTATATTGCTGAAAAAAATAAAAATTATTATTTTTTATATACACAAGGAGGAAGCTCTTGAAAGCTATTAAAAGGGATCTCGATACTTAAGTAGGTAGATGTTTATTAAATTCTTTCGGCCTGACTTACCATCAGGTGAGATACAGGCCAAGAGTTTCCTCGTTGTGGATAAAAAAATAGACCTCTACAGAGGTGTATTGGTATTGCTTCCGAGGGTGAGTGTTAATAAACAACATTGCTAATAAAGCTAATTTAACATTAAAAGATGAAACCACAATTATTACCTACGGTCGTAATTGGTTTCTTCCTTTATTCATCCTGATGACAAGTTGGTAGGTATGAACTCATTCTTGATTTCAGTGTATCATCGGAATACTCCCCTGCGTCACGCATAGGGTACAGAAATAGTGATTGTGTCATAGCAATTTCTTTTATGCTATGTCAAGCAACTTCTTGCTTTACCATGCGCTAGTGGTCCATACCCCAGATGATCTGGTGCCCCCCCCCCCCCATTATATGATAGTAGTAACTGTTACCAATGGGACCCCCCAGTCCTATCCCAAATTCATGGCATGTGCCATATAAAGGCCCCCATAAAAATGACCCTAAATACACCAATGACCTGTACTCTCTCAGTGCTAGAGTTGTTTTTTTATTGCAGCACAAAGAACGTTAAAATGCCACCTCAATGAAAGAAAGTACTTAACAATTAAAAAAAGTAAAACAAATATTATTTGCTATCTATTATGTTGATATAAACGCATTTGCACATGAATGAGTCACGCACGCTTCATTAACAATTACAATCTATAAAAATAAGAGTCGACTTACTGTAGGTAGGGACTAGGGGCACACTTTGTCTCCCCAAAAACGGGTGACCCTCAAAAACAACGTTAGATAATCGATCTAATCAGAAGACCTGATTCCAAGTTAGATGCGATGCGTGTAATACCATACTTATTATTATTCTGTGGTAATACTATCTACATACACATTAAAATTGAAGGTAAATTAATTTTACGCTACGCCGCTCTACCCTACAACACACATTTTCAGGCTCTATCCATTCCTCCAATCCATTTCTCATCTTACAGAACCATAAACCGGTAGCCCACAGGGAAAACAATCTCAAAAACTACTGGCACGGTGTGCATCTTACCTTACAACTGCAAATGGTCTTATAAAGCGACTTGCAAGCGCGCGCGCAGTATCAAGACGTGATGTGGCGCGCGAGTGTGTTGTTTTGTGTCGTGCTGGCGTGCGCGAGCGCGTGCAAGAGTCATGCGGAGAAGAAACATGGAGGTAAATAAATAAGTGTCATAAATTGTGAGGAGAAAAGTTTAGGTTCCAATAGCAAACTGAAGCCTAAGATTTCCAGGAAAAAACAAATTTAAAAAATCCACTTTAAGTAATTATCCTGAAAAAGAACAAAGCAAACCCCAAGACATTACGATTTCTGTATAATTAATTTGTATTTCATAAATTGTTTGCAGAACAGTATGTATTCTTTATAGTTATTTATATCTTTAGGGTTCCGTACCTCATAAGGAAAAAACGGAACCCTTATAGGATCACTTTGTTGTCCGTCCGTCCGTCTGTCAAGACCCTTTATCTCAAGAACGCGTGAACGTATCAAGCTGAAATTCACATGAAACACTCAGGTCTATTGTCCCTTTAAGCTGTGAAAATATCAAACTTCTAAGCCAAGCCAATCAAAAGATACAGCCGATTATGTCGATATTTTCAACAAATTTTCGACACTCGCAAAGGAATCAAAACCTACAGGATACTTCCCGTAAACTCAGAATCTTGAAATTTGGCATAAAGCATTGTCATATAATGCAAATATAGGAAAAATTGCGAAAATTTCATTTTTTTTTGTTATATAATATAATAAAAATATTTTAATAAAATGAAACTTACTACCTTATTTCTCACGAACGAATAAAGGTATCAAATTGAAATTTATACCAAATACCTAGATCTATTGTCCCTTTAAGAAGTAAAAAAATCAAACTTCTAAGTTAACGCGATCAAAAGATACAGCAGTTTATACCGACACCTTAGACGAATTTCCGTCACACGCTAGGGAATCAAAACCTACAAGGTACTTCCTGTGAACTCAGAATCTTGAAATTCGGCACGAAGCAACGTTATATAGTACAGATAAAGGAAAAATTGCGAAAATGATAAATTTGAAGTTATATAAAATTTAAAATATTATTTTTGCTTACATGACAAAATATTTTTTTAATAATTATAAACTTACTACCTACCCTTTTTCACATGAACGCGTAGAGATATTAAAGTTGAAATTCATATCAAACACTTCTTAAATCTAATTGCCTCTAAACTGTGAGAAATTCTAAATCAACGCAAAAATTAAAAACGCTGAGGTAGGTACCTACCTATAATGCAAATATAGGAAAAATAAATAAATAAAAAATAATCATACCGCATATTTTGAAATTCGCCACTACTCGCAACGGAATCAAGTAAGTAATTTGATTTAATACGTCATAAATTGTAAACCGCTACGTTTGTACGGCGGAACCCTCGGTGTGCGAGCCCGACTCGCACTTGGCCGGTTTTTTTGTTATCACAACAAAACGTGTAAACCGGTGCAGTATTTTTTACAGTTTAGTATGTTGATTACTTATAAAGTTACAATACAAAGGAAATGACTGTTGCATGAAACACTTTGGCAATAAGGATGCCTACCAACATTTATGCTGGAATGATTAAAATCAAAATAATTTTCCCATACTAATAAGTAGATCGATCAACTGACGACGTAGAGGTTTTGTAGCTGGTCATCTATTGAAGGATCAGCCAGGACTTTTCCTGTCAAACTGTTTACCTACTGCAGTGCCGTTTTTCCACTATAGAGCACGGCCCGTCCGATGAGGGTCCCCTCGTCAGGTCGCCCTCGGGCCAGTTCCGAGGGTCATGGATGACGTCACGGCGAGGAAGACAGTTCGAGGCGTACCGGGGCATCAAGTATGCTGAGCCGCCTGTGGGGAAACTCAGGTTCCAGGTGAGCTACTTATTTCACAAAGTTGGTAGTTGGTAGAATTCAGGTATTATCAACCTTGATGTCTGGGATCCGGATCTTTCCAGTGGAGCGAGTTCTACTTAGACTATATTTCAAACGAGTGGGTATAAGTGGTTAGGTAGATCTGTTTTTCCTTGTAGAATAATTGTTCGATTTTAATTTTGATTGTTGAATTTGTTATTTGGTAAGGATAAAAATATCCCATCTGTCAGAATGTCAGATCTATCAGTAGAGATCTATTTACCCTACACCACCTTCAACAACATAACAACTAGTTACTCTCTCCCAATATAGGTACCTCATGATATCCTTGCACTGATACCGAGATACAGGCTAACCATTCTGTAGTTTTCTGCACCTTTCTGACCGATGTACTGAGTATCATGTTCTAGAAGTCTAGTACTCTAGGCTCTAGAGCAGTACTTACTGGTATACCGTGGTGTGCCTCGAAAAAATAAGATTATCTTATAAACTTATTTTTAGTAAGTAAGTAAGGGTAAGGCTAATAAAAGTAATTACTTAAAAATTGATTTTTTCATGTGTGGTTTTATCTCTAAAGAATTTCGTTTGAGGTTTTCCTAGATGTAACTTAAACACAAAAAAATTGCGGAACACTGCTCTAGAGTAGGTATATGATTCTCTAACAATAACCTACTATGTCCGCAGCCTCCCAAGCCCATCCTATCTTACAAGGGCGAAGTGAACGCGAGCGACGACGGCCCGGCGTGTCCGCTCATCGCACCCGATGACTACTACGTCGATGAAGACTGCCTTACCATCAACGTCTACACCCCTAGGAGCCATAGGTTTGTAGCAATATCGTCAACACTAACTACGCCGTAGTTTCGGTTGTGTACCTACTCTTGGCCTACATCGCACTTGGTGGAAAGTGTTGATCAGTCAAGACGGAGGCGTAAGCGACGCGTAAACAACACTACGCGACGGAAAACGCAGCGTAGGACGTCCACCCACAAGGTGGACCGATGACCTGATAAAGGTAGCGGGAAGGCGCTGGATGCAGGCCGCTGCCAACCGTGCGATGTGGAAGTCATTGGGGGAGGCCTATGTTCAGCAGTGGACGTCCTGTGGCTGAAATGATGATGATGATGATGAAACAACACTCAACTCAGAAAAATTAAATAAAACCAAGAAAAGTGCAGTAGCAGTATCTCATTTTTTCGTTTTGTCTTTTTACATGTACCTATAACTTCCTATTAAGTAATTCATTAGGCTTCATGACCCACTTTATATCTAGGTACCTACTTAATTGACTCACAGCAGGAAAATATCAGTCACTTTCCTTATCAGTCCAAACAACATAAATAAGGAACAATTATTTTCTTTAGGTAACTAGGTAATTAATTACCAATTTCAACGTTATTTTTATCACTTTCGTTTTCCGATACTAAAATGCGTAGGGACACACTCCGGACAGTAATGCAACGCCCTCATCCCACTATTGCTTTGGGATTATTTCCCACTAGGACATCCTGTTTCTTGCAGATCCCTTCTATACACCGTGAAATTTTAGTGGTTGTTTTATTTATTTATTTATTTTATTACGTATACAAAACAGGACAATGTCCTAAGCAATACAATAACAATATGAAATAAAAAGCAAAACCAGACATTTTTCCCGCGGCAGAATGATTTACCTTTAGTAGTACTATCGAATCGTGTGAGTTATTTTTGAAGAAACAATAGCAACGAAACTGCAACTGCTAGTTACTTTTTAGTTGCATCTAAGTTTCTGCCATAGCGTCCGTTGAGAGACCACACATGACGCGACCAGTTTGAAACTTTCAGTTTCAGTTTCATTCATCAGAATCATCAGAAAGTTGCAGTTTCGTTTCACCGTCTGTTCTGGGCAGTAGCGGCGTAAGGGGGGGGGGGGCGGTGGGGGCGGTCCGCCCCGGGTGCCAAGCATCAGGGGGTGACACAAGTCGCGCAGATTAGTACTCACTGGCACATCTGCATATCTGCATGGCAAATCTGCGGTCGATTCTTTCAATCTTCGAATCGGTAGGTAACCCCAAAATCCTGGGGGGTACCAGGGGGTGCCTTAGGACTTGCGACGGGGGGGGGGGGGGTAATCGGTGGTTCTGGGCCTTAATCGTTATTGTATGGCATAGATCCAAGCCGCTACCAGTGGTGTTCTTCATCCACCCGGGCGGCTTCTACTCGATGACGGGGCGCAGCGACGTGGCTGGCCCGCACTATCTGCTGGACAAAGACCTGGTGCTCGTCACCATCAACTACAGGCTGGGCTCGCTTGGTGAGTAGTAAATTACGCCCAAAGTCAAAGTCAAAATTTCTTTATTTGCATAGACTATTATAAAGTGCTTACAAATCGTCAAATTTTTGCTCTTAAGAAGCCTAGATGTCTCATAATCTTTTTACCCTACCAGCGCTTCGAGACCAACATTTGGCAAGTGCTGAGAAGAAGCGCCGCAACAAACTCAGTCACCACTGTCTGTCGGTTAAAATAAATAAATAAAAAAAGCAGTAGTAGGTACATTTGGTTCAGGAGCAGTTCACTGAATTTACCACGCATTCACAAACAATGCTTGCTTCACTTAAAGCAGCAAATCGAACCCACAGCGTTGAATAGAGCTCTGTGATTGGTTCGTGTGTCACCCTGTGCGTCCACGTGCACTGTGGGACCTCATAGTAATGTTTGTGAATACGGGTTAGCCTATAGTATACTCAATTCTTTATTGCATCCATAATAGTAATGGTTTAGCTAAGGGATTAGCTTACAAATTTGAATTAGCCCATATGCATAACCTACCTACTTACTTATATTAGATTTTTAGTCATTCAGGAGCTGGTTAGAGCCTGTTAATTGATTTACTCAAAAAAGTGTCTTTTACCACTACAACATCAACTCATCGATATAGCGACCAAGTAGAAATCTACCTTATTCTTCTGCTTTGAGAACACTTAGGCCCAGAACAGACGGTGAAACGCAACTGCAACGAAACTGCGACTTTCTGATGATTCTGATGAGTGAAACTGAAACTTTCAAACTGGTCGCGTCATGTGTGGTCTCTCAACGGACGTTATGGCAGAAACTTAGATGCAACTCAAAAGTAACTAGCAGTTGCAGTTTCGTTGCAGTTGCGTTTCACCGTGGGCACTGGGCCTTACTCGTAAGTAGGGTAGATACCTACACACGTCCACCACAATTTAGATTGCCTTGCTTATTGATGGATTTAAATTTATTTGTCACTTGTTATGTTATGTTACATGCATGGAGAGAATCGATAAGTCTGTAAGATTATGTTCTAAGCGCTCCTGCAGTAGATCTTTATTAGGTACAAAGGAGTTGGAGTAATGAAAATTTCCAGTATCTAAAACTAAGTCCTTACCTAAGTCTGTCGCCATAACAACAATGTTAACAGCATTGTTGTGTTCCGGCAGTTAGAGGTAAGATAGCCAGTTCCTCCGTGGTTGAGGATTCCGGGTGAAGCTCGCTTCCACCTTTGGCCTGATCGTCACTTACCATCAGGTGAGATACAGGCCAAGAGCTTCCTCGTTGTGTATAAAAAAAAAAAAAAAACTAAATGACTATCCCAGGTTTTCTCAGCACTGGCGATGAGTTAGCGCCCGGCAACAACGGCTTCAAAGACCAGGTGGTTGCCCTGAAGTGGGTGCGGAGGAACATCAGAGGTTTCGGCGGGGACCCCAACTTGGTCACCATCACGGGCGTCAGCGCGGGTTCTATTAGTGTTCTGCTGCACATGATCTCGCCTATGTCCAAAGGTAAGTTAAAACACTAATGTCTCTTCCGTCCGTTCGTTTCAGCCAAACAACGTCCACTGCTGGACAAAGGTCTCCCCCAAGGATTTCCAAAACGAACGGTCCTACACTGCCCGCATCTAAAGCCCGGTCCGTGAGCACGTAGAATTTTGTCCAATGACCCCAAGCTACCCATCCTTATCGCTCGCGCGTAATTATTGCTGTCGCGACTGTGCGACGCGCGCCCGCAGTGAGTGTGCGAGCGCGACAGTAACATAATTACGCGCGAGCGATAAGGATGGGTAGCTTGGGGTCATTGGACAAAATTCTACGTGCTCACGGACCAGGCTTTAGGTTCTACACCGGCACGTCGGTTCACCTAGTGGGAGGCCTGCTAATTATTACACACTAAACTAAACACTAATGTATACTAAATACAGATAGGCAGGATAAGACGACTTCTACTCTTTCTGTAGATGTCTTAAGAGCAGACTAGGGGACAAAAATCATCAGTTTTCCCAACCCATTTGGCCAGTGAAGGAGTCAAATCCTCTATTTGCCCAGGTAAGTTAGAGATGGTCCGCATGTTCCTACAGTAGTGAGGTGACTAAAAACCTAATGATCATAATAATTATAATGATCAAAACAATTATTCTGGCCAAATGGCCCAGAAACCTTAGTACGCCAACCTTTCCAATATTATGTCTTTTTTAAGCAGAATAAAGCAGATATTTCACTACGGTCGCAATATCTACTCGTATTTCAATGTTTTAACTTCATAACCAGGTCTCTTCCACCGAGGTATCTCCATAAGCGGCTCTCCCATCGGCAAGGAGCCGCTGTTCCACCACCAATTTGACCTGGCTGTAAAGCAGGCTCAGATCCTCAACTGTCCCTACGACAACTCCTCCGTCATCATCGACTGCCTCAAGACCAAGAGCTATAGAGAGCTGGGCAACTCGCTGTTTGGATTTTATGTAAGAAGACATTCCATTTATCAAATTACCATCTCATTTCTATTTGTGTGTATGTGACAGTCAAAACTCAATCGATCAAAACCACTTTTGACTGATTTTTGCACTCAAAATTGGTTCTCAGTGCGTAAATCAGCGCTTGGTCTAAACCACTTTTGACTGGAAAAATCAGTCAAAAGCGATATTGTCCAAGGGCATCAGTCAAAACCACTTTTGACTGAATTTGACCGATTTTGACTGTAACATTATGTACTTACAGTTAACAAGGGTACTTAGATACCTTGCTCTCATTGTTTATAGCTTTCGACTTTTTAAAACAACCCGATTGAGTTAACTTGGCACTACTCTGGCAGCCGTGACGTCACATCGCAGCTCTGGTACTATATCTATTACATTGTAAGGATTTACGTTAAGCAAGCGAGAAGTGGTTTCATGGATGTGGCGTTGTGTGACGAATCTAGGGCATTGTGTAAGAAGATGTTCCCATGTTTGTGGCGTTTGGTCGTCACAGGGACAGTGGTCATCTGCGACGATGTGGAAGAGGTGCGCAGTTAGCTCAATCGGATTGTACTACCAAGATTGCTCTTCTGATTAATTGCGTTGCGGATCCAATATCATCTTATTTTCCCTCGGGACAAACTTGGCCTTCACTGATTGGATTTTTATTAGCGATCAGGCACAACTTGCTTCAACACCCAGTTCCGGCTTGACGTTGATTTACGGGACACCCTGTATAGAGCTCAAGCGTGACTACCTATTTTTTGATTAAGTGACTCTGGATCCTTCTAAAGTCACATTTTTGGGGTAAAAACAGTTCCTTTAATGAAATGAAGTTTAGAACTAGGCTTTTAAATAGTGCCAATATTGGTTGGTTTGTCGCGGGAGGTGCGATTTATTTGATGTGGAGTGTATTTGACGATGAGTGTTCTCTTATTCCTCCGGCTGAATAATTTGGAAAAATTACGAAGAAGTAATGTAACTTATGTTTATGTAGCAATTCGGCTGGGACCCAGTCGGCATCTGGCAGCCGGTAGTGGAGCTGGACTTCGGTCAGGAGCGGTTCTTAGCCATCCAGCCAGCGGATGCTATCCGTGAGGGGAAAATGCACGCCGTCCCGCACATCATCAGCCAGACTACCGATGAGTTCTTCTGGAATGCTTTCAGTGAGTTATAACGACCTCTATAGAGCTTTTAGGTAAATTGCATTAAGTATACCAAAAGGTATATCACTTTTTGGGCTATAAGAACCAATATAGTTGAGACATCAATGCTAGCTACTTTCAAATCAAATCATTTTTATATCAGTACCTACGAGTTTTTATTTTATTTTATTTTTCTTTATTAAGGAAACAAACAGCATGAGTTTATACATGTGAACTTAAAAAATAAAAACAGTACAGTAGCCTAATCAGTTTCCACAGATAAACTTTACAAGTTAATCGAAAGTTATGCAGAGTGCGAGCAATTTAAAATCACAAAATATAAAAAATGCACAACAAAACCTTACATTCTTAATAGTGGATTAAAAAAAAAGTTAGAAGAACTGACGTCCCTTCCAAAACATGATGTTTTTTATTCATCGTAAGTCGTTAGCCCCTGGTTGAATGTCCAAAAGGACATGACAGTGTTGGGACTCTATGAACAAGACGTTCAAGGTAGAATCAAATCGCGGCGCATGATTGGAAAAGCCGACCCCTCGTAACGGGATAAGGCGAGGCAGAAGAAGAATAATATTTATGTCGCTAACACTGCTGCAGCTGTGTCAAAACCAATTATTATTAAGCAACTACTTTTGTGTCCTCTATTTATAACTCTAAGGTCAAACCCACTAGAAGTGTTGACATCCCATCTTTCAAAGCAGTCCATATTTCAGTCATCATTGGATGTAGCTATTGAACTTTAAAATCATTGTATTTATTCCAGATGTTGTTAGAAACGAGACTCTGCGAAACCGAATGAACGCGGAGTGGGAACAAATAGCACCCATCTCCTTCCAACTTCCAAAGGAGAACGCATCTCTCGTTGCCGACAGACTGAAGGACGCATACCTTGAGGAGTGGCCGCTGAAGAACGACGACAAAAGCGCCTTCGCCTTGGGGAAGATATACGGAGATGCGATTGTTGGATTTAACACGCACAGGTAAAAACTCATAAAACTCATTTATTTTTGCAAATAGGCTTTTAAAAAGCACTTTTACACGTCCCAATATTAACCCTACCACTGCTTCGGGACAATAAATGGGCCAGTGCTGAGAAGAAGCAGCGTAAGAAACTCAGTCACTATTGTCAGCCTCCTTTTCAAGGGTTTACAGTCTTTAAAATATACAAATTATAGTCATAAGTATTGATGCGAGCTAGATAGTTAAACATTCCAAACATTTTTATCTTTTATATGTATAATCATCTACTTTATAGTAGCCCTTTTTCATTAAGTTGCTTTTGATATGTGCTTTAAATTTATGAATGGGCAATGAGGATCAGTACTGTTGTAGAAAATTCAATAAAACTAGTATCTACGTTAATCTTTAAGACATAAGAAAGATATATCTTTTTGAATTATCCAAATCGGACCATTACTTACGAAGATATCCCAACTTCCCAACTAATATTATAAATGCGAAAGTAACTCTGTCTGTCTGTCTGTCTGTCTGTCTGTCTGTTACGCTTTCCCGCTTAAACCTCGCAACCGATTTTGATGAAATTTGGCATAGAGATAGTTTGAGTCCCGGGAAAGAACATAGGATAGTTTTTATCCCGGTTTTTGAAACAGGGACGCGCGCGATAAATTTTTTCTGTGACAGACAAAATTCGACGCGGGCGAAGCCGCGGGCGGAAAGCTAGTTAAGTAATAAACATAGGCCGTTTTTGCCGCTAAAAGTCAACGTACGCAGGGCCGCGTGACGTCCGAATCGAGCGCAGCCGGCGTACTATTGGGATGGAAAATATTTTTTTCCAGCTAAACCATCAGTTTTAGAAAAAAACTTTTAATAACATTTATTCATCAAAATATAGTAACCTATCGACCAGTAATTAAAAAAAATAAAAATTGTGAAAATTAAGTATCGCTATGTCCAAAAACCACATTTTCATAGGATTCGATGCAATGCGGAGACGCGGTTGGGGTGAGTGTAACTTATCATTAAGTTTGTATTGAACATAATAATACATAATATGATGCTAATACCCAGTTTCTGGCCTGGGGGGGGGGGATAAGTCATACCCAGCTTATAGCCTGGGGGGAGGGGCAAGCCTTACCCAGCTTCTGGCCTTGGTGGGAGGGGGGGAGAGGCAAGTCATGCCCAGTTTCTGGCCTGGGGGGGGGGGGGTAAGTCATACCCAGCTTCTGGCCGAGGGGGAGTCATACCTAGCTTATGCTTATGGACTGGGGGAAGGGGCTAGCTTTACCCAGCTTCTGGCCTGGGGGAGGGGGGGGGGGTCAAGTCATAACCAGTTTCTATGGGCTGGGGGGAGGGGCTAGCCTTACCCAGTTTCTAGCCTGGGGGGAGGGGGGGTATGTAATACCCAGCTTCTGGCCTAGGGGGAGTCATACCCAGCTTATGCTTATGGGCTGGGGGGAGGAGCTAGCCTTACCCAGCTTCTGGCCTGGGGGAGGGGGGGGGGGTCAAGTCATAACCAGTTTCTATGGGCTGGGGGGGGGGGGGGTATGTACTACCCAGCTTCTGGCCGAGGGGGAGTCATACCCAGCTTATGCTTATGGCCTGGGGGGAGGGGCAAGCCTTACCCAGCTTCTGGCCTGGGGGGAGGGGGAGGGGTCAAGTCATACCCAGTTTCGGGCCTGGGGGGGGGGGGGGGGGGTAAATCATACCCAACTTCTGGCCGAGGGGGAAGTCATGCCCAGCTTATGACCTGGGGAGAGGAGGGGGGCGGGGGAGTCATACCCAGCTTCTAGGCTAAGATTAAATAGGAGGGAGCAGCTGTCCTTTCCTGCAGCAGCTGGTCCGCCCATGGGAACGGCGAAAAGATAGGTAGGTACGTAGGTTTAACTCAGAAAAACTAAATAACAGGTAGGTATTGCGTGTACATCGAAATGATCTGCATAGAAATGTCTTGTAGCCTAGGCAGAGTGTATCTGCCTCAGCTATACCTTATTGTTAGAAGTAAATAAATTAATACTTATACATTTTAATATTTTACTTGGAAGAAGATATGACTCTAACAACACTTATGAACACTTTATTTGAATAAATCGCCAAATATACCACCGCGGAGACCCCAATCGCGTCTCTGCGTTCCATTGAATCGTATGAGCGTATGGATTTTTTGCGTTATTTTTCACAATTTCTATTTTTAAAATTACCTATCGATAGCTTACTTTATTCTGATGAATATATGTCATTACAAGTTTTTCTCTCAAACTGATAGTTTGGCTAGAAAAAAATATTTTCTATCCACGCAGTACGCCGGCAGCGTTCGGATCGGATACAGTGACGTCAACGGTCCCGCGCCGGGCGGTCAGTGAACTTTTTTAGTAATTTGGCCATAACTTCGTCAATTTTTGTCGTAGAACAAAAATTTTTGGACTGTGTATTAAGGATTTCTTAGCCCTATAAATCTGCATTCACAGCTAAAAATCGAAATGATCCTCATTCTACAACAGTTTGTGGTAAATGTCAGAAGCTAAAGGGACACCTCTTGCAAGAAATTGCAGGACTTTACAACGTGGTAAAGTTAACTGCACAGAAACAAAAAGTTTAAAGTTAACTCTGGAGTGGAGGCCGCGTACCGGAAAACGCAGTGTGGAACGTCCACTTACAAGGTGGACCGACGACATCATAAAGGTAGCAGGAAGGCGCTGGACGCAGGCCGCTACCAACCGGGCAACATGGAAAGCATTGGGGGAGGCCTATGTTCAGCAGTGGACGTCCTATGGCTGAGATGCGCAGTTAGCCCGATCGGGTTGTAGATGTTTTAGTGTAATGCTATCGCCTTGGTAAAGCGTGGCACTGGTAGGCAATGGACAAGTTTCCATTTTTTTTCTTTTAATAAAACTTGAAAATATAAGTAAAACTAATAATAATTGTGAAAGAATCATGAAAATATCTCTACAAATACAAAAGTTACAGGGCCCGAAAGTTGCGCATAACAAATATTCGCGCCATTTTGATCGGTGGTGTAGTCAGCCATTCCATGAAATTAGGGAGATGTTAATGACGGATGAAGCGGTTGAAAATTGTTCGCTTATCAGCAATACACATTGTCTGGGCTAGAACGGTTTTATGCGTATCATTAAAATTAAATGATTATGTATTTATATCTTCAGGATGGCGAACCTGATGTGCCGCCACTCGCCGCACAAGGTGTTCTACTACGAGTTTGCATACATCGGCAACCACAGCTGGTACGAAGATAGCGTCACGATGAAGCCTAGAGGTAAGACCCTACTTTTATATTTGTCGAGAAAGTTGTCAGCCAACCTAACATCAGATTTGGTGACCATTTTATTTTTTTGGTTTATTTCTTCGCAAAGGTAGCAAATATTTTACCCAGTAAATACCAATGTAATAAACGGTGCATATTGTCCCATTCCCGTGTCCATCTTTTTTCGTTTGTTCCATCTTAACGACTCGGTGGGAATGAGAGGTGGGAATAGTCCCGTTACCCTGTGACACAAGAGACAGTAACTCCCCAAACCCCAACTAAAAAAAAAAAATCTTGGGGAAAACCGCCTAAACGGTGGACAGACGACATCCGGCAGCAGGCTGGAGTGAACTGGATGCGTGTGGCCATGGACAGAAGTCGGTGAAGCGTTGAAGAGGAGGCCTATGTTCGAAGGCGAACCCCCTAAAGGCTGCTATAGATAGATAGAGTTTAAAATCTTATATACAGGGTGTCCCAGAATGGGTGAATCAAACTGCTAGGGGGGTAGCTCTACTAATGTACTAGGTATCCCTAAAAAAAAAGAAAAAAAAAATTGTCATTTTTTTTTATTAAAGTTCTCTAAACTCGAAATCTAGTCATTATTTTCAAAAGTTTGTTTACAATTAATATTAGTAAGAAAAAAGTACAAATAAACTCCAAACGCAGCAATTATAGCCAGATACTTAGGCAAAGCTGATTTATTTTCACATTTAAAAAAAAAAATTTTTTGTCCTTATGCTCTTTTTTTTTCATATTTTTTAGGGATAGTACATTAGTAGAGCTACCTCCCCTAGCAGTTTGATTCACCCATTCTGGGACACCCTGTAGACACCTCTGTTCATTGAATGTCGGCCGTTTGGTGTAGTGGTTTGAAACGGACTACTATTCCAGAGGTTGCGGGTTCGATTCCCGTACAGTACAAACATTTGTGTGCATGAACATAGTATTTGTTTGTATTGGACTGGGCGTTTTCTATGTATAATATGTATGTATTTACAAAAAAAAAGTATTTAAGTATGTTTATATCCGTTGTCTAGTACCCATATTACAAGCTTTGCTTAGTTTGGGACTAGAAGCGTAGTGTTTAATGTCCAATGATGTTACTTCGATAGTGAGTGTAGTGGAAGTTAATTAAATGAAAGAGTGGACTGTATACAATTAATTGCCTATTCGGTATAAATTAACAATGATATTGAGACCGTTTAGTGCAAAGTCGTTGAAGAGAGTGCGTCAGGATCGTCTTCTTCGATGTTCGCTCACGAACCGAACATTGCTCGTTCGTTCGCCGAACGCTCGCCGCTCCCTCCGGTCACGCCGCCCGCGGGCAATGTCCGTGAGTAGACAAATGATATTTATTTATTTATATTTATATTGAATGTCCACAGGAGCGGCGCACCACGACGACATGCTGTATCTATTCACGCTGAGTTTCCGCTACCCCGCCATCCCGGCCGACCACAGCCGGGACTCATTCATGGTCGACCGCATGACCACCATCTGGTACAACTTCGCGAGATACGGGTAATGTAGCGTTTGGAGTACGACGTCATTTGAAAGAGATATAGCGCGTCAAGTGCAAGAAAAAGCCCGTGACGTCAAGGCGTGGTTAGTGTAGGCACTTTGTGACGTCACACGGAATTTCAACGCACCATAACTTCGTAATTAACTTGTTTTATTGACAAATAAAAATACGTGTCCAAAATTCTTGATAAATCGTAATTAATGGACTAAGAAAAGGTTTTTTTAGCCTATTGTCATGGTGTAAATCTCTCTATCCAAATGTACGATCAGAATGGAATTGAATATATAAACACTAAGCTATTGTCACATCAGTAGAGAATCTTTACTCATGTGCCATTGTTGACAAAATAAGTATACCTTAGCACAGAATAAGCGACAATAACCGAACGGTTTTAAAGGTGTCGGAATATCTGATTCGATTTCCGAGGAACGCGGGTTCGAACCCCGTCACTACTCGACTACAATTTATTGTAGTGTACCCACACACAACTACACAATCATATTTTACCGCAAGGGGTTAACTTGTTAAATATTATTTAAAAAAAAGTTTTTCTCTTCTAGAGAGATCTACAAACACAAAGCCATTTTTGAACAATAATTAAATAGAAATGTCCTTCCAGAGACCCGAACCCGCCACCGTCTGAAAACCAACCAGAGCTGACCGTGCACTGGCCCGCCATGACGCCTGCCGAGCGCAAATATTTGCGCGTCGCCGAGCCGCTCAGCGTTCGCGCGCGAATGTTCGAGGACCGCTTCAAGCTGTGGGACGAACTCTATCCCTTGGACTATTAGGGCTTGAGACAATGAGGGTTTTCGCGTATGAAAGATCCACTAGATGGCGGGACGTGGATGTGGGGTCTGACTGCTGCGTGATTGGTGGATTTTGCATATGGGTCATTCCATGACAAATGTTACCGAGGGTGAAAAACTAAATATGTTCTTTTCGCATTAAATCTGATGAATTTTGAAAGTAAACATTCCAAATTATAATGTGCAACAAAAAAAATCTGAAAGAAACAAGTAATTTTTAAGTTATTAGTCTTCAAAGTCTATACTTAAGTCAACTGTCTGAATGATCATTTTCTCTCTAATTATTGTTAATACGATTTAAAAAAACCTATCAATCTGTGAAACGTTTTGCCACTACATGATTCGAGGGTATTTATCATAGTATTGGTAGATAGCGTCATAGTCCCAAAAAAATGGATAATCATCAAGTTTAAGTGTGTTTTCTTGTTACTTCGGCGATGTAACACCCGAAACAGAAAAACAGGTATTTGTTTTATTATTGTACCTTACACATGGATTAGAGTAACAATATTTGGTAAAAGTAAGGTCATGGTAGTAATGATTTCAAATACTAACTAATATCTGAGCATGATACTAATTTAGTATGTTTCTTTCTTGATTAAAAACTGTAACACCCGAAACGTTTCGGGTATTACATTTTTATTTATATGTCGATAATGTGTGTATATTGCTTGGAGAAGTGAAAAAGTATTACTGTGAGGGTCCTTTGACCTCCCACTAGCGCTGGCATCGGAAAAGGAGTCATATTTCTCAATTTAAGACTTTTTTGAAATGTCGACTTAACACTAAAATTAAGGTATTGCTAAAAAGTGCCGATGTTTGACATTTCCAATAAATATCGTAATTAGAAATTAAAGTAATGCTATTTCAAGCCAAAAACAATAGAAAAAGCTATATTCTGAGGAAAAATTAAACTTGAACTTTGTATATTTTTAAAAAAAAGCTGCTTCGTAATTTCAAACCAGAATTCGCTCTATTTGTGTTTATTTGTTGTACTCCTTATTTTGTAGTACCTAGAGACTAATAAAACACCGATTTTATCGATAAAACGAGTTGAATTTTCGTACTCGTAACACCCGAAACAGAACCATTGTAACACCCGAAACAAAGAAAAAATTTATAAAAAAATAGTTAAACGTTTTATTTAACAGTGATTGTATGTTACATGGTTTGTAAATGTCATACTTTAGAAGTCCTGTAAGTTTTAGGTATGATTCCTTAAGAAAATTCGCTAAATTTCGAGTAAATGCAGCAACAGTCAGAACATAGAGGCAAAATCTCGTAACGCCCGAAACGCACACTTTTCGACTCGTATTTTCGTTATCCTACATTCTAAGCTGTACAAACTTTATTATTAAGATAAAACAACTAAAAACGGACAGATTAAGGCACTAACATTATTAAAATACTATTTCAAAATACATGAAATTGTTGAATATGTGTGTACGAACGTAACACCCGAAACGATGGAATGACCCCTATCTAAATCATGTCAAAAATAACCAATCATGCAGCATTTGGACCTTGCGTCTACGTATTGCCATCTGGCGGATTTTTCATACGTAGAAACCAGTGTTGGCACTAATCAATTAATTTTTTAATCAATTAATTAATTTGATTAATTTTAATCATGATTAAATTAATCCTGATTAAAATAATCATGATTAAAAAAGTAATCATAATCATGATTAATTTGTTAATCATTAATCAATAATCATTAATTTGATTAACTTGATTAACTTCTTAAATGTTCATCGAAAACAATGTTAAAACATTGAATTCTAATATTAGATGTTTGGTTTTAGGCTACAATTCTATGACAGGTCATACCTAGACAAATATAAAGTAACCTAGACTGCCCCCCGCCCCCTACCCTCGCTGAAACTTCCGGTGCAGTCTTCCGACCTCCCGTAGGAGGATATCAGTCCACTTCCCCTACCGTTCCAGCACTTACTTGCAACCCCACACTCCCACCACCTGCCCCCCACCCCTAGCCTCCCCTGAAACTTCTGATACGAAGTCTCCTGCACCTCCCCAACACGCAAAACCTCCTAGTTTAGCAACCCCACCCTTCTATTGAATTGCCCACGCGTGGCCCTCCCCCCGAAACTTCTGGTACAAACTCTCCTGCACCTCCCCAACACGCAAAACCTCCTAGTTTAGCAACCCCACCCTTCTATTGAATTGCCCACGCGTGGCCCTTCCCCCGAAACTTCTGGTACGAAGTCTCCTGCACCTCCCCAACACGCAAAACCTCCTAGCTTAGCAACCCCACCATTCTATTGAATTGCCCACGAGTGGGCCTCCCCCCGAACTTCTGGTACGAACTCTCCTGCACCTCCCCAACACGCAAAACCTCCTAGCTTAACAACCCCACCCTTCTATTGAATTGCCCACGCGTGGCCCTCCCCCCGAACTTCTGGTACGAACTCTCCAGCACCTCCCCAACACGCAAAACCTCCTAGCTTAGCAACCCCACCCTTCTATTGAATTGCCCACGCGTGGCCCTTCCCCCGAAAATTCTGGTACGAACTCTCCAGCACCTCCCCAACACGCAAAACCTCCTAGCTTAGCAACCCCACCCTTCTATTGAATTGCCCACGCGTGGCCCTCCCCCCGAAACTTCTGGTACGAACTCTCCTGCACCTCCCCAACACGCAAAACCTCCTAGTTTAGCAACCCCACCCTTCTATTGAATTGCCCACGCGTGGCCCTCCCCCCGAAACTTCTGGTACGAACTCTCCTGCACCTCCCCAACACGCAAAACCTCTTAGTTTAGCAACCCCACCTTTCTGTTCAATTGCCCACGCTTGCCCCTACCTTGGGAGGGGGGGGGGGGGACGGACTTCTCCCCTATCGTCAGCCAGCCCGCTTAACTTCTTTCTTGACCCAATTTTGCTGGAGGATAGCGGAAGAATAGAAGGAATTGTGAGAAACAAAACTAGTGCGATAAGTGTTTTGAGTAGTGAAAACTACAGTACAACTCCAGATCCCCCCTTTGCTAGACATTTTATAAGTCGCAGGTACCTTTTCATACACCCCCATCCCTTTTCTTATGAAAATAGTAGATAGTTAATCAAATAATCAAATTAACGATTAATGATTATGATTAATTAATCTTAATCAAAATTTTTGATTAATGATTAATTAATCATAATCAAAACATTTTGATTATGATTTTAATCATTAATTTTTAATCATTAATCAGATTAACTTTTTGCCAACACTGGTAGAAACCCTCATTATATTGACTATTTTTGGGCAAACGCTCCAAATGACTTCAATCTTCGTTCGAAGTGAGAATCAGACAATCCTAATTCTTGTCTGAAAAAATGAAATAAATAAATTAGAAAATGATTGGACAGTTTACTTATCTTACTAATAAAAATGCGTGTAGGTACTAACTTACCTAGATTTATGCGAATACCTGCCTGGCAAATAAAAGAAAACTAGTAAAAAAGTTAATTTTTTTAGTGTTAGTGTCGCATCTCAAACGAATTTTTTTAAAGTAGCTTACTTTACCTAGGTACTCTTATTATTTGCCTACACACAAGACACCCAGAGCAATAGGAACAACATATTATTTAGTATCTGTCCACCATCCTCTTCCTAGCCATGTTCCTTTTACCTCCAAGTTTTACTTTGCTGAGTTCTATTGAAAATATACCT
The DNA here is from genome assembly GCF_963855985.1 of Ostrinia nubilalis. Lineage (NCBI taxonomy): Eukaryota > Metazoa > Arthropoda > Insecta > Lepidoptera > Crambidae > Ostrinia > Ostrinia nubilalis. Next base: position 212,887 of record NC_087110.1, read on the forward strand.
AAGACCTACGTGTGTTACTTTCAAAACTAAACTTTTTTTAAAACATCTACCGAATTATGGGGCCAAAAAATGTAAGGCACTAGGTACTTACTATTAGACTTATTTTATGCGGGCAGTAAATTCCGCCGGCCCTCCATAAAACACATTTTATTTCTGGGGGTTTGTTACCAACAAAATCCAGGCCACAGAGCACGCTCCAGGCATTCCTACAAAATGGTATTTCCTAGGTCGAGTTCAGGGATAATGGTTCAAGCCCGCTGAGTCACGATTAGATGTAAATCTAATTTAAAACCTTATTGCTAGAGCAGTAAAACACTCATTTCAAAGATTCAATTTCGACATTCCAAGTAATTTTTGCAAATTGATTCTTAACTCCTTGCACATAAAGTACTTAATACCACAAGACTGAAAAGGTGAAAAAAATATCCCTCTCGTGAAGTTCAAGCCGCGCGCCCTCACGCATGCGTCGACTTCACTCCCTTGACATCTAGTGATGTTCGTACTCAAATAAATCGATTTATAGATTAATTTCAAATGAATAGTTTGGAAATCTTATAAAGAGGACATTATTATTTAGGTATTGGAAAAACGATAACAAAATAGGTCTATATCAATTTCTCTTGAAATAAAAGTTAAGTAAACCTATTCTATAAAAATTGGCTATCTGACTTAGCTAGAAATTATCTTTCGATATGACATTTCGAAAATAAAAGCAATAAATTGGTTTTGAGCGCGTTACAGCAAAAAGAGCAATCCTAAAAAACAGTCGCTCGTCTAACACTAATGCCTGCTTAGCTGCACGCAGCATCGATTGTCGATGACGTTCCGTAGCATACATCACTGCGCTCGCTCTCCTCCCCTCGGGCCGGCGGCCGCGCGCTACATCACATCACTTGAGCGAGAGCGCCCTCCACGCCTGTCAATAAAAATTGGAGATTTTATTCCCAACCAGCCAGGATAAACCTGGAATTTTCAGGTAGGTTCACTTTTCCGGATTTAATTTTAATTGTTGCCAATTTCACTTAAGAGTTTTAAAATCGCACTGACTTTTTACAAACTGGAAGAGGTGAGGTCTTTTCCATGTAATATTTTTTCAGATGTAAATTTTCCCTAGAGGGGGGAGATCAGTCAAGTCGACGACGTTGACCTTGAATTTGTAACGAAGTTTTTATCCTGAGCATTTGTAACACATCATTTTGTTCTTTCACAGCTAACGGCTGGACTTCGCAGCCTAGAATCTCTCAAGCTAGCGATGAGCTGGTGGAAGGAACCCGATATGGGAGGTGATTATTTTTGTTTATTTACAGTGCTGCAAGTTGAAAGTGTGGTTGAAATTTCTACTTATCACGTGACACATTGACAGTTATGTACGGACAGTGTTGTTAAAATTATCGATTAATGCCCTTCGGTCCACAGAATAGGTACCTAAATGCTTTAGTGCTAAGAGGGAAAATGGTAGTGAAAATAAGTTTGTGCCTATTTCCCTTTGCTGTACCCAATTTTGTCACAGATTTTATTGAGAACTGATAAAAGTAACTCAATCAACACAACGTGTAAACGTGTTCTTGTTTACGTGTGTGATTGGTGCTGTTGTGGTACTGTTAACAGTAGCACTACCCTACAAAAAGGAAAGGAATAATATTAACTTTGTAGGTGCTTATAAAAATGTTCAGTATATTTTCTTGTCAATAGTTATATAATCAGTATCAGTACCTAATCAAGTCGCGTCGTTTAATCTAAATTAACGTCTATGAATCGGTGAACACAATATTATTTCAATATTATAGGACTGTTAGTTCTGGGTGATTCTACCTATTTATATCGTTATTTTTTTCTCTATGCATGCCTACGATATGCATGAAATATCACAACCATCATCTAGGTTGGTCATCCGACAAGTCCGACACTGTATGCATGATAATTCAGGAGTCAAATGCCAGATAAATCTAAATATATAAAAGGAGAAACTGACTGACTTAGTGACAGATCAACGATCAGGCTTAACTAAGTGACAAATCAACGCACAGCCTTAACGGCTAAACTTAGGCACTTGAAATTTGGAAGGGACGTAGCTTAGGTACCGTAGAGGTGCACTAAGAAAGGAATTCCCGAAATTCCTACGGGAACGGGAGTTAGCGGAAAAAAACATTTGTATGAAAAAATCTAAACCGCGTAAGATAGATGACGGGGGTAAAACGGGATCCACGCGTACGAAGTCGCGGGCGGCCGCTAGTCTAGACAATAAATGGGAAAAAACTCTGGAAAAATTGCACATTGAATGTCTAAATTGCAAATCCTGTGTTGTTTTGTCTCAGTACCCGCGGGGGAGCGGGAGGGATGCGCGGCGGCGCGCATGTGGCGTGCTGCGTGCGGCACGCTGCGCGCGCCCGACGCCGACGACGCCTGGAAGCAGATCGTGGACACATCGCCCTCGGATGCCTTGTGGCACTCCATCAGGAACTGTGTGGCGTATCAGGTGTGACTGTAGTTATTCATGTTGTGACTATTCTAGAGCTAGATATTTAAAATCAGTTCAAAATTGAACTCCACGATGAGCCTTAATGACATAAGAAAGATAAAATCTACCATTTTTAGCTCTTTACTAGGAAGAACCCTTTACTAGGAAATAGAATCTAGGTAATTGAGTATCTATTAACTAATTATAACACAGCATCATTAAAATCTACTAATCAACAAGAACAAGACAAGAAAAGAAGGTGCCAGAAGATACTTGCGACTTCTTTGATGCGGCAGCACAATAATAATATGATACCTCTTTCTTTTGTGCTTCCAAAATCAGCATTACAGTAGGATTATTTTCGAAATAACCTTCATAAGTACTCGATTTAATCTCTGACGACATTTCACCTTATTTTCTTATTCATTGAATATGTGAATAATATTTTATGTAGAGTATGTAATGTGAATAAAAAACAGCTCTAAGTTTGTTTTCAATATTGTATACGCTCTAGGTTGAACTTGAAAGTGAAACTTTGCATTAAATGTTAATAAGCTGATGCGATCTGGCACGCTGGCAGAATGAGGATCATTTTGATTTTTAGCTGTGAATGCAGATTTATAGGTCTACGAAATCCATAATATACAGTCCAAAAATTTTTGTTCTACGACAAAAATTGACAAAGTTATGGCCAAATTACTAAAAAAGTTCACTGACCGCCCGGCGCGGGACCGATGACGTCATTATATCCGATCCGAACGCTGCCGGCGTACTGCGTGGATAGAAAATATTTTTTTCTAGCCATACTATCAGTTTTAGAGAAAAACTTCTTATGACATTTATTCATCAGAATAAAGTAAGCTATCGATAGGTAATTTTTTAAAATAGAAATTGTGTAAAATATCGCAAAAAATCCATACGCTCATACGATTCAATGGAACGCGGAGACGCGATTAGGGTCTCCGCGGTGGTATATTTGGCGATTTATGCAAATAAAGTGTTCATAAGTGTTGTTAGAGTCATATCTTCGTCCAAGTAAAGTATAAAAATGTATAAGTAGGTATTAATTTATTTACTTCTAACAATAAGTATAGCTGAGGCAGATACACTCTGCCTAGGCTACAAGACATTGCTATGAAGATCATTTCGATGTACACGCAATACCTACCTGTTATTTAGTTTTTCTGAGTTAAACCTACGTACCTACCTATCTATTCGCCGTTCCCATGGGCGGGCCAGCTGCTCCCTCCTGGAAATCTATTTAATCTTAGCCTAGAAGCTGGGTATGACTCCCCCGCCCCTCCTCTCCCCAGGTCATAAGCTGGGCATGACTGCCCCCTCGGCCAGAAGTCTGGTATGATTTAATTGTTATTAAAAGTTTTTTTCTAAAACTGATAGTTTAGCTGGAAAAAAATATTTTCTATCCACGCAGTACGCCGGCTGCGCTCGATTCGGATATAGTGACGTCACGCGGCCCTGCGTACGTTGACTTTTAGCGGCAAAAACGGCCTATGTTTATTACTTAATATCTTCGTAAGTAATGGTCCAATTTGGATAATTCAAAAAGATGTATCTTTCTTATGTCTTAAAGATTAACGTAGATACTAGTTTTATTGCATTTTCTACAACAGTACTGATCCTCATTTCAAAATGGTTTTTCAAGTAGGTTAGGGGAGAGGGGGGCAGCTTTGGACAGGGGCAGCTTAGAACAAATGAATTTAAAAATCACTGATTTAGGCTACAATGGTATAAATCATAATTTATATTGCCAGCACTGATGCGCATAGCTGTCACATCTCATTTTTAATATTTAACTGTAAGTTTTTCCGGTAAAAGTGCTTTTTTGTTTTTGACTGCCAGTTTCGCACTTTTTTATTTTGGTTCTAAGGTTTTAGTGGACGTAGTTTTATAAAATAGTGAGTCGTTTGTTTACTATATGGAAGTTTAAATAGTTTCAATGAAGATTTGATAAGAAATTGCAACATAAAAGTATGTTCCGTTATGAAATTTATGTTTTTTTCTGGAAATATACCCATGGGGCAGCTTTGAACGAAATGGTTGGGGCACCTTTGAACTTTATCAATTTTCTTTTTTCAGTGGTATTATGAAACTTTAAGTTTTCTAATACTTCGTAGAAGGTTCTTACATAAAAAATAAGCAGATTGCTTTACTGTAACAGATAAAATTTCAAGCTGGGTGAAGTCCGGGCAAAAGCTAGTTTTAGTAGTTGATTGATATTTTTAAAATTATGCAGTTTTGTCTTTGATGTGTCATTAAACAGAAAGTTTATTAGTATTTAGTTAATTGATATATCTTATATTTACTTTTTTAAATAATATCCCTAAGTTTTGTGTTACTTTGTACAGAGTGATTTAAAATAAAATAAACATGTTAAATTGATCCCAAATGACACTGATCATTTAGAATTTTATTTATTAATTATTTAAAAAATACATATTCATAAATATTCAGTTTTATTTCATTGAAAAGAATACTAATTCAAAACTGCCCCAGGCGTGTTCAAGGCTGCCCCGACTACGGGGCAGTTTTGAACATTTACAGGCCTGTGCAAAAATGTAAATATCTTAATAAGCGTTCATGAACAATTAAGAAGAACATCATTATTTTGTTGTGTGATAACCATGACCTCTACCTAGGAAGAAAAAATTAATGAAATCAGTCAAATTTAGAAGATATTTAATAAACTATGAAAATTGTTCAAAGCTGCCCCCCTCTCCCCTACTAGGTACCACCTATCTACCAAGAATCTATTTAAACCAACAGAGTTTAATTATTTGGGGGTAATTTTGAAGGTTTTCAACCAACTTAACTATCAAAAGTTCAGATTCTAACACTTTGTTTTGAACTTGCATTTCAATGAGACAACGATTCATGGAATTGGAGCAACGAGTATAATGACCGTGTCGCTAGTCTCAACAACAGTTTCACATGTAGACACGCACGCCCTACGCACGCCATTCTTTTTTCCATACAATAACTGGCTTCCTCCCTACTACCTAAGAAAACGCCTCTATTTGGTTCAATGACGTTACAGATTTGTATGACGAAGACTAATGGATTCTATAGTATTAAGATCCTCAATCTTTTTTTTTCACTTAACTTATGTCATCCATTGCTGGTTTTAGGCGGGTATCTGGCAGAAATTAATATCGAAAGGCATTGAAGATGTGGTTCAACCTGCAGCGTTCAAGCTGGCCATAGTGTTACGTCACACGCCGTCAGAAGTCACGGTCAAGCTGCTCACAGAATTGCTACGATCACATCCACAGTCGGTACGTATCGTCGATCGAACGAAAGCGTGAAAGTTAACCTTAAGCCTCATAGAATATACATAGATGACGTTGCTTCCATAAAATTTGCTCAGTTTTATACCTAACTAGCTTTCCGCCCGCGGCTTCGCCCGCGTGGAATTTTGTCTGTCACAGAAAAACTTTATCGCGCGCGTCCCTGTTTCAAAAACCGGGATAAAAACTATCCTATGTTCTTTCCCGGGACTCAAACTATCTCTATGCCAAATTTCATCAAAATCGGTTGCGAGGTTTAAGCGGGAAAGCGTAACAGACAGACAGACAGACAGACAGACAGACAGACAGACAGACAGACAGAGTTACTTTCGCATTTATAATATTAGTTGGGATATACATTGAAAACACTTTTTTTTTCATCATCCCAATCCACTCGCCTATGGATTACTGGAGAATGACAACGTGGTTCGTTTCAGCCAAATGACGTTCACTGCTGGACAAAGGCCTCCCCCAAGGTTTTCCACAATGAACGGTCCTGCGCTGCCCGCATCCAGCGACAACGTGGTTAAAAGGCTAAAAAGAAACCACGTAATTTAAGAAGACAGCTTAGGCGTAGGCCAGCTCCTCTTTAACAATAAAATGACCCTCAACATATCTGATTATAGTCTGGCGACTGATTGCAGAAATCATTAACAATTGCCTTTTTTTTCACAGCAAGATTTGACATCCTACGTCCTTGCCTTACTGACAGACGACGAAGCTCAATGGTGTGGAAGCTGCGGTGAAGGTGAATCAGGCGGCGGCTCACCGACGGCGCCTCCGGGACCGGCGCCTCTGAGGGACCTCCAACTATTCGGGGACTGTGAACTAGCTGTCCTAGCTGCTTCTAAGGAGGAATATGATGCCCACGCTAAACTTGTGAGGGCGGAATACTCCAAGCTCACCCAGGAACATTATGTGGAACTAAGGATCAAAGTAAGTCTGACATTTTTAATAGGTCGCCGACATTTGAGTCTCATAAAATATGATTTTTTAAACTGCAGTGAAACTTTTAGACATTTTGTTTCATTTGTTAGAAAATTTGCACAGTCATCTATAATTAATATTTTAATCACTTTGTTTCAGGTGCTCAACCAATTCAATCAAATTCCAAAATTATTTCACACACCAGAGTTTGAAGATTTAGAATCGGCTGCAAGAGAAAACATCGAACGGGAAATTAGCACATTGAGGGAACACCTCTCGGCCGCTAGAAAAGACTAAACTTTTTACTGTCGTGATAAAAAAGAGCTGTTTGCTATGGGTACACAAGTTATGTATGTCGTGTGAATGTCACAGTTTACCAGTTAAAATGGCAATTCAACTTATTTCATTTAAATAATTTAACCAACTATTCACCAAAAAATTGTTCCTACAGCTATTTCTGCTAATATTCATGTTTTAAATTAGGCAATCTATGCGATTGATTTGATCAGTTTCCTGATGAATTGACTTAGCGAGATTCTGTAGAATCTGTTATCTATATTCTTTAAAAGAAGTGTGATTGACTAATAAAACTGGTAGCCAGTGACATTACTGTGAGGTGTCATCAATAGAAGGCTAAATTCGATCTAATGTATGTATAAATATTGTCTTTAAATAGTACACTGCAAAATATAAATAAGGCAAGTGGTGCCGTCTTCCGTGCATGACCACATTATTTAAAGTAGGTGAAATAAATGTAGTGTCTCATCTGATAATTTGTTCTTTGCCGGGCTAGTGTTGTCAGAAGATGACATTGAAATAAAGTTATAAAGAGTCGATTGAAAATTTAATAATTCACCTTAGTCGAATACTGTTACGACGCTCAAAATTAAGTCTGTTTAGTTATTATTATAAAAAGTCAGTACCATAGTAATGATAAGACTATTGTCTTGTCACCTGACATTAACACTAACTTTATCTGAGGTGGAATTGTGTAAAGCAATCGTAATCATTTGACAGTTCATAACGTACGATAAAGTCAGATAAACAAAGCGTTTGACAGAATAATCGTACGTTATGAACTGTCAAATGATTACGATTGCTTTACACAATTCCACCTCTGTTCATATAAATAGGTATGATTCTGTAAAATAATTTCAGATGATGTGATTTTATAACAATTGTAATGTGATGGGAGATGTTCTATGGAAAAAAGTGTTCAATCTAATCATGGGAAACAAAAATTGATTGTGTTCATTTTAATATCGTTTCAGTATTCGGCTTTCTACACGACATAAATAAAAATATTAATATAATTCGCAAGTAGTTAGTAAACTAGCGTCACACGCAAACGCAACACTTTGCAAATGTACGAGATGACGTAATAAAAGCAGTTTTTTGTTTTAGTAATAATCAGGAATAATTTTATTTATGTTACACAACAGATTTGCTTATTTATGCTGACATTTCAGTTTTGAACTAAATGTACTTAGGTTAGGATATTAAGCTTAAAAAGTAATGACTTGGTCATAATTTGAATAATTTAGCAAGCGTTTTTATTCAAAATCATAATGAGTATTATGTAATAAATCTTATGAGGGTTACCTTTACAGCTGTTGTAATTTTTGTGTGTTATTAAAATAAAAATAAAACTTTTGTTTCAATATTTTTACTTTTTCGGGTATTATTTATAATTACTTACAAACTAAAACAAAATAAGTCAAAGACTATGCGTTGCATGCAAAAAAGCCAAATCAAAGGCCTTTTTTGAAATATCTTGAGAGTGCATAGACTCTACTACTTATTTGGATTTACAAAGAATCACCCTAATTTACATTTAAAGCAAGTAGTAAAAAAATAAATGGCAAAATAATTATGTTAAATCTAAATAATATTTATTATCACAAAGGGGAATGTATTCAAATAATGTAAATTGAAATTAGTCGTGAATGATTGCAACACTTTGGCAAATCGGGTTTTTGTGTTATAAGAACCGTAAACCGTACCATAAGGACAGTAACTCCATTATATTTTGTTGATAAATAAAAATAATTTAAAATCTTTCAGTCCAATGTCGTAAAATAATTAATGCTCGTGTAAGCATTTGATTTTGTAATCGATTAATGGTGCTCATCATTAATCGTGCTTAGCTCGAGTTACTGGCAGCACTAGAGCTAGCTGTCAAAAATATTCAATATGGCGTCGCGGTGACTTGACTGTGTTGGGGAAAAATTTATTGAACGCAATTTTTACTAACTTATTTGTAGCTTTTGTATAAACTAACAGCGTTGAAAGTGATAACAGAACCGTGGATTGCAGGATTTAATACTATTTGTACCGGTGACGTACAGCAGGTAAACAAAACGGCGGAGGTCATTGATCGAGGTTTTGTAGGGCACCATCATGGTTCGGGGCGGACAAAGTCGTGAGTATGCGTGTGCCTTCATCGTGTCGATGTTCGCAGGCAGCCATGTCGTGGCGAGGCCGCGACGACCGCGGGAGGTGGAACGAGCACGACACGAGATGGGGCGAGAACCGGACGCGCTCGCCCGTCTGGGAGATGCGACGCAGCGGCAGCCCGGACCGGAGGTCGCATCGGGATCGCTACGACCGCGACCGCGATCGTCACCGCGACGACGAGCGCTACCGCGACGACGATCGCCGCGACCGCTACGATCGAGACGCGGACCGCCACCGCGCCCGCGACCGCTTCGACCGCGAGCGGGACCGCAGGCGCTCACCGCCGCGCCGCTTCGACGACAAGGAGCGGGACAGGGACATACCCGCGCCTCCTAGTCCCCCCAAAATCAGTGAAAACAATGATAAGAAGCCCGACTCTCGCTCCACCAGCCGATCACGAAGTGGAGAGCGGCAGGACGACTATGAAAAAGAGGATCAGTCCGGCCTCAACGCTTCCCCCGGAGATTGGTTCTGCAAATGTGGCTTGTACAACTTCAAAAGACGGCAGATATGCTACAGACGGAACTGTCAAGGAAAGAGGTCCGAAGGGATTGTTTACGGTGTTGATATGGACAAGAATGCCCTCACTGATGCGGCGGGCATCACCAAGCGATTGTTGTTCAGAAGATTGGATGCTTTGACCACCGAGGAAAAAATCTTAGATGCAATCAAAGAAAGATGTTCAAAATCTGTTTTGGATTCCATAGCTGGTATTACGATCGGTAGAGAAACATTGACTGGTGCTTCGAAATGTTTGGCCTACATCAACTTTAACTCTATTGCAGACTCCACTGCTGCTCATTCAGATTTAGTGTCCCTGACACCTCCATTGGAAATAGATGGACGAGAAGTCCTGATCACTTTTTACACTGAGCCTAAAAAACTCCTAAAGTCAAATAATCCAAACAATTCAGATTATTCAGCATATTATGCGCAAATGGCAAATTACTCGGCGTCCACCCAGGCCATGTCTGAAGCGGACAGAGTCAACGCTGCAGCAGCAGTGGCTCAGTCGGCTATTTCAGCAGCTCAAGCGAGGCAGATGGCCTGGACTCCCGTCTCCGCTCCTACCTTTGTAGCTTCCACAACCCAACCAAATCCAGCAGTAAATGTTCCTACCGGTGATGGGAAAACAAAGTACAGTGCACCTGATGTGAGGACATTCATGTATGACGAAACCTCAGGGTACTACTATGACCCGGCCACTGGTTTGTACTATGACGGGAACACCCAATACTTCTACAATAGCACCACCAACCAGTACATGTACTGGGATTCGACCAGTTCTACTTACATAGCGGCCACACAAAGCCACCAGAACACAGACCAAGCCAAGCTACCTAGCCCACCACAAGCAACAGTTGAAAATACTATAGCAAAGGAACCAGAGGAAAAGAAAAAGAAAGAGAAAGAGGATAAGGTCAAAGTAGCTAAGAAGATAGCAAAAGACATGGAGCGCTGGGCTCGGACTCTCAATCAGAAGAAGGAGAATGCTCGCAGTAATATTGTCATGGAGCAACCGTTAGACACAAGTGCTAGTAAAGGCTCCGCTGATATTGGTTATTCAGTATTAGGCGCCGGGCCTTCACTAACCCTTGTCAGAGAGCTATCGCCGCCTCCAGAAACAACAACAGATGAATTTTTGGTCAAAAAGATAACTGACCCCGTTGCTACTGAAAGTGACGACGGCATTATTGACTGGGCTAAACTCACGTGTCTGCTGTGCAAGAGACGTTTTCCGTCGGCTGATGTGCTGAGTAAACACAAATCTTTATCAGATCTACACAAACAGAACTTGGCTGAATACCGCAAGAAGAATGAGCTTCTGCCTCAGACTAATGGCTATAGGGACCGGGCAGCCGAGAGGCGAATGAAGTTCGGAGAGGACGAGCCACCACCGATCAGGAAACGGTATGAACCTCCAGAAATTCGAGTGCCTGTTCAATCTCATCCACCTCCGTCAGTAGTAGACACTATTGGTGGGAAGATGTTGCAGAAAATGGGCTGGTCAGAGGGAAGAGGGCTTGGGAAAGAGGAGCAAGGGAGAATAGCCCCTATTGAAGCAGAACAGAGGCCAAGTTTGGTCGGACTAGGACAGAAGAGAGGCATATACACACCCACCCCCGGTGAGACGTATCGGGACACTGTTAAGAAGCTGATGATTGCAAGATACAAGGAAGTTGTCGGCCAAGAAGATGGAAAATAGGTGGGTTGATTTCCATTTTTCTGCACTAATTGTTTGTTTACAGGTCCCAGGATTTTTCAGGTCAGCTAAATCATTTTTTCTTATTGTAATTTTTGGGTAATTTTACTAACATTGTGTAACCACCAATTTTCTTGATTATAAAATGTCTCCCTGGAATCTTTCTTTACCTATTATTATCTGTATAATTTTAATTGTGGGAGTCATTGTTCTCCATAAACAAAGCTCATAGTTAAAAAGATGGAATTTGGGAGCACAGAAGCACAGTAGATAAATCAAAACAGTACGGAAGCTTCATACAAACGCTCGAAATCAGACTCACGCACACAGACGCACGCTTTACACGAGCTCTAAGCGAACCTCGCAGTCCATCCGTCGCGAGTGTCGCGCGCGTGGTGTTTTTAATAATAATTTTATTGCATGCACTGTCCGCTGTATTTTTAAAATCATGCCACGAGTGTATTGCGTAGTATACGGCTGCTTGAACTGGGCATCTTCAAAACCAGAACTTTCATTTTTTAAACTTCGTAATAATTCTGAATTGTAAAAATGATTAAATATTAATTTTTAAATAAAGTGCTTACATGTGATTTTGTAATAGTTCTTTTTAAATTACGTAATTACGCTTTTTAACAATTTATGTGTTCTATTTGATAAAGTAATTTGCTCCGCTCCGCTTTTGTAGGTACTAAGTGATGAACTGTATTTAAAATGAGGCAATAGGTATGTGAAAGTAAGTATCCGGTATTTTATTTATGAGAATAGATCTTCTACCGGCCTCTAATAGTACTTAATCAATTTATTCGATTATGTATTCGATCATTATAGAACCTAATTAACGTTTTATTTTTTTGTTAACTACTTAGTCAATTAATTTATTCCATTAAGTATTTGATAATTAAAAAACCTAAATAAACGTTTTAATAAATAAGTAAGTAAGAGCCTTATTAATTTTATAAAGATTAAGAGTGCCAACCCTAACACTCAGTTGAAGTGTAGGTATTTAACTCGCCGAAAGGGCTAAGTTTCCGTACTGCTTTAGCTCATATATATACTGTGACAGAAGTGTGCTGGGCCAAGATGGTAAATAATAATTGGATTTCTTTTTGTCAACTACTTGTCTACTGTTTTAGCTTTTGTGTGTTTATTCCAAACAAAAACCTGTCTACAAACATGGTCCCATGGAAAATTGTCAAGGTTGAGTTTTAGTGGGCATATTTGTCTAATGGTTTGATTCTGATTTCACTACGCTAGATATGGCGCCGCGTCCTTCCCTAGAGGCCAGCCAATGATCAAATCGTCTTTACAAGTGGTAAGTATTGCGTAGTAACGTAGATCCTATTTATATTGTGTCTAATTGTTTTTTTCCACAGATTTTGAAAGGTAAATATTAAAATTGGTCGCAATTCTACAGGACTGGAGAGCGTCGTCGAAGGATGAGAATTTATAAATGTTGAATTTGTTGAAATTTCTATCTAACTAGTAGTAACTATCACTATTTGATGCCAAATTGTTTGACATAAAATGTAGCTAAAATATGGAAATTTCAACAATTTACTGTGTATATTTTCTAGTCAATATTTCTCCATTTTCTTTTTCCCAAGCCAAAATAGGGCAGGTATTTACACTTTTTAGCGCCAGAGTGAAGCTTGAATAGTGAAAACCCTGGATAAAAGACTTGGATGCACGAAGCTGTGATAGAACTGTGATATTTTGTGATGTGACGTTGAAGAAATGGTGAACTCTTGAAACTTTACTCAATACTGATGTCTGTGACTATTTATATTGCAGAGTCGCGCCTGCCTCGGGACCTCCGTGCCAAACATTGTTACAAATACACATTTTATACTCTTAGCTAACTTAAAATAACGTCCAAAATAGCTTAGAATTTTCTATCAGATGATTAAATCATGAATTCAAATCCCAACTAGATTGATCAATCAATTTTCAAATTGTTTATTATGATTGCCATTGTTTTAATATAAATTATGAATCTTTAAATCACCCACCATATTTAAATAAGTTGTGTTACTTACATAAACCAACTGTTAACATAGAATATATTTACTTAAATAGTTATTATTAGCAGAAGTAATGTAAAACGCCTGTAGCCTACTTATTTGTGAAAAGATACTGTTGATTTTAAATATTCTTAAAGCAATAAATTAATAGTTTTGACCCAATATCGTTAGGCTTCCACAATCTCAAATTTCCGAATTAGTTAGACATGTATTTATTGCAATGTTAATTAACTATGAAACTTGTAAGAGAACAATGTTGTACTGCATTTAATTATTGTATGTATTATTATAGTTTAAAAATAATTGAGCCACAACGATGTATAACTTTAGATTAGTTGATAGGATAATTTATTTGTATACTATTGTAGTTCGAGAAGTAAATAGGTTTACTTTCAACATAGGATAACTGTTGTAGGTTTGAAATTATTTTTGTAGATTAGCAAGGAAAAGACAGAAATAGTTCCAGTATATTTTTTCACAATCAAAATGTTCAAAGAGTATACCATGGTAATGATATTATACTATAAATTAACTAACCTATGTGTATCTACATAAGTTAAAATACATATTGTGTTGTGTGAGCCCTTCAAGAGATTATGTGTAGCTTGTGTAAAATGCTTGAGCCTTGATGGTACCTACCTACCCCCATAATTCTTATGTAAATATGAAGTTAGAAAGCTACATTAATGTTTTATAATGAGCAACTTTATTATATTGTAATGTTCACAGATTTTATGGTTTTATTTATTTACCCAACAATGATTAAGTAATGTGAAAGTTTTATGTATTTGTTAGGTCTTTATGTAATGTGTTAGTTGATTTAAAATTTGAGAAATGATAGACCACTTCATAAAAAGTTTACTGGTAGATTTAAGTATGTGGTAAGTCCACATTGCTAACTTTGATGTGAATCTTTAATAAATAACCGAGCAGGGTAAAATAAAATACCTTGGCTTAGTATTTCTTATTTAATAGGTATATTATAAAAGTAAAAAATGCAATTTGGTTTGTTCTTCAGATCTTGGGTCTTGACTTTGAACAACTTTGAGTAGGTTGATGTTTAGCTTCCCCTGTATGTGCTGTAGCCGTAGGGACTTAGCAGCAGTGGCACGTGATAATGCTCTCCTTGTTTGGTCTTGAAGACAATCTGAAATGTTCAGTTTTATTAATTTTCATGACACATTCAGGATAATGTAGCAGTCTCACACATAGGCTGAAAACCCACGCAAACATCACAATAGTGGCATTCATAGTAGGTAGTTGTCCTATTTAATATTCTTAGGAATGTGTGTGCACTAAGGCTGAGGCTCTCCACAATGAATTATGTAAATTTTGATAATTATGTAAATCTTGTGCATTTTTACTTGAAATAAGACGCGGACCGCCATCTATCGGACGTTGGCAGAACTTTGAATGACGCCAGAAAGCTTGCTTTTTTTAGTTACAATATCAACTCGATAGATGGCAGCTCGCACCTAGAAAATATTCAACGTTTTGATTACGTTTACGTTTTGATACACTATTTTATTTTTAAAAATTCTTTTAACAATTTTAATATTACCGATTACATACCTCAACGTAGGGATAAAAAGTCTCTTTATCATTGCACTTGTAATAGTCTCCAACTTTGAACA
Source organism: Ostrinia nubilalis (assembly GCF_963855985.1). Classification (NCBI taxonomy): domain Eukaryota; kingdom Metazoa; phylum Arthropoda; class Insecta; order Lepidoptera; family Crambidae; genus Ostrinia; species Ostrinia nubilalis. The sequence goes on from NC_087110.1 coordinate 227,892, forward strand.
TTAATTTGTAAGTTCCTTCCGACATTGAGTCATTGGAGAAAGGAAATTGTATCCTGCCATCGCTGTTGGTCATGGTGCTGTGCCATAGCGCCCATTTTTCTTCTTTCTGCTTGTACAGTTCCACGAAGAGTCCTGCAGCGGGTCTGCCTGAGGATGTGTCCAACACGTGGGTAGAGAGAATAGGCCTAGACATTTTCTCACAGAATGTGGGAATCGCGTGAACCCAACGAGCGTTGTTGACTGTATGCGCGCGCGCACACATAATAAGCTGCTGGACGAGCGATAACACCACGTTTGATCGTCGCGGGATATTGAACTCGAGAAATGTTTAATTTATTCGGAATAGTTTCGTTGAAATATTTACTTAGTTATCATAAATAACCTGTTTGTGATAATAAATTATGCACAAGTTAGCATTCTTTGACCTAGAAACTAGAAAGCCATCATAACGGACTGCTAACTTTGTGACAGTGTCGATGTCTGCATCACTAATAAGTTGGTTAACTGCCAACTTTGCTTTTATTTTGCTTGAATAAGGTTTTACGTGTTTTGAAACCCATTTTTTCGTTTTACTAAATCTAACTTGATAGTTGATGTTTCTTTTAGCACCAATCACAAACTTTACCTAATTAATGTGTCCATGACATAATTTAATTAATTTAAACAAGTTTAAGTTTTCCTGACTGTTGCCTAATAAATGGTTTCCCTAGTCGGTTGGTGATAGTTTGCCACTGACTGTTGAAACATGCTTGTTTAGACATTGTTTCTCAGCGAGATAAGAATATGACCGCGAACAAAACTTGATAACTAATGTCTACGTAAGTCGGTTATTTATTACATGATTATGTAATTTATTATTTATCTTGACTGCGATTATTTGCATTTCGTTATCGTCGTTATGTTTTTTTGCATTTTAAATATTAAATCTGGGATGAAGAATTGCATCACTTGACTTGCACTTCCTCAGAAACGTGAATGCTTAAAGTAAAAAATAGATGTAAAATTAAAATATAATATTTAATATAAACTTAAAAGCTAGCTATTCCATAACTTCGGAGTTATTCAAATCAGCGGGATTTTTCCTTACGTAGTTCTTTTTTATGTAGACGTCCGGATGCATGACGTCCTTCCTTGCCCCTTGTTCCAAAACGTTCTCGTCGACAATGACACTGGGTCCAGCCTTCATAAGCTTCCCTTTCAGCCTATTATCTTCATAACCCAACATGTTATTCAAGCTTGGCTCCCCGTGTTTCATGTAGTCTATGCGCCACACCGGGGGGTCTGCTGGCTCCACCTTGTAAGTCAAGTGCTGGTGTCTTTTCGTCATGGTCATATCCGGAATCTCAACTGACATAGACAGCTTCTCCTCCGAATAATCACCAAAGTCTTTTCGTGTATTCTTGTTACTTTTGTCTTTGTATTTTATCTTGTGAGGATAGAATTTGCGAAGCTTCTTTCTACCATTGTATACGGTAGTTCTTTTGGACTCCTTCTTGTTCTTCTTCGAACTCTTCTGTGGCTTCTCCTGTGACCAGTAATTGTTGACGGTTGCCTTCTTCTGTTTTTTAGTTTTGTGCATCACTTCTTCTTTAACGTTTCGTTTTTCGTAAAACCCCTTGTGCGACGGGGTGCGAACTTGAAGGAAATTGGACAAGTCCTCGCTGTTTATCGTCGGGAACAACGTCAGGTGGTAGCCTGGTGCAGCGGTGGTTTTGTCTATCGTGAGGGTCTTGTACTTTATTTGTTGGATTGACTTTTCTATTAATTTCCTCAAGGTTTCGTCTTCCGTGATTATGTTGCAGGGGATCGTCGGGAAGTTTCTGCAGAGGACGTTTTGCATGAGCGACATTACTTTCTCTGGTTTCTGCGGGGCTTCCGACTCATCCACCTCTTTCTGTTTCTTCTGCTCTAGAGAGAGATAGTTGTCCTTCTGGAAATGTGACACCATTTTATTCATAAGCGCGTTGTTTCTCAGGATCATGGCTTCGGTGTGCGTCAGGTAAATAAATGCCGTTACAATCAGCTTGACGAGTATTCGTTTCTTCCCCATTTTGATTTATGTTATGTGTGGCTTCGTTGACTTTCTGCAAAAGAGAGTAAGAATATTAATAGTTTATTTTAATTTTAGTTGTTTAGGTACTTGGGCTTACAACTATGATCTACAGTCTACTAGGAAACTTAACACTTGCATTTTGTTCCGTTCCTGCATTTGCGCATAAATTCTAAAGGTTTATCATTGTTTACTAATCTTTTAGATCATTTTCTTCAAGAGATAAATAACATTGACAGAAATACTGAGCTAAGAATCAAACAAACCTACCTTTGCATTTTCCGTAGTCCTACCCCCTTTTGCGCGCTGTCCTTTTCAAATAACTGCACTGGAATGAGTTTGGCAGGCGTTTGCGAGTTTTTCAATGTTTAGGACTTGGCCTATTGTTTGTAAATACAAGATGTTTTACAAAATGTTCCGGCGCAAGGCCCAATATTATGATTCTAGCACGTGATTGGGAATTGACTCGTGCTTGAAAATGGCATATTTTAGCATTAGCTAGCTAGCTTACTAAATATCAGCATGATTATTATAGACAATATTAAATTTCTACATTACCTACTTAACTTTAACCTAATAAATTGGTATGGTAATTCAAGAATTGCCTTATATTAGTACTAGTACAGGTTAAGAAAATTTAAACATTTTTTAAAATATTTTATGAGTGTTCACTCATCATCACCATCACACATAATTTGAATTGCTTATTATTAATGTATTTTTTTATTTTAATGTTTTGTTATTACCTTTGAGTGCCATCTAGTGGCCATTTATTAGTTTATAAAGCAGTTGCTGTTGTTGTCGCGTCCCTTCTACTCACCGACAGATGGCGCTGCCGGTCTGAAAAGTTATTTGTAGTAAACCTCAACCTTTATGATTTATTTGTGCTTTCAAAACATTAACTTGTAAGCAGGTGATATTTTTTTAATATGTAATATCTTGTTTTATTTTAGTTAAATTGTTACGTATGATTAAGCATAAGACGTATCTTTCTAATAAGTTTTGTGAAGTTAATTTCTACAAACAATTGACCGACTCGATAAGACACAAAGGCTGAAACTTACACTGTCCTCTTTTATCTCACCTTACCCACTGCCAGAATAATGGGACCTTCTGTATTAATCAAATCCGCCTCTAAAGAAGTTCTTATTAAACTGGTTCAAAATAATACTTTGACAAAACCTAGTTTTACGCTCGACATGCGTTCACAGTCTCTTGCGTTTAACAAAATTACGTATACTATTGTTAAATTAAATTTAACTTGAATATCAGCCTTATTATTTGAGGATTAAGGATGTGGGTTCGAAACTGGAAGGGTGAACTAACTTTGCAAAAACCTCCTCAGGCAAAATACTCTCAAGATAGAAATCTTGTTAAAGGAAACGTCTTTTTCAGCTTCCATTGTCTACAATTACTTGGCTTTGTGGTTTGAACCGTGCTCCATCCTTATCTGGTCCATACAACTGTGTATGTTTGTCCTATTCTGAAGAACCACTTTTGAAATTCAATTTGAGATTTCCGCTCCGACTGTCCGTTATTCCAACGATTTCTCTTTTAAACACACGATTTAAATTATCAAACTGGGAAGTCTAGTTCAGGCGGTTAGATTCCTGATTCTGAGGTCAGGGGTTCGATTCGTATTGTGAGATGGGCACATCCAAGTTGCACCACACACAAAACCGACTACGAGATATCTGAGTACATGTATTCTGTGACGTGAGGGCGTATCCTGTGCGATGCAGGAGTTTTTAGATTAGGTAAGTAAGTAAGTATGTATAATTTAATTAAGTAGGTATAATTTATTTATGGGACAATCCATTGAGCGGCGGCCCTTGAAAGACTAGGCTACAACCCATAGAAGAATGACACTAGTTCCCACAAAGACTGCATCACTTCAATTATCGATTCATGACGCTTGATGACGATCGATACCTCGCCATTTGCCATCTGCAGCTGATCTCCAACCGTCCCTGATCTGCACGTTCGCGCCATCAGCCAGATGTAATGCTGGTGTATTGCATTCCGCGGGGGAGCGCCTGCAACTGACAGAATGACCCTTGCCACTTTTTAACGGGTTAGGGGTGACACGAGAAGGGAATGACGACAAATATCTGGTTGAATGATTGTAGTGTACCTATATTATTATACCTCTTTTATTTAGTTAAAAAACGTTAACCTACCAATTTAGTAGGCGGAAAATAAACATCTTTAAAATATGTCAGAAGATCCACAAATCACAGCGTAAGAAGGTAGGTAGATATTTTCATCTTAAGCGTAATAAAATTAGGTAAGTTATCTACTTGATTTAATTTTAAAGCGGACTGTTGCAGTGTACCTTTATGGAGATGTACAGTACATATTACCTGTTCTTTAATGTATGTATGTATAAATAAATAAATACAAAGTGGCAGCCCTAGCAAAGAGCAAAACTGACCCGGAGCGTTAAAAAGATATAAAAAAGTAATAAAACGCAAGACGCAATAAAAGAGCGAAGGAAGGGTACGCGAACCCTAATTTGTATGAAACACTCCACGTCACTTTAAGAACATTTTCGAGAAAGAAAATTGATACTATTTGCATATTTATTCGATCTCAAGCCGTTTGCTTTCTTTTGAGAATGAAAACAGATCAATAAGTCATCATCAAAATTGATTCCTTATTTTTTTGGTATGAAAAAAGTTCAATAAAATGTTACAGTGAAAATAGAGGTAGGTAAGAACTTGGTGTAAAAAATTAATCGCAAAATGTGTTGGTAAGCGCCGCTTGGATTAACTTAACCAATTCTTTTTTTAATACGGCGAGAAAAATTATAATAATTTCCGAGAAAACCCAAAAATAACCCTTTTTTAACGCGGGCGGAAAGCTACATCTACAATTATAATAAAATAATTTTATAATATTTTTTTATAATCACAGATAACAAAATGTATAACAATCGATTCCTTGGTCTATTGTCGAAAGATTGGTATTTTAAAAAAAATTTAGTGACTCCATCTCAGGGTGTGGAAACTTCCATACAACGGTTATCGAAGTGAAACTTGCTTCCAAACAGCGACATCGGTGAATAAATTCAAATACTTTTTAACTACCCTAAAACGCTCTAGATGTCGCTGCTCCTGTTTCCTTCATATTTTCATTTTTTTCTTAATTAAAATATATTTGAGAATATTGTTAATTACAATGTGAAAACTTTTTTTAAATGAAATTAATTTGTTTTAATTTAAAACTGAACATTGACATTTTTGTTATAATTTACATAATAGAGTAGTAGAAATTACCATTTAACATATGGCAACATTGTTTTTCCTCCAAAATGGCCGGTGTTGTTTTTGTTATGTTAAATGCATTCTTGTTTTCTTAGCCATCATTTAAGTTTTCTGTGGCCCTATTAAAGTATTGAAGAGTCGTCGAGTCAAATTCAAGTTCATTCCTTCGTACCTGCTGCTGTTCTGGTTCATCGGAGTTTTGTTCGTTCCTTCGTGAATCGCGAAGAAACTTTCTGTTATGTTCACAAGTGATCTGAGTTTTCTCAATGTGCAAATGCTATTTTAGTGTTGTTGAAAACTTTGAGAAAAGACGCTTTTGGTGTATAATATTATGTGTGTTCATAAATAAAGTAAAATTATTAAATTCAAAAGTTTTTGTTTACTTATTTGCATTTCCATGTGCAATGTAGAATTTTTCCAAATCCATTGTTTTGAAAATAATACAATACGTACACCATAAAGATAAATATTTTCAAAATAATGGATTTGAAAAAATTCTACATTGTACATCATAAAAACAATAATTCTTTGAAGGTTATGAGGGCCTATGTGTGCGTGAACTGTGTGTATGTGTGCGTGGACTTTATGTATGTATGTGTGCGTGTACTATGTATGTATGTGAGCGTTACGTACGTAGGTTAAGTACAGGGAATTTAACACCAGGCTGTCAATTAGTAGGCTCAAAAATTTGACAGAGAGGGTTCTCTATTTCCTATGTATTACTTTTCTCTATGCTCCATCTTGTCTATTGTATTCTTCTTACGCACGTGATGATTTATTTTAATTAATTTCGTCGTGTTTTCTACAATTAAATACTTTATAATGTGTTGGTGTAAAGAGACACAAATTATGAGCGTGCTGTGCGATTCGTTTTCAAACATTTTTCTTTTATGGTTTATTTTAACAATATTTTGTGTCGTACCCACAATATCGCCTTAGTATCGCGTATTGTAAGTATTATCTGTGGTATTATTTTGTGATTCTCTGTAATAATCATAATTATTTAAATAATCTAAATATCGAATTAAATTGTGTTTATAATGTGTGTGGTGCAGGTACCTGAATAGACCGGCACTGGGCAGCATGTTCGGCGAAGATACTACTACAAGCAGGTAAGATTTTTGTAAATTGTTTTAATTTTAGCAAGGTAGGTTGTAGCTCAGATAATTAAGACTATTTTCTAAGCTTGACTTTTAATATATCCATGATGCTCGTAGTACGTACGACTACGACGTAGTTGTAGTACTATGAATAACTGTTACCAACGAAGTAAAATGTATAATTTTGTGGACTTGAATTTACTACCTGCTTTTTTATTTGATGGCTACTGTAGCTATATCGACTCAGCTCATGAGTTCTAAACCTGAGCTTGTTCGTAGTGGAGGCAATATTTTCTCTGCGTTCCGAGAGCAATCAATACAGTAATGTGTATCGGCGGCCGGCCTCTGAGGCCGAGAGGACACTGAAGCTGGAGTGGGCGGCGCAGGGCAGGACTTGGGTTAAGCTTATTATTCAAAAACTTTTAATAGTAACCTAATTGCCTGAGAAGGGTATCTGCCCCTTCGCTTTTCGTGCGACTGCTTTTACCATTATTATTATTATAGCTTTACATTACATTCCACATTTTAACATTTTCATTCAATTAATCTGTATCTCTTGTTTGTGGCCCCACTTGGGTAAAAGCCTCCTCCATCGCTTTTACCATTATAGCTTATTGTTTAAAATAAGAAATGTCTAAATTCAACTCACAAAAGCAAAACAGAATCATTATATTAAGTAAGGTATTTTGCTTTGTTATAAAGATGCTAATATGCTACTTTTTTATCGCTACGAATTTATTTTACTAGATCAGTAATAGTGACTGAGTTTCGCTTGCATTACATGCTTACTTGCATGGGTTCTGCATTTGTTACGACGAAGTAATTGTTGAGATATGTATTTATTGGTGATCTTCAATTACAGATGTAAATTTTTCTTTTCCTACCAATTTGCAGCAACCTAACGTTTTACAAACTATAAATATGTACCTAGGTACCTTTTATGTAGTACCCAATCTCGTATACTTTTACAGCTTGATGTTTGAATTATAAATAAACTAGCTTTTCGCCCGCGGCTTCGCGCGCGTGGACTACATTATCTACATATTTTACGGAACCCTATTTTTTTCCAAAATAAAATTTAGCCTATGTTACTCGTGGATAATGTAGCTTTCGAATGGTGAAAGAATTTTTAAAAACGGTCCAGTAGTTTTTGAGCCTATTCATTACAACCAAACAAAGTTTTCCTCTTTATAATATTAGTGTAGATAAATGAATACCAAGGTTACATTTTGTGACGAACAACACATCAATTTAATTGTGATGATCTCGAAAGTATGTATGCCTATTTCAGAATATCTATCTACCCAAAGAACACAATGTTTGCCCACATTTTAGCCATTTACAAATGCGTATCGCCACGCAGTTTGCTTGTTCAGTTCTTTTCAAAAAATTCTTAAGTACTTTTTCTATTTGCCGGTCAAATGTTATGCGACAGTAACTTAAAGCGTGTCTGTCCAAACGGAAACCTGCCCGACGTCCACGTCTAAAAACTGTTTGACGAAGAAATATCAAAAACTGTTGATTTGCCAAACACTCGTCGTCCCCAGACCACTGTAGCAATGAGTGCGTAAATATGCGCGAGAGCATGCTGCTGTCTCGCTCTTTCACGGGGAGTTGGATAGAGATGGGTGAAGAGTGACTGAGGACAGACTTGAGTCAAACGAGCCGACCGGAGGAAAACTATCATGGTGGCAATACAGGGCTGGATTTGGAGGAGAAATGCATTATTTTACAGACATTTTTTATTAGTTTAGTGCAACTATAAACTAAGGATGCTGTCGGTAGTTGGATGATATTAGACACATGAAGCTCTAGAGTGGGGTCTCTTTACTAATAAAAGTTCGCACATTAATTTAATATTAGTTACTTGTTGTGTATGCCTAATAATAAATAAATAAATAAATTAGGCGCAAAGTAATTCCCCGCCGGTTAAAATTGTATTAATAGTAAAATCAATAGGTAAATTAAAATCAAATAATTTTATTTGCAGATCAAATGTCACAAAATTGTAGGTTATTTCCCATCAGCAATATTAATAGGCACCTGATTTCTAAACGTAGGCAGGTAAGATCTGATTGTCAATGTCGTAGGCTAATTGATTAATATTTTTTCGCTATAACGATGTTGAGGTCGATATGAAATCTCAGTTCTCACGATTGGGAAACTGATTGTTTTGTGCTCGATTAATTTACAGTACGAATTGCAAAAAAAAAAGGATTCTTTAAAATACATAATTTTAATATGCAAGTTGTTAAATTTTTTTTAATAAGTGGTAAGATTCTTAGCTCAGTTATATAACTACTTTTACAATACGAAATCTTTATTTATGAATCAATTAATTCATTTTCATTTTCAAATTCTTCATGGGGCAAAATTTACATCACAACTACTCATTTATTTACGTCACAAGGATTCTGTGATGATTATTGTTGATTTTTAGCTTTATATTTAAGGCTCAGTCTATTTGACTTCAGACTTTTACAATTTATATCTTGCTGGTTATAAAAAATTAAACAAAAATACCACATTGCTAAATATTAGTTTACCATTATGTTTGTGTTAAGTCCCCTACAATGTTCAAAATCCCTTTAGCATTAGCGTCTGTAAGTCCAAAGGAGGAGTAAAATCAAAATTAACTCAATTTATGTCTATTAGTAATTTCTATGCTACCACTACCCACAAGAAAAACATTAATTTGTCGTTTTAAAAACTGGAAAATACATTAAACCGGTACGTGGTCACGCACACACGCGCACAGTGGTGACGCAACGGTGTGCGTTTGCTTAATCCACTGTTTGTCCACATTAACCCGATTCATAGACACCAATTTTGGTAGAGATGAGCAGAAAAGTGTTTGAGCAAAAAGATTTTTTTCTCATACACGTATCAGTACATGCCATTACCTACACGGATTTTTATTCGGTTAAAGCACGTTTCAGTACCTATTAAGGCCACACGACTTTCTTTCAAAAATTTATTGGTAAACCCCACGCAATTGATTTAAAACAATATGCATTTATCATACCTACTTTGAAATAGATCTTGCTTTTTTATGCAGGACAAGGCAGGTACTTGACCGCAATAGTACCTGGTGTTAAGTGAGATGTTTATCAAAATACTTAGATAATTGGGTTAGAAATTCGTTACAGTGATTTTGAACTTAACTACAAAAAATTACGATGTAACTATTTCAGTTATTTTATTGCAACTTAAGTTGTTGAAGGAATTTGGTGGGTTGCAAAAACACCTGTGTAACTGTTCTTTTTTTTTATCAAAGCAAAATGCATTTTGTACGTAATTGTACCTGTATAAGTAACATGATCCATCTTCGCTTGGTCACCTGAACTGAACCTGCCGATTCTGTTTGCTGACCGTCCAGCCAGACAGTGCCATGCAAGATGAGCTTGCTCACTCCATTTGTACTTATCCAAGTAATACTCGTAGAGTTTCGTTTCAGGCAAATGACGTCCACTGCTGGACAAAGGCCTCCCCAAACTTGTAGAGTATCTCATAAAAAACAATTTCATGTAAAAAATTGCCAAGACGAGACTATTATGATGGCTCGCATAGTGAAAAAGCTATCGGATCTCATGATAGAACCAAGCTTTTAACTATACACTCCTTAGCTCTACACCTTAGTCAAGTCATGAGCATTTCGTTATCGTCACAAGGGCGTTAGTTCTTGTAGAAACGAAACAAGCAACATATTTTCACTTTAAGCCAAAACTAGGTAGACAGCCTTTAACTTAAAGTTCTGGGCAAGCTTGCAATTTTCTCATTATCATCGTGAACACCTTCTCTCGTGAGATTGTCGAACAAATCCCAACTAATATTATAAATGCGAAAGTAACTCTGTCTGTCTGTCTGTCTGTCTGTCTGTCTGTTACGCTTTCCCGCTTAAACCTCGCAACCGATTTTGATGAAATTTGGCATAGAGATAGTTTGAGTCCCGGGAAAGAACATAGGATAGTTTTTATCCCGGTTTTTGAAACAGGGACGCGCGCGATAAAGTTTTTCTGTGACAGACAAAATTCCACGCGGGCGAAGCCGCGGGCGGAAAGCTAGTGTAATTATAAATGTTAAAATGTGCTGGCTCATATCTTCAAGCTGTGCCCCAAACACACACATGCACAGCCAGTAACAAGACACAATATTTGGACATTATTAGAAACTTGAATTTTCATCTGTTCCCAGCACGTCGTGTTTGCTTTATAATTAAGTTGACTTTTGAAATACTAGCTCTTTCAAATTATTTTCAGATTTGAGTCTTATCTACTTGAGTTTAGCTGAGTATTTCAATATTTTAATCTGTGATGCAACGTGATATTTAAATTGGATTGTAATTGGTTGTATTTTCAAGTTAATTTTGAACGTAATGTCTATGTGCAGAAAGAGCTTTTTTGTGTGAGTTAAAATATGAACAATTGAGTAAAATAAATAGAGAACGTTTACTGTAGATGACCTCACAAAATTAGTTGGTATTTACATTATTAATTAAGTATTTGGATAAATCAAGTATTTTCCACTTATCACTCTATGATTCTTAACACTACAGTACACGCGCCCCTTTTTTTTACACCAATACATGCGTGGCCTACTCTGGTAAGCCAATTTAAAATCACTGTAAATCAGTTTGTAAGCAATTTATGAATAAAATTACTATGTAAATGATAAAAGTGTTTATTAAAGTTCTTTTATAATCAAAATTTCTTTATATAGCTATTTGGGATAAAACATTATAAACAGATTAAAAAGTTGTAAATTTTTTGGACCAAAATTGCACTCTGAGATCCATATTAGCAAAAACAAAATTACTGAAAAAATATGATTTGTTTTTAATCTGTCATAGTATTCAACACTTTCTACTGCCTGATACACGGGGTAAACCCATTTTTTGCAAGTTTTCCATATTTTTTTGCTGAGTGATTTCGGGCTTTTGAGTAGACTCGCAGTTTTGACGGCCAATTTTAGAAAAGTGTGCAGACGCTAGCGACCCAAGCTTTATTGGCTTATTAACAAATTTAGTAAACGAGGCTTTCCTGGAATGCCAGCTCTCTGGCGCGAGTTTTCAAAAAGTTATAGCGTAAAATGTTACCCTGGTCTACTCTAGTAGGCCGCGCGTGTACTCTAGTGTTAAACCAAATAACTTTAATTCTTCACTCTCCTCACCATACCACCATACCAAAAAGCGTCAAAAGCTTGCACCATTATACTATTAAAGTTCTATTGATTACAAATAATTCAAAGACGATTAAAACCGCAGAGTATTCATCAAATTGAAACCAACTACACGCCGCAAAAAATGCCTACACAAAAACGAACATTGTACCTATATTGTACCCCAGACAATTGTTCAATGGGCGTAATGCGATATTTTAGAAAAGCTCCGTGTAAAACGATAAGTTTGTTTTTTTGTGAATTTATTATTCGTTTGTAGTAATATTTTGCAAATAAGGCAATAGCGCGTGAATATTCAGCATTGTAATAATGATCATCACATCAATGTAGAGCCCCTTGTGTTGGTCTTAATGTTGTTTAGAGGACTGTATTGTTGTTAAGAATTAAAGTGAGGTAGTTACTTTGCCTCGTTTACACGCGATATGTAGTTTTCAGCCATGTTAAGTTCTTTTTTTTTTATGTGACAGGAGGCAAACGAGCAGACGGATCACCTGTGTGCTTACCATGAGTTTACGTTAGGTGAGCTCGCTAGCGAATACGTCAAAAAATTCTATGAAGATTTTATTTCTTGAAAGTAGCCGATAGGGGCGCTGCACAATATGTCATACATTTAAATGTCATTTTTTTACGCAGACGCTAGCGAGCACACCTAACGTAAACTCATGGTAAGCACACTGATGGTAAGTGATTACCGTCACCCATAGACACCCGCAGACCCAGGGGCGTTAGTTCGTTTATTTCCTTATCTTTACTAATTTTTTGTCTAAGTTCGGATTCAAAGTTCATGCTGTTTCTAACAAGTTTAAACGTGGTGATAGTTTAACGTCTTTAAGTCTCAATTACATATCTCAATGATGAAAATGATGATACATAAAACATCAATATTCACTTTCCTACTTCGCAATGAAGAATTATTTCGTATTCTATAGATACAGCTCTGACTATAGATTTATTATTATAAAGCGATCAATGAACCTGCTTAATTACATATTTTTTTCAATAAGTAATTTTATTCACCCACGTGAAGGATTAACTTTAAAGCTTAAATTATTTGATCCGAAGTACCTTCCCCCAATGCTGTCAACGCGATGCAAAATGTAACAAATATGATGTGCGCTGAAGCACGCGCACTATTGAACTGAAACCTTACGGTGCAAAAAATTGTAAAGTGTGTAGGCAGAATATATTTACTTGGGTTCTGTAGGTGTGTTTATCGTGGCAGGGCAAGCTATACTATATTTGGAACGTGTACAAGCTCCCTGGAAAGAACCTAAGTAGGTAGGTAGGTACTGAATAAATGATTTAATTGGATTATTTTAAGTGATTTTAAAAGTACGATAAATCTTTTTCATGGGGGCTTTATTGAAGAAGGAAAGCTGTGCATGGCAAATATACCATCATTTTATGGCAGTTAATTGTGCTCGAGTAAAAACAGGACGAGTCGTTGTTTATTAAGTTTTGCTACAGTTCTATATTTTTCAAATCAAATCAAATCAAATTCGTTTATTTGTAGAACATAGGTTATAAGTTTCAGGGAATATCTGAAAAATATTTCGTTCATTCGATCGTTTCATCCGAATGACGTCCACTGCTGGACAAAGGCCTCCCTCAAGTATTTCCATTTAATCAAATTATTTCAATTCAATTTCAATTTCAAAATCTCTGAAATATGAGCAATTCTCATTACTTGTTAATATAGGCATGAATATTGTATGGTACGGTCAATAATGTTTGCGATTGAACCCTAAAATCCCAGGAAGCCTCTAATTCGACACCCCAAAGCGACCGACCGGAAAATCGCAAATTGTGCAAACAGCCTCTGACTCAATTCACAGAATCATGTGTCAAAATAGTTCAACTTTTTGCCACAATCCGTATTACGTTAATAGAATTATACTGAATCACTCCAAATGAATGGTGTTTAGTTTCTACGAAACGATTTTTTTCTGAATACTACGAACTACGAAAAGCTTAGCTACGAAAAGCGTTCTACAACGAACAGTGGTCACTTCTTTCAATGAATTTTGCTATAAATGTCTTGATTTTTCAACCGAAGATGAATCTATTATACTCCAAGTTTTGTAGTGATTATTTGATGTTGTTTTATGAATCACTTATTGTTTACTTGGTTTTATTGTGTTGTTAATTTCAACAACAATTGACAAAGCTTGGAATACAAAGCTCCCGCTTATTTGACTTATTTTCCCAATGCTTACCCACAATCTATTCAAATCATATCAAACACAAATTGCCAGTCACATGTCAAACCTTTTAACATTTCAATAGTTCCACAAAAGAAATTATAATAACAAACAGTCTAAAGCCTTTCATACTATCTCCCACGCACAATTAAAATAATAAAAACACTTGCCCCAAAAACCGAAAATGGAACTCTATATCTCCAAAAATAGAGTTCGAAATGTTTGGGGATACGTTGCTACTGTATTGTGCCAAGGCGGTTATAATAAAAACTTTTTTGGTCGATTCTGCAATCGTTTACAACAATAAGTAATTGATATCCATCCAAAGGTCTCAAATAACCACTGGACCAACCTATGTTGATACATGTCCCCCCTCTCTTTTGATCCTTCGTAGATGAAAAACGGGAAGGTTGTTGAGAAGTGAGGGATCAACATCAAATAGTCGTTGGGTTTACCTGCTATTATGTCGAAATTTTTCATTGAGTGTTTTTACGTTTTTTGTACAATTAAAACCAAATTGTGGTTCAAATGCCCACAGCTGGGCTCTGAAGTATAGGATGACAGTATCTTTGTTGGAAAAAAGAATGAAACTAACCCGTTTGTCATTATTGTTAGGTTTTTTCGTTTTTACGACTGATAGGAAATAGAAATCTATTTTGGACTGATTTTATCACAGGAAGGAAATCGATCAAAGGGTGGAAGAGGATTTAGCAAAAACCTGTGCTTAATAGGAATTCGATATAGGAAAAAGAAAGTAGTTGGGAAAAAATAAAAGAAAGTCTCAGGTTTTGTGAGTTTTTGCAAAGATTAAATTTTTTTATTGCATTATTTCACAGGCAAGTTTTTGGTCATTCGATAAGCCAGAATTAAAAGTACTTACTTACAAATAAATATGCCATATTATGTGAAGAATGGTGTTTCTTACACCGACGCGATGGGTAGAGCAAGTAAAATCGATAAGTAACGGTGATAAAACAATTTCATAAAATGACTACTTATCTATACTAATATTATAAAGCTAAAAAGTTTGTTTGTTTACTTGAACGCGCTAATCTCCGGAACTACTGGTCGGATTTGAAAAATTCTTTCAGTGTTAGATAGCGCATTTATCGAGGAAGGCTATAGGCTATACAACATCACGCTACGATCAATAGGAGCAGAGCAATAATGAAAAATGTTGCGGAAAAGTCGCGGGCACAGCTAGTTCCTGATAAATAATATAATTTAGGGGGAAATTCAACTGGTTTTTTTATGTAAAAAACATACCCGTAATTCAATTTAGGCAATTACTTTTACAATAATGCAGTTTGGGCTCAATGCAAACCACCCAGACAGCGGGGAGCCTCGGCAAGCTCGATCACATAATAGTTGAAGTAATCGGCCCACCCACTAATTATTAAAACCATTGCTACCACGCCCTGTAACTTAACGACCATTTGTCAAATATTTTTATACCAAATCCTAAACGCAACCGTCAATAAAAGCTTTATTTTCTAAGCCTGAAACGTAGAGCTCAATTTCGATTGATGAATTCTTTATTAGGTGCACTTTTTCGTGGCAAAATCAACGTATTGGAGTATTCTATAACAATTATCAAGGGCCCGACAATAATACTTCTAATATAATGAAAGAAATAAAACAATTACTGTAGTGCATTGTGAAGGCACACAATACAGTCAATGGGTATCGTGTGGCGATCGCTTGTACGTTGAACTCTTGGTAAATACTTGCTATTGTTAGTTAACTGTGGTTTAATGAAGGTGAAACAATTAAGGAATACTTTGAGGGCTTGTAAGAGGCATTTAAAGCGATTCTTATTCTATTATCGCGTTTTAAAACGTGAATTTGTGACGTTAACCTTTTCTGGTTTTGTGTTAAGTGATATTTGTTCTTTGATGCCCAAAGGTTTCGTAATTTTGATCCGTAGGTATTTACTATGTTACTCTACTATGTGAATCATTCTCTGTTACCTTAGTAAGTTTAAATTTTAATTGAGTGCGAAAAAGATACCATTTTCTAATAGTTCTTCTTGTCGTATTTGTTAAAATAATAAATCTATACATTGGAGTTTCAACCAAAGATTTCACAATTTTACCAGCGGCAGATAGCTTAACCACTTGTCAAAGACAAACTCCTACCAATTGAACGTATCAATATCCTTTTGTTCGCCTAAAAAAGTATATTTTAAAAGATTTAACCCACAATCGGTGAACCGAGTTAAAGTAAACTGTGGTCGTGAGACAGTTACCTACAATGGAAGCACCTGAAATAAGCCATACTTACCTTTACAGTCTGCGTGGGAGAGATGTCATGATACCGATCGATACTTTTGAAGCACTTTTTTGAGAATCGCGCTCTCCATCCTTATCTAAATAGAGCGATTAGAAAGGGAGCTCATTGTTGGGATTATCGCGCGATCTCATTGTGAACGGTTGCAACTTCTGCTTATCTTTTCGATCCAGTTGCTCTTTTGCGGCTTCATAACAGTTCGGGGGTGGTTTTGTTGCAAGTGACGTAATAGCGAGGATTGATATTAAAGTTTGAGGGTTCAAAGAGTACGAAATAATAATAATAAATGAAACTTTTGAGAAAAATTGTGAATTCTAGACTGGGTTTCTGCTTAAATAAAAAATAAAAATGTCTTTAGTTGTATAAAATAGTAATTAAAAATTAACAAATTTAAAATTATTTTTGCCCTTGAGAGCCTTTACATGTCTCATAATCTTTATGCCTTAGGTACCAGTGTTTCACGACCAACACTTGGCTTATTTGACAAATGCTGAGAAAAAGCACCTGGGCTAGAACTTGGAATACAAACATGTACCGCTCTACATGACCCAACGGCTGACTAGCAGAGACTTCCAGCACTTTTAGACAGGTAATAGTGCTATAAGTTTAACAATAAATATACAATTTACCCTCTCATTAAACTTATTTAAGTGCCTCTCAGTGTAGACACCGCGCCATATTTCTTCACAATGCCTCCAGGCACCCTTAAAACAATATAATTCACCACATGAGCTAACAATACACTCTTAACCATTGAAGGCATTCACTGCAACTCCTTTGGTGACAGAAATGGTTAAGATATGGTAGATTTAGCATGAACAACCACGTTTGTACAATACTTACTTTTGTGAAAATCATAGGGGCCTCAGTCGCTTCTATTGTATCGTACATAGCTCAAAACTAAGCATAGCTTTTACTTTGGCAACTAATAGGGTACTGAATAAACATAGTTATTTTTAAATAGGCACTATACATAAAGGTACTTATAAGACCCTGGGACTCTAGGTGTATTTATGCTCGTGTAGTCATGTGAACTCGTGAAGTATACTGATTTATTAGTTGTACTGTAACATTTATATTCTAACTAGCTTTCCGCCCGCGGCTTCGCCCGCGTGGAATTTTGTCTGTCACAGAAAAACTTTATCGCGCGCGTCCCTGTTTCAAAAACCGGGATAAAAACTATCCTATGTTCTTTCCCGGGACTCAAACTATCTCTATGCCAAATTTCATCAAAATCGGTTGCGAGGTTTAAGCGGGAAAGCGTAACAGACAGACAGACAGACAGACAGACAGACAGACAGACAGACAGACAGAGTTACTTTCGCATTTATAATATTAGTTGGGATTAGTGACTGCAACATGGTGTCACATTCAATGTGTTGAGTTAGCTATATTTTAGTTTTAAGTAAATTTGTACTTTTCGAATCATTAAAGATTGGACAATCAAACCCTACGCATGTCTTTCACTTAACATACCACATGGCGACCCTGCCTAAAGAAACTGAAGATTCAAGAACAACTGGCGAAAATCAACCGGCAAGACTCTAGAAACTACAAGAAAATTGAACAAATTATTGAAGAACATTATTAGCTGCATTTCAGAATGGGACACAAGCAAAGCAAAGAAGAAGTTATCATCGCCCAAACTGCCAGCGGCGACGCCCACACGCAAAAAACTTCGGGTCTACAACTTGCTGAAATTCTGGTGATCGCAATACTCATCATTTTGGTGGTTTCACTCGCATACTACCTCTTCAAAAAATGCCGTCACCAAGCTATGAAAGCACTGCGCCGTGAGTTGACACGTCTTAATTTGGCCAACAATGCCACGTCAACTCTTGAGCTAACGGCCACACCTTAAAGAAGAATCGAAGGAGCGGAGTCCAGGGATATCCCGGCCCACGGAGTCCAGGGTATAGCCCGGCCCATGTTCGAGCGGAGTCCAGGGAAATCCCGGCCCACGGAGTCCAGGGTATAGCCCGGCCCACCCATCACTGCTGCCAAGGTCTTCGAGCACCAGCCTACCCGTCCTGCAGCGAGCCAGCCAGGTCAGCCAGCCCGCCAGCTACGATGACCACAACGGCCAGCTATCGTATTCCTTGCGTTTAAGATGTTATTAAGTAAGTGCTATTTTTAAATATTGTTTCTTTATTTTATTTTCGTGACATAAATGTATAAAAGTACACTCATTGTAAGTGCTCTTTGTACGGAAATAATTACTTAATTATTATGAGTGATGATTTAATTAGATTGCGGGATACGTTGAAGTATTATAAAGAGTATTTGATCAAACTAGGTCCTGAAAGAAGGAAATCAGACCTAGCCTTGAAAAAGTTATATGAAGTAAAAGTTGAGTATAATAAATTGGGGTGTATTTTGTCTCAAGTGTGTCAGCAAATAGAATGTTCAGAGATTAGTTCTAAAGGCACTGTTTTTATTAACCAATTAGTAGAGGAAATTAATGAATATTATAATAAAATAGTTTTATTAGTCAGTGTACAAGATACAAATCTTTCAAAAATGGCGAATGAACAATTACCTAATTTTGACATTAAAACAGCCATATCCTTGTTACCTGTGATGACGGGACAGGAGTCAGTTACTAAACAACTAATAGATGGCATTGAACTTTACAGTACTATGATAAATGAACAGTCAAAATTGCAATTAATTACATTTGTACAAAAAACTAGACTGTCCCAAAGCGCTAAATTACGCATGGACTCTAGTTATGACAATGTATCTGATTTAGTGAAAGATATGAAGTTAAAATTACTGCCGAAACTCTCATCTGTTGCTATCCAAAGCCAATTGCTGCATTCGAAACAAGGCCAAAGGTCTATCGAATCATTTGGTAGGGAGTTAGAGAATTTATTTGTGAAATTGACGTTAGCACAAGCCGAAGGCGATGACAGTAAGTTCAAAATATTACGTCCAATTAACGAAAAAATTGCCATAAAAAGATTTTCGGACGGTCTGTCAGACTCTCGACTTAGTACAATTATAGCATCTCGACAATTTTCGTCACTGTCAGAAGCAATAACTACAGCTATTGACGAAAATTCAATGTCAACCGAACACGAGGTCATGAAAGTTAGACATTTTCAAAATTCAAATCGCGGATATCGTGGAAATCGTGGTAATTTTAATAGAGGTAATAGCCGAAATTCTTATCAAAATAATTATAATAGGCAAAATTCGAATGTACGCACAAATAATTTTAATTCGCAGAATTACAATTACAACAACAACTCAAACTTTCGTAATAATTTCAACCGATCAAATAACTATAATCGTCAATATGTGAATAACAATTGGCGGAACACTTTAGGTAATTCGAATCAAAGTATGAACGCCGGCCGCGGTCGTGGCTATGATGACGCACGATCGCAAGGCGCGCCGCGCGTGCACCTCGCTCAGCAGTCTTCGGACGGAAATGAACCCGAAACCGTTTCCAATAACATAGAGTTTTTTCGAGGCCAATGAAAAAAGTAATTTCATTTTGAGTTACAATAATAATAGCGTAATCTCAAGCTTAATAAATAAGGATATACAAGTTAAGTTACTAGTAGATACTGGCGCCAGTCTTTGTGTAATTAAGTATGAATGGATTAAACACTATCCGAATATAGTAGATAAAATAATTAGAGATAGAATAACCATTAAAGGCATAAGTGGTAATTTAGTTTCAATAGGATACATTTTTCTAGATTTATATTTTGATGGGAGAGTATATACTCAAAAATTCTATATTTTTGAAAATATGTCATGTTCGGCCGACGGAATATTAGGCCAAGATTTTTTCTTAAAATATGACGCAGTAGTGAACTATAAAGATTGCACCTTAACTTTATCATATAAAGGGTGTTCAATCACAACCGAAATAATTGGTAATAATGGTTATGTTCACACTATACCGCCGCGTTGCGAGATTATTAAATACATTCCTACTAACTACTGTAGTGATTGTGTAGTGTTAGCAAGCGAAATCCCTTCGCATCCTGGAATATTCATAGCGGGAATTATTGCAAAACCAAAAAATGGTAAAATTGCAATACGTATCTTAAATACGACCGATAAAGAACAACTTATTGACTTTTCATATTTAGAAGTGCACAGTTTGAATTCTTTTGAGATGTGTAACTTTAGTGAAAACAACTTATCTGTTAAACGAGTTAAAACATTGTTTGAATTACTTGATTTGAGTTCATATTTAAGAGCCATTTCACAAAAATATTCCGCGCGAATTTAGGTAAAAGCTGTCAACGCAACGTCAAAAGAGTAAAAAGAACGCTGAAATGGACAAAAAAATCTTGAGCCGTGACCGTATTAAGAATTGATTTAAGTTATTAATTTTAAGGTAGAATGAGGTATTCAAACTTGATTAATTAATTTAAATATTTAATAGAGTTTATTAAGTCTTTTATATTTCGATTCATAATGAAACACGAATAGGTATAATATGTAAAATATATATTAAGTACAAAATAAAGACAGTCATATAGTGAAAAATAAATCTGCCCCCTTACAGCTCCATCATCGGACCCTGGATACGAATAATGAAACACGAATAGGTATAATATGTAAAATATATTAAGTACAAAATAAAGACAGTCACATAGTGAAAAAAAAAATCTGCCCCCTTACAGCTCCATCATCGGACCCTGGATACGAACTATTCGTCAAGGCGAATCACACAAGCCCAAACTCCATATGGTTCTATTGTTTTGTTACGGAGGTGGCCATTGCATCTCCTCCAGATCCATTATCAGACAGAGCTAAGAAATAAATAAATAAATATTATTATAAGTAAACAAATAACTAAAATAATTCATCTTACTATCTTACTTTTTACTAGTCTTACTAATATTATAAATACGAAAGTTTGTGTGGATGTCTGGATGTTTGTTACACTTTCACGCAAAAACTACTGAACAGATTTTGATGAAACTTTACAGTACAGTACAGCAGTACTAGGCAGTCTGTGTTCAACTATCACTCGGGTCGGACGTTCCTATCGCAAGACCTTTGGTTCACTCAGTTCCGATACGACTCTAGTGCTGTGTGTAATTATTTTCGTTAATACACTGAGTTTATTAATTTCTACGAGTGGATTTCATTTTGCCTGAGACCTACGCCATGAACCCTGAACCAGAAGATCCTGACGCCAGCGACAGCGACGCTCATCCATCCCTGGCGTCGACCAGTATAACAATGTATAGGCTATAATTTATGACGATCTGTGACAAACTAAATTTCAAGCGGGTGAAGCCGCGGGCAATACTACATATTTCATACTAGCTTTTTGCCCGCGACTTCTTCTGCGATGAAGTGGAAAATGGTTCTAATAGAATTAAAATATTCTAAGAAAATTAATTTTGTTAAATGATTATATTTTTTGATATAAAATCTACACATCATTATGTTTAAATATTTGAATACTTACAAAATTATGAGATCTTTCTAAAACAAAATTAAAACACTACACCTGCCGCAGATTTCTTTGTAAACAATGTTTTTTTGTTTTTCCTTCAGGTGCTAAAATCACCAGGCTATTGTGTGCGCATACTCTGGAGTATTCCACATACAACTGGTCGTCGGAGAAGCATAGATTTCCATTAAGTCTACTCCCACTACCATATGGAACTCCGCTAAAACTCGTGAGGGCGCCAACACTTGCTTTTGTATCGAAAATTAGTATGAGCAGCTCCGCACGCGGTTGCCCGTTGCAGGCTCTATGCAACCACACTATTTTAAACCGTGGTCCCTAAGCATGAGATGGGAAACTGCACTCTCTTGAATTCTCTTGAATTTGATGGTGTTAGGGGAATCCTAGGAATGAATACAGACTTTCCAATGGAATCTCTTCATCAATATTGCGAAATTGCGAGTTGCAATGCAATGTTACGTTTTCACTTGTTATTTTATTGTAATCTGACCTTGATTTTTCAAACACGTGTCAAAATAAAAAATAAAAATTTAAATCAAAAGTACTAAGGAATATTTCATTGATATCAACTTAGAAACAAGCACAGATCACAGAAACTAAAGGGAAATGTGACAAGGG
Organism: Ostrinia nubilalis; assembly: GCF_963855985.1. Taxonomy (NCBI): domain Eukaryota; kingdom Metazoa; phylum Arthropoda; class Insecta; order Lepidoptera; family Crambidae; genus Ostrinia; species Ostrinia nubilalis. The sequence continues at coordinate 250,043 of NC_087110.1, forward strand.
ACAAATTGGAACATATTGCTTGTGAAAGCAATGATGACAGTAGCGACGTCATTATGTAAACAGTTTATATTGCTTGCATGCATAGTACTAAAGATTATTCGAACGTTGAATACTGATACCGCAATGGATAATGAGCACATAATTTGATTTCTTTGTGTGTGTGAATTTCTAATACGACACTGAGTTTCGAATTCAGCGCATTACTTAGCATCTCTCTATATTTCTATGGAACCAAGTTATCTCCAAAATAACATTCCACACCTTTTTAACCTAGTCAGGTAATAATTTTAATAAAATACGAAGCACGTCATCTATCAATAGGATATATGTATATTTTAGAAGTTAATAAATTATGCATAAAATATAAACACTTTAGAAGTTTAGTTAAATCGTAGAATTTCTGAAAAACAAGTACTAAAATCGTACTGAAAAAAAAAGTATTAACATGTTATCTAATTTATTTATTAAACGTCGAATTTTATCAAAGATTTTGGACTAAAGTTTTTGAAAATATTTTATAGCCTACATAGAAAAAAATTAGGATTCTAAATCGTGAAAGAAATTTTTTTCGGAGCCTATTGTCCCGAACAAACAAACAAACAATTAAATCTTTCCTCTTTTATTAGTATAGATTTAACAACAAAACAAAACGCTTCTTTTTCTTCTTCACGAAACAAAACTCAAAGCGGATAAATAAATAAACAAATCTTTGGACAATTTCACAGCGCCATCTAGTCCAAAAGTAGGCAACCAATATGCTTGTGTTAAGGGTGCTATCATAATGGATATACTTTTTTATAATTTATTTATTAAATTAAATACATGGTACCTACATATTATACATAGTTACACCCAGATCCGTCAAAGAAATTAAAATTCATCATTTCAATTTCTGCTCGGCCGGCCGACTCGAAACAGCCTCTCGGCATAGTATCAAATGTAATTGGTCGCCGTACAAATCACCGCTTTACGACACGAACGCACGTAAACGTCACGGCGGGAAAAATGACACAGGTCCTGCCTTGACGGGCGCTCGCGCCATACTAAATTACTAATCGATGTCGGCTTGCGCATTGTAATTTATACTGATATTCACATCAATATTTTGACAAAGTGGTTACTAATATTTAAACAATAACTGTAGAAATTAATTCTACAATGAATATTCTTTATTTTGGGATACTTTTATTGCAGTTTATGCTGTGTTTTTAAACCAAAAACCACGATCAAAATGTGACGTTAATCTTCAAATTTGCCAAATTATTTTTAGATTTTACTCAATAATGGTAATGAAATTCAAGAATCTATTTCATTAATGGACTACAAGAATATATGTCCGATGATTACTATATATTTTTAAGCTTATTATATGAGCATAAATAATAGATACAGGACTTTGAAAATGAGTCTGCGGCAATTTTTTCGTAAAATGGTTGTGGGAGATGGGGCACTGTGAATTAAGCAAAAGAGTTTTAGTAAATCCGTTTCATTAATGGTCAACAACAAGGATTGACCTATCTTTCGCAGTTATTAAATAATCTCTGGGTGTTGCTTAAGATAGTAATTCATGCTTCCAAAATCTTAGAAATTCGCACGAAAATGTAAAATGGCTCTTAAATAAAGAGGAGCAGATCAGTATTGAAAACATTTGTGCGAAGTACGCCGATGTGTTTCAATTACCAGGAGATAAACTATCAGTTACCAATTTGATGGAACATTCTATTAAATTAAAGGATAATACCACTCCCATTTATAAAAAGCCATACAGAATACCACACGCTCTTAAGTCAGAACTACAAAGACAAATACAAGACATGTTAGATAACGACATTATTGAGGAATCGACATCTGAATGGTCTAGCCCCGTTCTACTTGTTCCCAAAAAATCTGATAAAACCGGTGAGAAAAAATGGCGACTAGTGATTGATTATCGACAATTAAATAATGTTATTCAAGACGACAAATTTCCATTACCAAATATTACTGAAATCCTAGATTCTCTTTCAGGTAGTGTTTACTTTTCAAAATTAGACTTATCACAATCTTACTATCAATTATCCTTAGATGAAAATAGCAGAAAATACACAGCTTTCACAGTCGATAAAATGTACCAACTTTCACTAGATAAAGAATCAAGGAAAATGACAGCTTTTACAACAGATAAGACTTATCAGATGAAAAGATGTCCTATGGGATTGAAAACCAGTCCTAGCGTATTTTCCAGACTTATGACGATAGCGATGTCAGGGTTAAATTATAAGCAGGCATTTGTTTACTTAGATGACTGCATAATAATTGGAAATTCATTAGAATGTCACAACAAAAACTTAATTAGCGTCCTAGAACGATTTCGCAAAGTCAACTTGAAACTTAATCCACTCAAGTGTGAATTCTTACGTAATGAAATTATGTATTTAGGCCATAAAATAACTTCTAAAGGCATTTTTCCCGATCCATCAAAAATTGAGGTTTTACACAATTATCCCATGCCCTTAAACACCGACGACGTAAAGCGATTTGTCGCCTTTGCAAATTATTATAGAAGATTTATCCCACGTTTCGCTAGTATAGCATATCCATTAAATAAACTTTGTAAGAAAAATGTACCATTTATTTGGTCACCCGAGTGCGAAACAGCCTTTCACACTTTAAAACAGGCGCTTTGTAACCCACCTGTACTACAATATCCCGATTTCTCTGAGAGTAATACATTTGTATTACAAACAGATGCTTCAAAAACTGGCTTAGGCGCTATCTTATCAAATAAAAATGGAACAGTTGTTTCATACGCTAGCCGCAACTTGAACCCTGCTGAAACAAGATATCCCGTAATTGAATTGGAATTGCTTGCAATAGTATGGGCTATAAGACATTTTAGACCTTATTTATATGGTAAAAAGTTTAAAATTTTGACCGACCATAAACCTCTTATTTATCTTTTTAGCATGACCGATCCGTCAAGTAGATTAACAAAATTTCGTTTATATTTGGAAGAGTACGATTTTGTCATTGAACATGTCCCGGGAAAGGATAATGCTGCTGCAGACGCATTAAGCCGTTTACCGATGACTTGTACAGAATTAAAGCAATTAAATTGTAATATCGTATCGGTCATTACTAGAGCACAACAGCGACAAATTAATAAAAATAAAAATATCACGGATCTGACAAACCAGAACTCTACGATTTCAAGGCCTGATCAACCTAAAATTGTAGAAATTCTGAAAAAACCTTCTAATGGAATAGAACTTATTATTTGTTCAACAAAAAATGAGTTAGATTTGATGAATTTTAAAAATGATGATAGTATAATTAAAAGCCAATCAGGCAATTGTATTTATGTGACCTCTAAATGTTGTATTTACCTATTTTCTCGATCGTCATCTACTTTCAAAGTGCTGACGAGAGAATTAGTGTTATTATGTAAACAATTTAATATTCACGAGCTCGTTATTGTGAAAAGTAAAGACAATGAAAAATATATTCAATTTTTATTGAAAGAAATGGATACTGTGGAGATGCCACGTATCGTCGTAATTAAAGATGTATTACGTGTTACTAATAGAGAAGATAAAATATTAATTTTGAACGACTTTCATCTGTTACCTACGAGTGGCCACGCAGGCGTTAACAGAATGATAAATAATATTAAAAAGTATTATTTTTGGACAGGATTAACAAATGACGTCATTGACTATGTTAAAAAATGTAAACAATGTCAAATTAATAAGTTTACTAATAAACAAATTAAGGAGCCCATGGTCATTACGACAACGGCTAACACCGCTTTTGAAGTTGTAAGTTTAGATTTAATAGGACCTTTAGATGTAGATAATTTTAACCATAAGTATGCATTGACGCTTCAATGTAATTTAACAAAATTTGTTTAAGCTTATCCATTGCAGAGAAAGGATGCTGAAAGTGTTGCTAAGAGTTTTGTAGATAATTTTATCTTAAGATTTGGCTTACCACATTCAATTATTACAGACCAAGGAACAGAATTTACTTCATCAATAATGACCAATATTTGCAGAATTCTTAAAATAAATAAACTACAGTCAACTGCATACCACACTCGCAATTGCTTGCTACGAACCACGAAAACGCAAACAATCTTTTACTTTTTGTTTGGATTTTTAGACTCTACCAATGCATTTAGCCATGCTGAAGACACGTTTCCATTAATTAGATGACCTCAAAGGCATGAAATTGTATTCTCAGATTTAATTTAACTTTTTTTTTACTAAAATAAGAACCATTAGGTGCTTACATTAAACAATATTAACGGATTATTCATGTCTCGTTTTTATAATGTCCAGCTTTCTAGACACTGGTTAAAACATTACAATAATTTGTAGACAGAAAGGTGCTGAAAGGTCACTGATTATATGCCAAAGTCAAAGCACATACAGATAGCCAACAGAACACGTAGTATTATTACATAGGTATATTATGCCTACGCGCGGGTGGCCGTGTTTCGATTAATTCGCAATACTTGTGGCTCGCGCCCTTATACATTTTATATTCAGGACCCAATGACGCTGGGATGCTGTGGAGATGGCTTGTGGATTTATTTTATCTATATTTTATTTTTTCTAAATTCATTCATACTACTTTAAAGACATATAATAAAAAATAATCAATCGAAGTGAGTCAAGCATTTCTAATCATTATTTAAAATTAAATACAATTAATGCTTGTAATTCTAAATTAAGAGTTATTACATTGTCTTAATGATATAAGGAAGAGGAGGATAAACTTATAAAGGTGTAGCAAAGAATCCAATTTGCTTTAATTTGTGTTTCCCTTATTCCGCATGTATATTACTTACCTACAGTTTTCTTTACACAGACTTGTTGTGGCGAAGTAACTATGCTTAGTAAATTTTGCAATTTATTGGTTACTGGTGTCAGGCTTTATGAGCTGCCATGGCATGGGTGTCACTACACCGAGTGAGGCCTGCCTGCCTACTATATGCATTACCAAATTAAAATATTATGAAACAAAAGCCTCCTCCACCCAACGGTGCCCGCTATTCGCTGTCACCGACACTCACTGGGTAATTATTTTTATTATTGAATCCCCCCTCCTAAGCGCGAAACGTTTTTGTTTTTATCGTTTCAGCGCCGTTTTGTGTCGGAGTGGGATGATTTAATTAATTTATTGTTTTTTTTTCTATCTCATCGACGCGTAATGTGGAATGGACGTAATGAAAATGGGTGATATGAAAGATCACGTGATGATAAGTTGAATTTTTATTCTTTTATTTTTTTAAATTAAGCAGGTAGGTAGATATTGGTAGAGCTGATATTCTAATATGCCCCTTTGAATAGAGGTGCTTTGCTAAATTACTTGTGTTTATTGTGTTTCTTTCGGAGCTTTTTCAAATGTTGATCTAGAAGCACTACTCTCAGAATATCTAAAGTTCCCTAACGCCCGTATTCACAAACATTACTATGAGGTCTCACAGTGCGCGTGGCCGCACAGGGTGACACACGAACTAATCACAGAGCTCTATTCAACGCTGTGCGTTCGATTTGCTGCTTCACTTAAACAAGCATTGTTTCTGAATACGGGCGTAAGTGTAGCATTTGAACGTTTCTTGTTTATTTTTTAATCAATTATAATTAACAATGTTATTTATTACAATTACAGTTAAATATCGCTCTGCAGTAATAACCCCATTTATTTCTTTAGCGAATATTTTCAGGCCCCGAGCGAGTTCCGAAGTAAATTTTACAATTTTCCATCGAAATCCTCTTCACGACCGGGAAACTTGACACAAAGGTTTCCCGTCTCCCTCGCACTTGTTGAAGCTTCCATCTCCCCGTCTCATTCGGCAGAACTTATTGTAATAGTGGTAGTTAGTAAGAAGAAAGTATTGAGTTATGGCGCGCTGTTGGACGGTGTTATGCGAGATAGAATGCAGCCTGAAAAAGAAAATAGGAAAATTCATTAAAAAATAACTTTTTCATGTAGAGCTTAGATGATTGACAATCTAAGAGTGAAATGATTAAGAGTAATGTTACGTGATTTAAGAATACTTGAAGTTTATTCATTCTTATAGAGTCAAATGAGACTAAGGTTATTTGGATCAATATTTTCACAGTTGCACGTCCCATGATCATGGGAACACTGAAGAAAATGTCATATCAAATCAGAAAATTAACTATCTCGATAAACTGAACATTATTTTTCTTTCCTATCCAAGATTACTAGTAGGGACATAGGCCGTTTACTGCTTACTTATATTTATTTCTTAGCTTAATCATCTGTTTCTGTTTATGCGCAGACAAGGAAAATATCTACATGGATCTAAATCGTTTATCGCCATCTTGCATAAACGCATCCGACAATTGTAACCCGGTCAGAGTCAGTGTCGCACGCACCACAATGCCGAATTTATCGCACTTTGCCCGCCATTGTCCGCTTTCTACACTTATAATGTGCAAACTCCGGAATTTATTGCTAAAACCGCACTCTGGTAATGTAGTCATGATAAAAATTACTCTCTGGGGCGGAAAAATCGACGTACCTATATAAAATTTTTTATTACATTTTTGTCTGTCTACTACAAAAAAACTTGCAATGGAGGGAAGTCGAACCTTAATTTCGAACTCCTCCTATGTTCTTCTGATTAATTTCGTTGCGGGTCCAATGACAGTTTAACTTTCCCCCGGGACAAACTTGACCTTCATTGGTTGGGTTTTTGTGGCGGTCAAGCTGTAGATCCTGGCTACACAGGAGTTGCAGTGGTGGGAACGAGAGATGGGAATAGTCCCGTACAAAAACACTTGACTCACAATTTTTTGCCTTTGTTCGTACGTAGGTCAATATGAAAATAATTTTCTTATCTTTTAGCTTAACAAGTCGCGTCTAGTAATAAAAAACTGTAATTAGTTTTATATGTATTTTAAGTAGTTTTTAGGCGATAGTGTATAGTAATTTATTGGGCAAGTGTAACCTAACATCCTAGACTGCAATTCACTTAACATCAGGAGTGATTTCGGTTTAATACCGACCTTATTCTGAGTAGTAAAAAAGGAGGATTTGTCAAACTCAATTTAACACCGAATTAAGTAACAAACCACAACATGTTCCCACGCATTCCAATTGAAATTTCAAACGCCAGTTAACCCTATCCCTCATTTAAAAACCAGCAAACAATGAAATAAAACCGTTTAAATTGAAATAATGGCGGCGCGCGGCCACTCGGCGCGTGCGCTTAATCTTTGACCGATTTCAGGTTCATCTATGCTTCGTTCACATCATAGCTTATTCGTTTGCTGGATCAAGCTCTAGTAAAAAATATGAAATAAACGAATTTGAAATGAAGAAACTTCCTGAAAAAAGACATTATCTGGATGAACTTGATTGAATCAAGCTGGTTTCTTGAATAAAAAAAAAAATCTTTTCATGAAATTCATGCAATAGACGTAAATAAAATCTTACATAATTTGATCAGACAGTCTTATACTGAAACAGAAATATGTAAAGTTAACTAAAACTCTATATTTTTGATAAAGTCAACAATAGTTATTTAGCGTACGAGTAGAATACCTACTATAATTATGTATGTATCTGACTGTTCCTATTGCCTCCTCAATTCCCACTACGAAAATGACTATTTGACAGAAAATTTTATTATTTGAAGTCGAATCAATGGGAGATAATCCATGATTTTCGATGGGTAGAGATTTTAGATGATGAAAGTAAAATTTTTCACTATAAATTTTTACTCGCTCATCAACTCGCCCGTTCACTTGCCCGTGTCACCCCCAGTCCAAACGCAGCACCATCGCACACGTAATCTCAATCGAAGTGACGTCCCTCGTGGTGATAATCGCCGAGCTCATGGTCCGAGTGAGTTGTCGTTTGCATGCGCCTGCGTTTGCGTTCTAATTCGAGACAGATTAAAAATGTACCGCAAAATTGTGCATGGCTTAATTGGGTTCATTGGAAAGTAGTTTGGATTATTTCATTGCACATGAGGTGCATGCGGTTAATTTATTTTCGATTCTTATTAGGTTTATTAAGCCATTTTTGGAAGTGGGAAAATTAAAATGATTTGATTTGTTTATTTGCTGAAATCATATTACTTCACTAGTCTTTAGGATTTTTATTACAAACGATAGTAACAACATTTCTACAGACGATTTTTTTTTCTTTATTAGGAAAACATACAGCTTATAATTATTATAATACTGATGTAAATGTAATAATAATGTATGGGAATTGTTTTCCCACTTTCTAAATAAAATGTTCATTGATAAAATACGTTTCTTGCGCTGCTTCTTCTCAGCACTCGCCCATTTATTGTCCTGGAGCAGTGGTAGGGTTAATACTGGGACGTGTAAAAGTGCCTTTTAAAAGCCTACTTGCAAAAATAAAATTAGTTTTATGAGTTTTGTAATGATCAGGTTAAAGAAATGAAATAAGAAAATAACTTACCAATATTCGTATATTACATTAATATCGAATACTGAGTTATTAGTATTAACGATACCTACTTATTACTTACTTATCTGACCATCGCATGAGAACATAACACAAGAGCCGCCATGAGCCACTGTGTAATGTGTAGATCCGACCCAGTATTAATTACTGCTACTAGACAGTATTGTCTAGCTCTAGGCTGAATGCGTATTGTGCAGGGACACTGCGTCTGGCCGCGATGTTATCTTACTTGGGCCTAGTCTGGAACCTACACTTTTGTGGATGAGACAAATCTGCTTATTTGTATCCCAAAAGAAGTGGTACATATAATATTTTAAACTATTATGTTGCATTTTTACTATAAAATTATCACTTCACGGGATTTATTGCAACAATATCTATTTTAACGGTAAATAAAATATTTACTCTCCCGACGTTTCGGCTCGGTTGCACGAGTCATGGTCGCGGGCAGACTGAAGAGATGCGGCGTCGTCTGCCCGCGACCATGACTCGTGCAAACGACGGTAAATAAAATATTTACCGTTAAAATAGATATTGTTGCAATAAATCCCGTGAAGTAATAATTGAAGTGGTACATGCACTTCACTAGTTCCTCAAAATTTAAAATAAATACATCGTGGACTGACGATCTTGTGAAGGTCGCGGGAAGTGCCTGGATGCGGGCACAGCAGGACAGATCGTTGTGGAAATTATTGGGGGAGGCCTTTGTCCAGCAGTGGACATCATTCCGCTGAAACAAACGAAAATACAAAATAGTGTGGATTCAATTGTCTTTATGACCCGCAGTAAACAACAACTAACGGGCAGCACAGGATCCTTGTGAAAATCCTTAGGGAGGCCATTGCTGAAAACTATTCACTTTCCAAAATTGGAAATTCTTTCTTTCTTCTTTACGGATGAAAGTTTACTGTTTCGGTCTATCTACTCGTAATTAAATTGATTACAAACAAAATTGAGATTTTTCAAGTGAATATTTATTTTTCATAAATCACTGTGGAAACTGCTGATTTCTGTCCTATTTTTTGTGTGATTATTTGTCTGTATATCAAAATTGTTTGTTTCCCTAATATAAATAAATAAAATAAAATAAAATCACAAGCAATTTTCAGCCTGCAATCATCTGGACAAATACCTTCCATCTAGTCTCTACCACTATCTATTTGAGGTTGGTCGATCAAAATTATCGAAGAATTAGTACTTAGTCCAAAATCATCATTCCTAAAAAGCCACATCCAGTCATCGTGGCTCCTTCCCCAAAATCATCGTTTCTTGCATCAGCTTGGCCACATCCAATTTGGGAGACAAAGCTTGACGTCACTGCGGGCGACTGTCCCTGTCTGCCCACTGTCCCGCTGACGGCCGAGTGACGTCATTGTGGTGCACAATGACGGCTCGACGTCGAGATGACGGCTAGTTGGGATCTGATTGGCTGTTTAGTGCGGAGATTCGTAATTAAGACGAACGTTTATCTGGCTCTATGAAATCGGGACTTGTTTACTGCCTAATTTCATCAACATACGCATTAAGTACATTAAGTACTTACTTGCAGACATTTGAAAAAATGAAAGAATTTCTTGAGCTGCTTCTTCTCAACACTACACATTACCGTCCCGTAGCAAAAGTAGCATTAGAATTATATACTTATGTGATACTACGAGGTACAATAATGCTTTTTTACTACATATTATAAAATCAATTTGGTTTTTACGTGGTTTTTACTTTTTAGTACTTTTTTTACGAATGTCTTTATTCTTATTTTACGGGTTATATCTTTTTAGGCTGATTTTCTTTACTTACTCATAATAAGCATTTTTTTTTAGCTTTCTATAATTAATTATGTATTTGATTTTGCCTAAAATGATGATGTTTTTAATAAAGTCGATAAATAGGGGTATAAAGGAAACAGAAAATTGAATAATTTCATTTATTGAGCACGTATATTATACATATTATATTTTACACACTATCCACTATCTCTTAGATCGACGGTTATACATCGCTTCTATAATTTATTTATAAACTATAGCTATATTTATTTACAGTTTAAAAGTTATAATTTACTGAACACTATGACGTACACTTAACGAGTATTAAAAGTTACTAAAATACATTTAACATTACTGAGAATTAAAAGCAGTATGTATCTTGTATTCTAAAGACGGAAACTAAAAATTATAAAATGTTATTATTTTTTTAATGTCTAGACTGCATATTTACGAAAAAAAAAAATTGTTATACATACATATAAGTCAAAATCCATTCATTTCATATTATAGTAGTAAGTTACAATAAAATAATTTTGGAAAAGAAGAAATAATGTTTAAATGCTTAATTTTTAACATGTATTTTGTCATAATGAGATTTAAAACTCTACTCCTAATAATTATAATTAGTAGTTACGTATACATGTGTTTCATAATAATGTATTAAAGCTTACTAACTTACTAAACTGCCTACATTATTTACAGAAATGCCGAGTATTTAGATTACATAATAGTTTAGAAAACATCAAAGTTGATATTTTAATTTTCATAACAAATCTGTTGATTTTTTTGCTTTCTATTTCTAAGCACGATGTATGTACATAAATGACTTATATTATATTATACTTAGAACTTTAGAAATGGAATGTTTTATAACGCTACACTCAAATTACAATATTTAGAGAATTTTAAACACTTATATTTTTGAATAAAAATGTAGAGTTAATATAAACTCATGTTTGGAAATTATGTAAGCCTCAAATACATAAAAGACACGTGTTCTATCTTTGACCTATGAATTAATTAAATAATTTACAATACATTATAATTGCTTCTTCAAAAAATGTCATTTCAATAACTTATTCTAGAAAAGAAAGTTACCACTAATATAATATTTTGATTTTATATTTCTATCAGAATATTAAACAATATGAATTTATGCTTTTACGAATAAAACTGTATTTACAATCATCTATGAACTAACTTTCTACTCTACCCTCGGTTGTACTACAACCATAGATATTAGCTTTATGAGTCGTATACGTGGCAAAGGCCGGTTACAGCACCGTCCAGTATTTCGGGTACCCCTAATCAGAAAATCCTTCGTTGTTAGTGTTGTCTGAAGTAGGGGAAGTCCCGGGAGATGGGACTTGGAGTTGACGCCCGTACATCAGCTCTGAAGGAGGCATGAAAGACGAGAGGTACTCGGGCGGAGGCCTGATCACCGTCGGGAGGTACCCTGTGCCACTGTAAGGAGGAGTCAGAAACCTCCTCGAAGGAGAGAATTTAAAACTCTGGTTTGAGAGAGGAGAGAATGCAGATTTTGATTGGTAGTTCTGTAAATACGGGGGCGATTCCTGAGTGATGTTGTAAGGAGTGCTGTTACTTTCAGCGGTGCCGTTTAACATCATGTCCATGGCCGCTACCACGTCACCTTTGCATCTAGCGAGCATCGCTTCAATCTCCTGCCGGCTGCGTCTGGGAAAGACCTTGATGAGGACGTCGACTGGCGACTTTTGGTACGGGGTCTCCTCCTGCACCGGTTCAGGCAACGACTCGGGCTTGCGTCGGAACATTTTGTACTTGAAGTCTTGGTTTGAGTTCTCCCATTTCTCTTCGTCTTCCTTCTTTACGGCCAACTCTTCTGGTCTTTGTTCTTTCATGGATAGGTTTTCGGGAGTGAGGGATGTTTCGGAGTGGTCCTCGAGTTCTTCTTCGACGTTGAGCTCGTGGTCGGAGGGCGAGCGAGGGGGTGAGGTTGCGAGAGGGGAGGCGGGGGCGGGGGTTTTGGAGTCCGGGGGCTGTTCAGCAGGGGGGGAGGGGCTGGAGCAGACCTCAGTGATTCGCGCGCGCTTTTGAACTGTTGACAAAGAGAAAGAGGCGGTTAGTGATAGTGATTTGTTGAGGAAAGTATGAACTAAGTACATATTTAATTAAAAATACTGTAAGACAAATGTGGTGAATAGTGGTCATTGTCACAATGACTTGGAAACTATATTGCAATATTTAATGGGTAAAGGAATATTATTCAGTCAAAAGTTAACCGACAATCAGCCCTATACTCGTATCACTAAGTTCGTAGCATTCGTAGTCATTATACGTAGCAGAGATTTTATAGAAAAATTGATACTCTCTATTCCCCACTACACATAACTGACTTAAAAAGGATGAAATATTGCGCGATACATGATATTTATTTAGTCCATAACTACTATCATTTGTTTTTACTAAAAGTGTTTGTTTTATCGCCGCTTTTTGAAGCTTTTAACGTAAAGCTTTCACATTTTAACTCCACATTTTAATATTTGAAAACATTATTCCTCAAGCAGACCAAAGTACACTTACAAACAACGCCATTATACACAAAAAGAACAATTAAAAATGGTCGCAACACGGTACAGTCGCGCAGCGCAAATTAACGAGCGGCCGCAGTGACGTGTGCGAATTTAATGACTGGCTATTGTTTCGAGGGGGGAGGGGGGATTCGATTACTGTTCAATCGTTAATATGCAATACGGTGCACTAATTTTAATGGGCGGAACCCAACTTGTAGAAATGGAACGGAACACAACGAAATTTTGCTCGCACTCCTTGATTTTGCGAATTTTTTTCCTCCAATATGAACGTAAAATAAACCCATTAGAACTAAAGATATCATAATAAAATCAATTGAGTGAAATACGGAACAAATAATGCTCATAAAAACCGATCGGAACGATTATAGAAGACACTGAGTTTACGAACCAATTCAAAGAACACAACGATCAATGCCATTCTTTGTGTCGAAAAAGCCACAAAGGGAAGAAAAAATGTACCTCCTTACAATGTCAGGAGGCACAAAAGCTACGCCCTCGCCACAAAAAAATAAAAATCATTAAAATAATACGCCATTTTATTTATGCAATACAAACACACTTTTCATTTGTAAAAGAATACTGGCCATTTTGAATATGATTAAAAGCGAGAGAGATGGAAATAAAGTTTTATTCGTAACAGCAAGGGACGGTGAGTTTTGTAATGTAAGAGACATCTGCTTGGAAATGATGCTATGTATTGACTGTTGTTTGTAGTGGGCCTTTGTATGGTTAACCAGTCTGCTCTCATTGTAAGGGTAGTGATTTTTTATTAAAACTCCCTGGAGTGGTTTGGAATGAATTTAATTATTTATCATGACCTTTATTTGGGTACAGCGTAGACACAAAGCCAATAATGTGTAAATTTTGTTTAAAGTAACGTCAAAAGTATTTAACTTAGTATGTATTTCGTATTGGGAATTGTTTTGTTAGACTAATCTCTCAATAATACTTTACAAATCTTTGGTGGTATTCGTTAAAATGTCAACGTACTGATTGGTATTTACAGTTGGTATGGGCAGAATAACGGTTAAATTACGGTAATTTGCTTTAAAAACTTATTAGTTGTGCCATGACCATGAGCAAACATTTCGTGGTAACATTTTTTTTATGGAACAGGAGGCAAACGACCACACGCATCACCTGATGTGTATTGTAGAGTAATTCCTAAAACTACCATGGTTTTCACAAATATTGCGAAATGTTTTTTTCTATATGTTGGAAATACCCATCCTCCTTACATTATTTTGCTCCATATTTTGCACATTGTCATGGCATCATATTTTTTTAATTGTGACATTTTATTGCGTGCGTAAGAGGCTAAGAGCCTCTTTACATTATAAGTCTTAAAAAAATTCTGGAGACGGATTAGAATCAAAACTTAACTACCTAAATGACAATGATTTAATTTTGTTAGTTAGTATTCTAAGACAGTAGTGAGTTTGTGACCAGATGACGACCACGATCACTCTGTCATCAGTGTAGCGATGAAGAAGAAGAGTGAGTTTTGACAGCGACCACTTATTTTTATAGAAGTAAATCTTTCCTGTACCAAGAGATGCAATCACGTTGTAAATCAAACAACTGTCTTGAAAGTGCAAGTAATACTTGCCACAAATTAAGAAAATCTCCATAAACAACGTACAGCGATACACACTGGTCGGTACACCGCGGACACGCTTGTTGGCGGCCGTCCAGAGCATAGTGTTGCCCACAGTGGGGGATAAATCCCGGGACAATGGGTGTGCTGCGGTGACGGGACTCTTTGGACGAAGTGAAATATGGACAAGTGATACTACGCAGAGTAGAAAGATTTCAGTACTTGCTTCACCCCGTCATTACGAACGGAGCGATTTGTTTCTCTCATAACTGACTTTCCTAATGTTGGTCCTATAACACTCATAACCTGGGTGCTGAAGACAAGTGAATAATTCGCTGAGTAAGCGCGCCCAATTTTCGTTGCTAACTGGGACGAGAAGATTTGAAAATGTGCAGAAAGGTACACGAGTTGTAAGGGACAACGAAACTTTAAGATGTGGAATAAGGATCCGAGATGAAAATAAAACCATCGGCAATGGAACTGACCTTTGTAAACTGTGCAGATACATAGCTTGTGAACTGAAATCTGGGCTTAGCTATACAGACCACAATTAATAGGATTGATTGACTAAAGTTTTGGATTAATACTAGTTATGATTATTGCTCAATAAAACCATCTCTATCTCAATGCTAGACCAAAACTACTTTCGAGTTAATGGCTGTATTAACAAGATTGTTTCTCAACTAGATCTTTTGGTTTCACATTCTATCCCAATTGTCTCTAGCTCTTCGTATCACAATCATTACTAACATTACCAGACTAGTCTGTATCCACAATGCAGCGAGCAGCCTCATTGTGTCGCGTAGATTTATAACGGCTGCGCGTGACGCGCGCGCTGTTCGCGCCGCGTGTTAATGTACATTCATACGCTGCATTTTCGCCAGTAAATCTTGTTTTGCAGTCGGTAGTTGTGGTTTATTACACCGCAATCAAATTGAAACTAGGTTACCCGTGTACAGATTAAAATAAACCGTTCAAATACGGTTTTGGCAACACCAGTGTTGGTTTTGGGTTCTCATAATGTTTGCAAAACAAGGCACTGTCCATTTGCATTTGTACTTAATTCCTGATTATCAATAGAGGTTATACCTCTATGTACAGAATACCTACGTGTGATCAAGATAGCCAAGGGCATCTTGTGAAGTTTTAAAAGCTTATAAGTCTGAATTTCTGAAAATGGTAATTGAGTTTCTTGCAGTACTTTTTTTCAGCACTGCCCTATTCATTGTCCCGAAGCAGTGATAGGGTTAAAGTACCTAATAGTGGGACATGTAAAAGCGCTTTATGTCTTTTGGTAAAAAAAATTGGACGATGAGTTAGCAACTTGTTTTGAACCCCCATTTATACTCGTATATCAACGTACGAATAATTTTAAACTCTAGGTTTATTCAGAGCACTCTACCTTTAGTCCCGACTAAACCAAACTAAGTTCAGCGGCTGACGGACACACATCAGCCGCTTTTCAAACGTTTTTCCTCTCAAATGAGCTCGAAAAAGTAAAAAGTAAATGAAAACAAAATGGCCGCTAATTACCCGCTGAAATACGCCCCTCGATTCAGTTATTATAACTTAATTAAGAGTTTTTATTCGCCGGACTTTGAGTTTGGATTGCTTCGTTTTTGTTTACGGTTTGCCCAACTTTTATGACTTTTTGATATTTATGTAGAGGTCGGGAGAGACAAAAGCTAATTTAATGAGTTGGTGGATGAGGAGGAGCCGTGAGCTACAGTCTTGGTAGATTTTTTTGTTGTTAAGTGAACATTTTTGAGTTTTTTTTCGTCTAAAGCTGTCTGTACATATTAGTCATAGTATAAGCTAAAAAAGTATGTTGTTGTTTGTGTAATGTTTTGACATTTATCGAGAAAATATTTGTCTATACTTGAAAGAAAACCGAATCAGCAACAAACTCTTGTTTTTTGCCGGTACCCTAAGCATTATTATTATTATCTATACCACAGATAATTTATAATACTAGCCTATACGTAACATTGAAATTTATTTGAAAAGACGGGATATAAGAAACAGCTATAGGTAATAAGAGTTTTTGAAATTAAGTATCACTGCGGTAAAACCTAATAAAAGTCAGACAAAACTTGCCATTTAAAAAGGTTTTAAAAAACCAAACTGTTCAGCTCCAAAGCAAACAGAGACAGTTCCATATTTGTCCCACTTAAAAGGATCACAAGCGGGCGCGAGCGCGGCAAACATGGGAACTCTACGCCTTTTACAATATATCAACACCGTTTTTTAAACTTTAAAAATACCTGGTGGGCTTTGGGTTCTGTCGATAAAATTTTAGAAACAATATTATTTATTGTAGTTTAAGTTGAAACGGTACCACATAACTTAGCTCGTTCCACAAGCTGCGGATATTTCTGCGCATTTTGTGTAACGGTAAGCCAAACTCAACCATCAGCCAACATCATAAATAGGTGTATGTTAGTGTCATAAATAACAAGTATTACATTATTATTATTTTAACCTCTTGCTCTTGTCAAATAATAGTTCAGCTTCGCTGTTTATCTATTTATTTATTTTTATTCGCTGTTTTTATTATTTTTTATTCGAAAACACAACAGCGAACTAGTGACTGGTTGTCTTTCTAGTCTGTTGGCGATATCTTAGCGTTCCAAAACATACCTACTCAATTAAATTCAAGCCTGTAGTATCCTAACCAGTATCGGTAACAAATAACCAATATAGTTTTGCACCTTTGAGATAATCTTCTGTCTTAAACACTTTTTTCTAGAGTCCAACTCTAAAGCCACTACCTAAAAGTATATTATTAGAGAAACAAATTCATGTTTATACACTCTTTAAAATGCAAATAAAGAAATTGATTTGATGTGAACAAGCTCCAACCAAATGTCGGTCAAACCGCCGCACTGACTTTGCCCCCGCGGCTCTATTTGAGTTCTACTGTGTGCATAGGATGTTGGTTCGGTCTAAAGGTTCACCACTCCTGTCCTAGACCACACGGCTGGATATTTGGATAATGGGCTATTTGTCATTTTATCATTTGGAGAATTAAAAAATGATAAAATAGAAAAGACATGCGCATTTGTTAGGTTGTAGGACTAGCAACTACGAGTTGAGAATGTTACTAGGTATGCAAAATCACTTGAAACCTATGTTACAGTTAGGCTTTTACATTTACAAATACATTTGTTTTTATTTCATTCAAAAATACCCAGTAGTTATGATTTTATAGGCATTCAAAGTTCGCTTAAATATTGAGTGCCGCCGACGGTCACGTGACCCCGCGTGACGTACATTCACAGTGTCCGCTCACTAGAAAACGGATATAAACATACTTAAATACATTTTTTTTTGTAAATACAAACTTATTATACATATTAACACCCAGACCCATCACAGAAATTAAAATTGAACCAAACCCAAACTTGATGCGATTGTGTCGTTTTATTGCGAATTACCTTCCAGCTCCATCATTAGACCCTGATTACTATATAGAATTAAAGTACTCATCAATACAAAACGAACGAACCCAAACTCGATGGATTTAAGTCGTTTTATTATAGAGTTCCTATGGCCACTTTCCAGCTCCATCATCAGATCAGCTCCATGTCATCATAATATTGCATGGTGATCCAAATCACATGTGTTTGCCAAATTTCAGCTTAATCGGTTGCCTGGAAGTGAGTCTTAATTCAGCTTGCAAGATTCCACCCATACAATTATGAGCCAGTCACTGTAATATGACGTCACGCGCATAAAATGGCGGGCCGGCCGCCGCCCGCACTTTTAAAATTCAATATCTTGGAAACTAATTGACGTATCGAAATAATTCTTTCACGTGTATTTTTTATTTTTAACAGAGAATACAGAAAGCTAAAAAACAAAATTAGTGAACATTCTTCATTAACAAATTAACTTGTTCTTAGATATTGTGTAGTAAGATACAGGCACTCACATTTTGAATGCTTTGGAGATTATTCATAAATAAACCCTTCATGATAAAAACTCAAATAACAAAAACTAAATTACTTACAAAATTCTAAACTTATTTGCCCCAATAAGCTTTCAACCCCCAACTAAAACGCACGATTTGTCAATGGATTCATTTAATACCGAATTAGTATTTGCAATTCGGTCGTGCGTTTAAAAATTAATAATACACCCCCAAATATCAAAATACCCCAAACTCTGCCCTCGATACCAGAAGTCCATTCTCGAGTGATTAGCGATACGAGAATACGACCCTAACCCTAGCGACCAATTGTTTGCGACACCTATTATTTAGTACTGGGTGCTACCAACTGAATTTCGACTTTGAAATCCACTTTAATAAAGCTCAAACTTAATTGACTTCGAGCTAACCGAACGGAGTAACTTTGAATCGGCGGGTGGTAACAATAAAACCAATTGTTGGGCGCTTCTATTATTGTCTGCGTTTATTGAATTTTAAACTCTGTTATTAAGAGCTCAAAGTTCGCGATTCACTGGTTTGTTGGCAGGAACATGTTCGATTGAGGAATTAGTATTCTATCGCAACGCAATCATACGGTGGCCGGGCGATAGGGTTGCTGCTTTCATCAGTTTGTTTTATTTTTGATATAGTTTTACGTGTCATCATATTTTTCCGTTGCACTTTGTGAAAAACGTAGTGCGATGAAGGCAATGGTAATTTCAGCAGCATTTACTCCAATATTCTGATTAACTGTTGAACGCTCGCAAGTTGCGATTAGTTTGCATGAAATTCAAAAACTTAATCAATATCCGCTCATATTCTTTTTAAACTGTTTTCTTTTTCTGATACGCTCTAATGCAGCGGTTCCCAAACTTATTTTGTCTACTGCCCACTTTGAGAATAAATTCTTTTTAGCGCCTCCATTTGTAGTCGAGTGTCGAGTGCTCAGTCGGTGTCTACGAGTCCTTCTAGTAAATGACGCGTCCCAAGCCTCTACACAACGTCCTGATTTTTTTTCTGGGTCTCTTACCGCCCCCCTTTAAGCCTGCAGAGCTCACAAGGGGGCGTTATCGGCCACTTTGGGAAAGACTGCTCTAATGTAACACTAGTCACATTAAAATGTACAAGAAATCTTTGTATAAGGCTTTTGCTGGATAGTTTTAAATGTAGAGTCCCATAAAGTGTATAAGTAATTACTTTTTAGGAGTAGCAAAATCGATCCTGTCTCATGATATAAAAAGTATAGTTAGCGTGTGTCAGCCCTACGTGCAGGGGTTGCGAACTCCAATGATATTACGTGACTGTGTTTAATATCGCCCCTTTGTTCGCCACAGATAATAAATATCCAGTAAACAATATTGGATGCTTGCACTTTATTAATTTTGTTACGAGTGCACTGCGGAATTACATTTAATTAAATACTTCAAAGGATCAAGGGCTTAGCATTATTTAGTTGTATTGTATTGTAATAAGTAAGCGCTGTTCGAGATGCGACACGTATTTCATTAGTTTGACCAATGTAGAACTAGAATACTTAAGGTATAATCCATTGCCTCTAGCTAGACATTATAGCACACCCTGTGCCTCAAAGGCTAAAAAGCCGAAGCAATTTCGTAAAAAGTGTGTCCCTTCTCCTTCATGACGATCGGTCAAAAGAGAGATGCAGGTTATGGCGCGAGAGAGCTGATCTCCCCTGCCCTGGATGGCTTGAGCATGGAGTGCAGGTGCGGTTTTGTTCCCCAGTCGATGAAGCACCTGATGTCATGCCCTGAGTGCCCAAGCAACTGCACTCAGGAGGATTTGATGAGTGCTACTGACAACGCCACTCTTATGGCGGAGTTTTGGGCTGACACTGTGTAGGTTTGTTGTCGACACGAAAAGAAGAAGAAGATAGCATTGTCTTTGGTTTTGAAGCGATCACGAAGTCAAATCAGAGTTTTAGACTATATTGCATGCGTTTCCCCTTTTAAACCCCAGATAAAATCTAGTCTTTATTTTTCCTTGCCCTGGGTCTTAAACTGTGTATCTGTTTATCAAAATCCATCAATAAATTACAGTAGCTTTACGTGAAAGAATAACCAATGCATCCCTACATCCTGAGAAACTTTAGCAGGTTTGGTTGTGTCTCTAATGTTAACGGGACTATTCCCACCTCTCGTTCCCACCACTGCAACTCCTGTGTAGCCAGGATCTACAGCTTGACCGCCACAAAAACCCAACCAATGAAGGTCAAGTTTGTCCCGGGGGAAAGTTAAACTGTCATTGGACCCGCAACGAAATTAATCAGAAGAACATAGGAGGAGTTCGAAATTAAGGTTCGACTTCCCTCCATTGCAAAGCGGATGACAGGTGACAAACAAAGGTTTAAAACCTTTAAGAAAAGATTATGCACCACGGACAATAAATTAAATTAAGGGGGCCTATCTTATGAGCAATTAGCAACTACCTGCCAATAATATTTTTCACAAAATCGCTTAAAAGCACGGAAATTTTTCCTTGTCGCGACAAGATCGGTGTAATAAATTGCGGAAACAGATGTATGTTGTATTGAATTAAGCATTATATCACGTTCATGTTTCCAAAGATCACACTCCCACAAGATATGATGGGCAGACTGCTCATGACTGACATCATCAGTGGAACACTCGCAAAAAGGAGACGGAACTAATGTCTCTAATGTTAGGTAAATACAGGAAAGGATTTTGCATCAAATAAGAACTGTTTAGATTTTAAACTTTCGCGTTCCATTTCAACTAAAATAGTAAGACCCGTGTCTTACTATTTTAGTTGAACTGTTTAGAACTGTGAAACTTACAGCTTTCACAAATGCTAGAATAAGATAACGCCATGAATTTTAAAAGGAGAGCAAGCAACTATTTTTTTATCTTCTCCCACGTTTATAACAGCACAAACAATAGATCATACTTTAACAATGTTTATGTACCTCAATTGCAACGTTAGTAATTGCTAATTAATTCACACAATAGTGATTATAGCCCTCCGTTTCCCTCCTGATCGCGGCACACGCCTCTAAAACACCCTGTCCAGTCCTAATTACAATTCAAAGTTTCGTACCTCTACTGAATACTAATGTCAACTAAATGATTTTTGTCACCTTAAGAAACTTATATGATCATCATCATGTCCAATTGGATCTCCACTGCAGGAGTACGACCCTCTCTAATATATCAGAGAAGAGAGACTTCTCTGATTTATAAAAAGATATTTGACAAAAAAGGGAATTGATTGATAATATTTCTTGCTTTGGAAAGTGTGATAGAATAGAACGTTTGCTGATTTGGGGGTTTTTTTGGAAAGAAAGGGAAGCTCTTGGTCTACATTTCACCTGATGGAAAATGATAATCAGGCTGGAGGTGGAAACGAACTTCTGGAATCCTCAACCATGACTATCTTACCTTTGACTGCCAGAACTCAACGATGCTGTTAAAATTATTGTTATGGTGACAGACTTGGGTAAGATGGTGGTACTTAGCCAACAATCTAACCTCATGTTTTCTTCTTACCATTAGATCACAGAGGCAGTTTTCATAATGCTTATGTTGAGTTTCAGAAAGACGGAGATGATTTTTGGATGTAAAACAAATATTTTTTTGCAAATCTTTGAAAATCAGCCAAATAGGGGAAGGCAATTGCTAAGTCTTCATTTCATTTGAGAGTTGTAACACGATCGACAACCATTTAATCAAACCAGTCGAAAAAACAAACGTACTTTGTGAAAAATTTAATAAAAACACAGACTTAAGAAGCCAGACCCTGCGCATATCGAATTACTTATACAGTTATTACAGCTTTACAACATTCGAAATAGAGTCGATATTGCTACGCACGTGAATTAGAGGTAGAGATGAACGATCGAAATCGTTTTGAGACGATTAGCGCTTCTTACAAGGTGATAAGGTCGATGTTTGCGTGTGGGCAGGGGTGTCACACCGTGGGCAAACAATTTGCTGGATAAACGATGCGTGTATCAGTTTCAATGGTAAATAAAAAGGGAAAATATTGGATAGAGATTCGGTAGAAGTGGCTAGACTTGGATACCGGGTGCTGTGACTTTTAACATAGATACGAGTAACTATGTATTACTTTTTGCTTACCTTTCATTGCAAAATGAAACTAAATCATGACACATTGTGTTTATAGAGGAATCTAAAACAATTGATACTTTTGTAGGTTAAGTAGATTTATAACAAAGCTAGAGTCAGATCCTTAACTCTCTCTCTCTGCCATCTCTTTTGACAGACTGTCAACTGTTGATGTGAGAAAAGATGTTATTTTTCATTAATTGGTACAAGAACATTCTTTTTCCCTTGTTTGAACAGACACTTGTGTCCGTGAAAGTGTCCAGTATAATTTTCTGTAAATGGACAAGAAAAATGAAAAAAATCTCATTAAAACTCCCGACAAAAGTAATGTGTACAGTACCTTTTCTAGCGAAATCAATTCCTTGTATAACATATCAAACACACTCGACGGAACCCTCCGCGTCTGTCGATTACTCAACCATTAACCTTCCCCAACTGGAGGACTCTCCAGCTGACAAACTGACACTACACGATGCAATATGTACCCTACCATCCTGTGTTAAAGTTGAAATTTTAATAACGAACACGACCCCGATTCTCTGACTGGTGGTACTCAAAAAAAGATCTTAACACAAAGAGATTGGTCTTAGATTTGTGGAAATATATCCGGAGATATTTTCAAGGATGAACAGAATCACTTGCTCGTTTTAACAGTGATTCCAATTGAGTTTTTCTTGTAAAAGGTTTCAATAAGCGGTCAGTAGAATGAAGGTATCCTCCGCTCCGGCCCACAATGGACTTGAAGAGGGCTCATTATTATCAAGAGTCATTCAACACAGTTTTTAACGATAATCACTTTTACAAATATTTGAAAAACCCGAAATGCTCAATGAGGGCACTCGAATCAAATATAATAATAGTAGGCTCGAAGATAATGATTGACTGCATTGCTACTTGTTATATTTTTTCAATTTGTGTTAGTTATGCAGTTTATATTTTAATAGAACGTTAGTTGCTTCATGCTCAAATTTTTGAATGAAATTGAGCAATCCGTAATTTTGCAGGCCCTCAACGATCAGTATGCCTGTATTTGCTTTTTAAATAAGTGGCCTATACTGTCAGGTTTAGCTTCTAAAAGTTGTTTTCATACGTTCGTTTGAAATTATGCGTTTTGCTCCTGATAGGAACATGCGAAGCCACTTCAGCCACAAAAAATATCTAATTGCTCAACTGAACTTTCCCTATAAATCATTTGAAAACGTCCGGCTCTCCAGAATAGCCGAGTTTAAACTCCAGCATTTAATCGCAGACCAAAACATTCGCTGAAAGTTTTTAAAACATCGCATCAAAGCTGGGGGTGTATTCCAAAAACCGACTACATATCGACTCTACCCTTCTTTCTCACATATGAATATCCCAGCATGAGTAAAAGAGACAAATAGCCTAAAAACATCGTGCTCGTTTTCCAGAGTAGGTCCCCAGGATTAACCCTTCTCTCCACAAAACCTGAGCAAATTCGTTTTATTTATACAATGTGGTTCCATCCTACGCTGACCCCGAGTAAAAAGAGATGAAAGATACGCTCTATTATGAGCGCAAAAGGGATAGTTAGACTGTCCAAGTGGCACTTGAAATGTAAATGGTATCGGTTCGCGCGAGTGAGATGAATGTTATTTTTAATAGGTTGGAGGGAGAGGGCAGAGGTTGAGGTCTGCATGCGCTCGAGTGGATGGCGAATACCTTTAAAGACGACTCGAGTGTCGGTCGAGAGGCAAAAGATACCCAGAGGGACATTAACTTGTAAATGTAAGGAAAAGCACAAGATATTCACCTTGTTATAACCAGGTATGCAATCATTTGGAGAGCAAAGGAATCAAGATGTTTTTTTTCTGAATTCTTGGTATCCAATTGGATCCTTTAACTGACATAAAAATACTATAGAATACTATAGGTGGAATAGCACTAATGACAAAGGGCTAATCTAAGATAGGAGATTTTTATTGGGCAAATAAAAAACATATATTTGAAATTACCTTGCTCACGCTAGTGTGACTACATACTATTGTGGTAATTTAATGAAACAATTTAATAATCCTAGCTTTCAGTAATAATTATCCCGAAGCAGTGGTAGGGTTAATGTTATAAAATATAATATGTATATCAGGATGTGCAAAAGAGAGTTTTGAAAGGCAAGTTATGAAGATAAAACTCAGCAAGTGTTTTACCAAAATAAAAGGAAATCTAACGGATAAAATTTTTCGAGTTCAATGGGCTTTAATCATAAAAAAATAATAATCCATAATATCGTCAACAAATCCCATCGTTTAAGACACCCCATTAAATGACAATTCCCAACAAAAACCCAGCAAATAACCAGTAAACAGAAAACCAAAAGTGTTTTGACAAAAACCGGTAATCCAATACGGTAATAGCTCCAACTGCCCGTGACAAGTATCGCGTTACCATTCAGCAACTGTTCCGGGTAGGGTAGTTGTCACTGATGGTGATTTTTTATGGGTAATAAGCTCCTAAAGGCCCGTGCCATGGTGGATGTTTAATGGTGTCACTTGATACTTTAGATCTGAGACTAATGTGGTTTTATGTGGTCAAAACTGGGTTAGGCGATTATCCCACTGCACCGCGCTCCGCCGTGGTACGTGAGACGACAGATTTAATCATTATTATGCAAATACCTCAGTTTGTATAGAAAACACGCGCGGCACAACACACTGACAACCACCAACCACGCGGACCGCGGCGGAGCGCGGACCGCGGCGGAGCGCGGTGCAGTGTGATAATCGCCTTAGTATTGTTGAAATTAACATCGATTACGGTAACAAAAGTATATGACTCCGGATACACAAATTTTCATGGAACCAAAATCCAAAGCACAGTGCGAATGTAAATGGTACGCGAATCACTAGGTCAAGATGCTGTAAATTGTAGAGCATTTTTATTGGAGCAATCACCACGCATGATTAACGGAAACCTCAGACGTTTACCCCTTAGTTTAAATAGTTAATAGAATACCTAGGGACCGAGTTTCCTGCGTTGCTCCTTCTCAGCGCTAGCCCATATTATTGTCCCGAAGTATTGCTAGAGTTAGGACGTGCAAAAATGGTTTTTATAAATCTGGTTATAGAAAATAATTGAATTTTAATTCAAATACTACACAGTTTTGCCCTTGCATAAAAGGTTGAACTTTAAAGAGTACACACAAAATGAATATTTGCATACCTCCCAACGTGCGGCTATAGAATCGAATGGTGAAGGTCAATCGATCATCCAGCAGGGCGGGTGATGGAGCACCCTTCGCCGAACGCTGAACAGTAATTACTGTCGGCCAGATGTAATCAACTTCAGTGCGGATCATGTTGACGAATACAAATAGCGTAGAGGTAGATACTACGATACGATTAACGTCCGTTTCTTATTATTCAATCGATGCGTTTACACTTTAATATTGTTTTTTTCTGAATTTTTTGAAGACAGTTGACGGACGGATTTGAATTAGAACTGATTAAAGAAAAAACCAGCATTATTGGATGAATCCATAAATCTGTTACCGCAGTATTACTATAAAAATTTATATCAAAGTTAACTTACAAGAATATTTACAATCAGCATAAAGAACAAAAGGAAATCAATCCTTCTTCTCTTCGATGCCACTTACATTTTATTTTGTCACACAAGATTCTCTTGTCGTACAACGTTGGGAATTTTTAGGATATTTTTTGTATTTCAAAGTCCCAGGATCTACCATACCCAAAATGTTTCTGTCTGTCCATAATGTCAAAAGGATTTCATGAGTCTCACGATTCAGACATTTAAAAATATTATTGTAGGAGATAACCGACTATGATCGTAACAGATTTTCAAAAGCAGTGTTAAAATGCAACTCTACATTTGAATTTTCAAGTTACACTGCTATATTTTTCAGTTAAAAATATTGTAATTTGAATTCCGCTTCGCACCAAATGAAGAAGGTCGTAATATCATAATTTTTCCAGCATACATCTGTTGAATAGTGAGCACACGTTCACCCCGGGTGCCCAAAGTTTAATTTGCTCGAGGCGGGGGGCGGATATATTAACCGCTACACCCATCTCCGTGTCGCTCGTATTCAGTGAAATAATGGTGTTAGAGATATTTTTCAGATAGGACTATGTTTTTCTTTTTGCATAATGTAATCAGCTACTGTCTAGAGCTATCATCGTCACGTTCCTATTTCACTGCTCAGTAATCTCTACATTGGTCTCAAAAACTGACGACAGAGAGTCAAGGTGTATAATGTGGGACAGTTATACGAATCAAAGATAACCCACATTGAGTGAACCGTAATCTCTACTAAAGTTCCAATAATAAGTCTATCTTTAGACATACTGCTCAGCTATGAAATTACAATAATTTATGTAACGGACAAAAACAAAACAAAACGCGCTCTAGTTAGGTACACTGATTTTAGTAACTCCTAAATACAGTCACCAGCCTTTCAGGCCATACTTATGATGTAAAAAAACTATAATTGCACTACAATCATCACTAGGTGTGTTAGATGTACCAATGTCTGCAAAATGAAAAACATATTTTTCCCAGACAGATTACAGATAAAGATATTCCCTAACCTCGTGTTAAAGTTGGCAGCGAGCAATACACCAGTAAAAGCAAGTTATTTCATAATAAGTATCTAGAAAGACGATGGTTATAGCGTGTGGGGGCGACAATAAGTGTATCAAGCCGCATTCCAGCGCGTGCCGCAATACGAGGATACTCGTATACCGCCACACAATATCAAAGAACGCACTATGAAGGAAGAAATGTGGAGTCATTTTCCTACTTGGCCACAATATCTTGCAAATAATAAAGAAAGGAATGTAAAGTCATTTCATATCACTCAGCAACATAATATCTTTCAAGGAACGGTCTTTACAGAGTAGGTTTAAGAAACATAAGTCGTTTTATTACTTGGCCACATAATTATATCTTGGCAACGCACGATAAAGTAAAGTTATTACTTGATCATATGTGATACTATGGTATCTAGCAAAGAATGCTTTATAAAGGAAAAAATGTAGAGTTTTTACATCACTCTACTGCATTATTTGGAACGCTCAATGAGGGAAGAAATGTAAACTCACATAGGGTTTTTCGATGGAAGATTATTGTATCACCATTCACCACGGAAAATTAATTTAGAATCCTTTTTTAGAATCAATCATTCTTTGCCATCATGCGTCCGATAGGAGCATAAGAAACTCTTTTGTAGATATAATAGGTGCTATTTCGCAACAAAAATATGAAGTCTTACGTGCTATCCCTTTACGTTTCTATAAAACCACACCCGTTTTTCTCCTTTCTTAGCAAGAATGCGGCGCCGACTGTGCGAGGGCAAGCAATAACCGCCCCACGCATTCCGGCCGCTTGATACTGCGGGATATTGCTGGCCGACTGTTCACACCAGTGTGAGGTCTTAGGGATCCGTGCCCAAAGGGTGCCAATGGTACTTCATTAATATGCCTACGATGTTTGGCTGTCTCTCTGCCCACCAACAGTGGAGCGTGACATCAAAACGTGATAAATAATAGGTACGTTAATCCAATTCTTTTTTTGTTTCCACCTTTAGGTATTTTTAAAATCTTTAGAAATATGCATTCTTGGAAAATGACATTATAACAAATATTTGGGGATGACTCCGTACAAGAAACGTGTTTCATTCACAATTTTGTTTCTATTTCTAGCTATTGCTATTAGATAGAATAGACGATACGGAACCCTTGGTATGTGGAACCGTCTCGCACTTGGCCGGTTTTTCTTTTCACAGTATCAAACGTATAGGCCCACACCTTTGTGTGAAAATTGACTTTCTTGCTTTGTTGTGTCCGATTCTTTACGTTTTAGCAAGAGTAAGTACTATTGATGATTTACTGATTAACAGACTACCCTTCTCTCATTTACAAAGAATATGTGCAGTAGAACAATGATTATAACATAAAAATCCTGTCAATTGTCTTGTATGAAGCATACCTTAGCACATCATTGGGACTCTACATAATCTTTTAATGTTTCGAAAAGTTTTGTTTTTTCAATTATGTTATTTCATGTGATTAAATTGCCAGCCAACCATTTGAACGCGTTCAAAGCTCACAAAACCCATAAATTAAAGCCACATAAAAGCTAGTTTCATACATTTAATAATTTAGTTTCACTAAAAGCAAACTTTGCTTTGATGTTTAAATTTAAATTAAGCAGCTAGGCGAATTATAAACATTTGTATACAGCAAAATGCTGGAGTGGAGTGACTTGAAGTGTCGCAGCAATTAACTAAGTAGGGAAAGGCATTACCGTAGGGAGAGCCTGTCGCAACTTGTCGCTGAAAAGGTAATGAGTGTAAACTGTTTCAAAGAAGGAACCAGAAATGGCGCCCGGAATAATATTTATGTTTATACTTTGAAGTTTGGTACCAACAGTATAAAAATTGTTACGAAAAGAAAGGCAAATAAAAAGACTATAGTCAATTTGAAAATTATTGTGAGATGGAATTGCAAATTCTCCGCAAATACCTTGCCCATATACCTTTACTAAAGAAACTGAAAAGATGACTGAGTTTCTTCTGCCATTTCTTTTGAGCACCAGGCGATATGTGGTCTTGAAGTGGTGATAGGACGAGCTATGTTGGTACGTGTATAAGTGGCCTGAAAAAGGCCTAGATAATAAAGAATTTAACACTTCGATGGGTGCCTGGAATAAAGCCGCAATAGCCATAGCAGCAGTTTTCCGATTAAGTGATTTTAGTAAACTGCGGGTCCCTATACACCTTTTGAATTTTTTTCAGAATTGTATCTTTGAAACTGCCTGATTTACCAAAAGCACTATGGATATTGAATCGTTATTCCCATTCATCATTTAAAATTTGTTGACCGGAATAATCGTGCCATATACAATGTTAAAACTTTTATTTAAATCTTCTACAAGCAAACGGCTATTACTGTATCCTTCAGATCAGCGCCCGAGGCTGCAATACACTATTGCTGTTTGATTAATTGCACACTTTTTACCGGAATAAAACCACAATGGACTCTTACGGAACCGACTTTCAATGTATGAAGCGGCAATATGTATTTCTACCTTTTTTAAAGTATATTCTAAGCACTATAACCTTATGCACATTAAATGTTACAAAATAACGCATCGTTTGATATACAAACCGTTTTGATACGCCTCGTAGTTTAGAATTATTCAAAATTGACACTAAATCTCTTCTCCTGTAAAATTGTGTTTTGTCGATTGTGGCTTTATTCCCGGCACCCATCGACTTTACGTGTGGTCAAGCTGAATTTGTTTCTGTTTATTTTACCCGTGTGTATTATAGTTAATTTTTCTTTGCAAGCAACTGTATGAAAAAACTTTTTCCAGTTATATGTATTAGCTCGCCTCCAATTTGACTGCGCCTTGGCAATGTTTCGCTTAGCGCTTGCAGTAAAGTGTGAGACGCAGTTACACTTTTCCATACGTATTCATTTGTGGCACAGAGAAATGTGTGGACAGTCTGGAAGGACTTTGCACTAGTATACTCGCAAATGCACTCCCCATTCGGAGGTAGTTAGCCTCTTCCACAGTTAGTATTAATGTGGATAGGTAAGGGTGTAGGTGTAAACAATATTATCCCTTTAACTGGTAGTTCTATCTGTCTGCCTATTACTTGTGTACATAATATGGTATAAAGTGATTGTGTGTCCCGTTTTGAAAAAGGCCGTACCACTTATGTAGTGACTCAGTCAGCGTCCGCAAGAATAGCTCTCATGCGAAATGTCCCGTTTAAATAAACAACAAAAACCTATGAAAATCGAAAAAATCTGACGAATATGATACTGTCTGTTGCGTTTTCAGGCTAGTTTTCATAAATAAAAATTGCAGAGATAAATATAGAGCCAAAAAAGTAAAGCGAGAATTCACCGAATAAAAAAAAAATGGTGCTAAAAACTATATTTTTGTTAGCTGTAGGCCCACTCCACGCCACCCGGGCTGCCGCGGCAACAATATCGACGCGACGTCATTTTTTACACTTTCCACTTTTCTGTTTTACACTTTTTTACTTCCCCAGCCGGCGCAGGGTTGACGAATAAGGTTCCACATCCATGTTTAAATTTTAAAGACTTTTCCTTCGCCCGATTTACCTAAAAAGTACTGAACAATCAAATAGTTTAGTGTACTTTCATAAAATTCTGCTCGCCGCGCTTGGAACAACTATTATGATACAATTGAGATTTATTTTTGGGGACTAGTTTTAGGACAAAAAATGGCGTGAAAAAGGTAGAGGCAGTTCGAGGCTTCTTATTAAGATTTATATATACGAGTACCTTTTCTCAATTAAGACCTTATGCAATAAAGTATTGAGTATTAATTTATAGTTGTTTAGCAAGTAAAACTAAAGTGTTGATGGTAATGAAGAAATTAGAGAAAAACACGAAGCCTTAGAGTGAGTCAATAGTATTCCTTGGGTAGACACAACGACCCTTTAGGCATTCGTAAGGGCTAGACCTTATCTTCCTACAGGATCACCTTAAGGGAGCCTTTCGAACTAAGCGTCACAGACGCAGCGTCTTTAGCTTTGGTCTTGTGCCACTAACGCCGCGTCACTAACTCGCTTCGAAAGACTACCTTTTAGACCAAAGCTAAAGACGCTGCGTCTGTGACGCTTACTTCGAAAGGCTACCTTTAGAAACAGTTGCACATCATCACTGCCAACCCTAGTTGCTCAGCCGACGCAGCGCGAGTGGCAACACTTAGTACTTTGTGGGATTTAATTGGCGCGCTGTTCTTTCTTCTCCGTCGTTTGTTTTTTACAACAGTTTGAAAGTTGCCAGCGTTGCGATTGTTAGAACATTTTAATTTAAAGGGTGTTTTAATTGCAATAGTTTGGAGTGTGTTTATTGACTAATGATGCGATTGTTAGATTCTGTAAGGGCAATCGAATACGTAAATGGTAGAGTCCGGAACTAAAGTCGAACGTTTGTAGTGTACTTAAGGCGCAGGGGGTTAAGTATATTTGCTGTTTAAGGTTCTGTTAAATTTGTTTGCAAGTGGTAAATGAATATTATAACACTAAACGAATTTGTGGTGTTTGAAATAGTATTACGGCAACGACCAATACGTACTCGACTTATCCCACTTTAGAACACGGCCCAATCGCCAACTTAACCGCCCAAGAAACAAACAAAATCATGCGAACATTCAAATTTCATAAAGTTTAAAGAAGCCATCATTGCTTTTACCGTTGCTAAAACCTGGCTGCTTAATAAAAAAGACACCTATGCGTGTTAGAATAACACTAAACAATACAATTTAATTCTTGTCAACTGTTAAGTAAATATTCTTTGAACACGAATAGCTTGTCGTTTGCATGTGAGACGTGTTTCCCTGTCGGGCTCACAGCATCGGCCGGAGCCAAGGAGCCAATCTTGGGCGCCGCGGGCCCTTCCCGCCGCAAACGAGCGCATTTCCGCCCGCCCTACAGAGCTCAGAGTACAGACACTGTACCGGGCTGTGATTGTTGTGTTCAAACGGTGTGATTTGTCTAAAGTTCTTATTCATGTTTAGTTTGAAAAGTGATTTAAACATTGACAAATGATTTTATATAGATCTGTAGGTATTAGGTAATTGTTGTTCTGCTTTCTAATCTCCCTAGATTAATCATTGTTTGTGCATTTAGTGTTGGGTGTCGTTTAGTTACTCCAGGGAATTCAGAAATTCCACTGAATTGATTGTTAAGATTAAAGGGACTTCATGAATTAATATAGCTAATATTTGGTAAAAGAATGTGCTTTCACGAGTTCAGTGCTGATTTTATCATGTTCATAAATCACAAATGCATCAGTTGACGGGGATTTCTTAAAATATAGCGGTCCTCGGATCTCGAAACGGCAGAAGCCGAACACCGTTTGGGCAGGTAATTCCCATCTGAACAAAATAATGTTCCAGTTTCCACAGTAAAAAAATCCCAGTTGCCCCTGCGTGGTCGACGCTGTTAAGGGCAGCTGGGAATTATCACAATCACGTCGTAAGGAATGTATCGAGGTAGTCAACTCACCAGGCGAGTCGTCGGGCACGTCGGAGTAGTGGTGCGGCGCGGTCTGCCCGGCGTAGAGCAGGTTCAGCTCCCGCGCCTCGTTCTCCTCTTGCGCCTGTTGTCTCCGGAGCGCCACCTACAACACGAATTTGGAGTTAAAAAAGATACGCTACTATAGTGCACACCCAGCCAGGACAAGGCCTGTCTCTGTAAGAGTAGGCACACACCTCACCACACATGTCGGGCAGTTGATCAGTATGGGCATGTAGGTATGGGAGTGCGCACACTACGCCGATTCGATTTGGCCGATTCTTCATACAAATTAAAATCGGGCACAACTATCGGCCAACTAAAAATCAACGGTGTGCGCCTACTCTAAAACCTTTATACCAGGTGGCACAATTTTAAGGAAAGACACGCTCTGGGATGGGAGAGGACGGCGGACTAGCCGCTGCGTTTTTAAACCGCAACCGGTGCCTTTCGTCCACTAGGATTCCCTAACCCGATCCTCCAGGGGAGACCCGTGAACTCATCTGTTCATTCAGATTCCCCTTTAAATAAAAGTACATAAAGACAACAACCAAGTGACTGAAAACTAAGAAAACTGGCTGGATTGATGCAAAGCAGTTTTTGATACTCGGTAAGAAGCGACACATCTCATGAACTGAACTTTGTTTCAGGTGCAAAGGACGTGGAAGCGAGCCAGGCCATCGACAAGAGCACAAGAAAACATAAGATCTAAGCTGCTGTCAGAGAAATCCGTTAAATACGAGCTTAGCTTACAAGATGACAGCGGAATTTTCAGTGAAGTAAGTGTTTGTTGTTCTCCTTCAATGTAATTCATGGCAAGAATCACTCCAAGCGTCTTGAATTGGACAATTTTAATAACGTCAAATCTCACACCGACCTATTATTATACTGTGTGATCAACTGATCACCGTTGACATTCGTTAACACCATCTTGGATGGCCATTTTCTTTAAATTTTCTCTGCAATTCACTGTGTTGTTAATGTTGTATTACTTTGCCGATGCAGTCATAGCTCTCTTTGAATCAGCGTGTTTACCACACCACTCGTTACCAAGTCACTGTAAATTCGCTCACCTGCGCCGCTCGCTAACTTATATTTATTAGTCTTAAATTTATTTATTTAACTAACTATTTATTTATTTAACTAAAGATCTAACTAACAATGAAATCTCTGTCCGTCCCCCGGGACTACTCAACCTTCACTGCTTGGGTTTCATTGGAGGCCAAGCTGTAGATCCTGGCTATACAGGAGTTGCAGTGGTGAGAAAGTGTGGTGGGATATGTCTCATCTCACCTCTGCTACCATGACGCTCTGTCAGGCCTGGCCACAGAAGTTGCAGCAGTGGCCCGTTGGATGATGATGGAGGGATATCAGACTATTGACGTAGTCATCATCATCATCATCTCAGCCATAGGACGTCCACTGCTGAACATGGGGCTCCCCCAATGCTTTCCATGTTGCCCGGTTGGTAGCGGCCTGCGTCCAGCGCCTTCCTGCTACCTTTATGATGTCGTCGGTCCACCTTGTGGGTGGACATCCCACGCTGCGTTTTCCAGAACCTTGCTGCCTCATCGGCCGTCAGTTCTGCGTACTATGTGCCCTGCCCATTGCCACTTCAGCTTGCTAATCCGTCCATATAATATCCTCTCACCTGTGCTGCCATGACCCGCTGCCGTTCTGCGATGAGCGTGCACTTCGCACACACGCAGTCACGCCATCGGCAGTAGCGCTTGTGACCCTTCAGCGCGGAGACCACGCCGTGGTTGCGGCAGCGAGCGCATTTCGGGGTCCTCTGCGAAAAAAACTAGGACGGGTTAACAGGAGGAACTGGAGTCATTGAACTAACTAGGTTCTAGTAGGGGAGACTGGGGGTTGTTTGTGACATGGGTAGGGCTATACAAACGGCTACACAGAAAAGGCTACATTGACGTGCCACTTTTTAAGGAAGGCCTATGTTCAGCAGTGGACGTCCTGTGGCAGAAATGATGACGTGCCACACACTGCGCATACTGTGCATATAAAATGTACTGACTATTTGTCTCTATATGAAATAAATAAATCTTTCTCTATTGATCCTCATAACCTTTAACTACCG
This sequence comes from Ostrinia nubilalis, assembly GCF_963855985.1. NCBI lineage: Eukaryota > Metazoa > Arthropoda > Insecta > Lepidoptera > Crambidae > Ostrinia > Ostrinia nubilalis. The sequence goes on from NC_087110.1 coordinate 284,601, forward strand.
GCGTCACAATTTGCTACTTTTTTTTTAAAGAACACTATTTTTGCAAAGGCTAAGACTTGGCTTTTGGAAACCACGATTTTGCTAATGTCACGTGAATCTAAAGATAAGATGAAGATATTTTGCTTCAACTAGATGCAGACTCGCATCAAGCAAATGTAGTCATCTTGAATTCTGGCATAAACATCTGTGAAGATAATTTATCTTCAACGTAGATGCTTAAATAGTTGTAGATTGTGGAAGAAAAAGGGCTAAATATTCGTAAACCATTACAAAATAGTATTTAATTACTGTATTTTTTTTAATGCTGTAGAAATTAGTACATATTATTGGTGTAGATGAAGTTTAATTCTTGAAAATTTATTAATTCTTATTTCCTAGCACATAATTAGGCTTTTCATAAACGTACAGGTCACCTAGAAGCATCCTGCACGCTTGTGTACAAATTGTTATAAAGAATTGAAGGCTTTTGGGTGTTGGTATTTGGTTTCTTTTTGACAAACGAGACTTCTAGAAAAGCTATAAAGTTACCTTAGTTAAAATATAATTAAAATTAAATTTAAGCTATTATTGTGCTTATAACAAATGGATTAATGATTAACATTCACAAAATACGGGTCTCTCTTTTTTCAGCTATTTGCAGTCAGTCATACTCTAATCAAAATATCACGTTACAAAATTATCCCAAATGGCAAATGTATTCGTGGGTTAATGTAACATTATTAAAGTGTCACGTTACAAGTTGCCCCTCCTTTGTGTTAACACGGTTTGTTTAAATTAACAATGCGACAATGTAATTTTATTAAAGGTATCAATTATGGGTACGGAAGTGCCATTGGATACTAATGTTTTGATAATAAATTAACCACTGAATTGGTATTCTTTCTTTCTTTTGGTATTTTTATTATTTTCTTTATGATTCATAATTATAGTTTATTTTTCTTGACTGTAAGACTTTTTCAAAAAGGTTTATTTTTATTATTAATATACACCCTAAATAAAAAATAAATGTAGAGTAAATTGAGTAACTTGAAAAGCTTCTGTTTAGTAAAATTACTGGAAAAACGGCACCGTGCGTCGCTTCGCCGTCGGTAATTTAAAATTCAATGTTCATATTTTGCGAACTTTTATCATAAAGAATTTAATTAAGTACTTCAGTAAAAAACTGAAATAAAATTGGATAAGCACTAATTTAGCGATAAAAAATCATGTTTCTTTTTTTAAGTCGTGAAAGACTTGATTACATACTTCAATATTTATTTTAATTTTATACTTTTACGATGATGATTTTATTTTTTTTATAAATGAAAAAAAGCTAGTGATTTCCCAATTAAACAAGATGATGACAAAGATCTAAACACTTTCTCATGAAGGTCAGCTTAGGTTAGAAATTACCTGATATCTTTCCGAGGCTCTGAGGAAGAATGGAGGCAAAGCAGCCAGGACTGGGTGCTGCACCAGCTGAGACACATCCACTCCGTTCGGCAAAGACATTTCCATTATAAGACAACTAAACTACCCCTAAAAAGTCCAGTCGCAACTTCAAACACACGAACAACTCATTTGAAAAACACAAAAATTCCAATTTCAAAAAATATTTCCAACACTGAAACGTTTCAAAATGGAAAAGTTCCACCAAACGTCAAAGTCGCGTTTTGAAAATGGAACGCGCAACACTTTAGGCGACGTCTCGCCCCGGGTTGTAACCAACACTGTTGCTTCATTTTCGGCGGACGAACAAACTGACAGTTGCCGGGGCATTGCGCGAACGAGACGGCACGAGTGCGAAACGACACACTGTATTCAAGCGCTAGCTGCGTCCCGCTCTCTCTATAGTGTTAACTGTATATGTTGTATCATCCGGTTATATAAAATGTAGTCAGATGAGAGCGCTTGTGCAGCCAATGGGTAGCCCGCGCGACCACGCCTCTGGGCCGCCATTGGCCGCGCCGATGCTGAAACTTAATTTATAAAGGTGACTTTTTTGAGAACCAGTTTTTGTGTTACCGGACAAAGCTCTATTGAATGAGGCACAAAAAACACAATTATGTTTGTTATTCGCGTCGAGGATTCCGATTCTTTTTTAATATTTATTGTAGAGGTTTTTGTTTGATTGTTTAGAGTGCGGTTAAATCTTCGCTCGGGTCAATATGGATTTTATTTCGAGTGTATTATTTAGGTAGATGTGAATTTGATAAGTTTGAATGAGGGTATTATGCTTTAGTATCATTTAATTCGTCATGACGTGCGCACTTGTGATGATATCTCAATTTGCGTTCGCAGAGCTCGCCTGGATGTAAATACATCATCTACATAAGTAAATAATGTAAGAACTCGAGCGAGTAAGTTAACGGTATCTTAATTCCAAATTCAAATTCAATTCAAATGTCGAACGGAGCCGGAAGGTGCGTCCAAATTGAAATATTTCAATTTACTTGTCGAAGGGAATTCGATTTAAATTACAATGAGAGACGAGGGTGGCGCGGGTGGCGGGTGGGAGAGTAATTATCAATGTATAACTGAATGTCTGCGCGTATTGTGTTTAATCCGATCAGGAATGTGGATACAGGATGGTTATTGATTAAATTATAGGTATTTGATGAAACCCCTTCACTGGATTCAGTAACTAAAGTATTACATTCTAATACTCGACAATGGTGTGGGTGGCTATGTCTCTTAAAGTTATACCTAGATAATTATTTATATTAGTAATGGAATTGCATAAATGAAAACATTGCAATTTTACAAAGTTTCAAAATTCTGGAATTATCCTTTACCCTTCAAAACTTCAAAAACTTGAATCCTCAATTCCTCATACAATAGTCTGTCCTGAATAGACACAGAGCTCAGGTCGTAGACATCTCCCTGTACGAACAGATACAGGTGAGGGGGGTGGAGGGGAGGGCGTCTCAAGGCGCAAATGAGAATTCCGAGGCTGAACGATCAATTCGTGAAATGTTCACATTTCGTAAACGTCTCAACTTGGCGAGGGGAATAAGAGCGAACTGAGTATCGATAGCAATATGATTTTAAGAATTTTTTATGATAGCTCTTGTTGTAGGTATTACTTTTTATTATTTGTACCTAATTAGTATTTTGGTGGTCGTAGGATTGATGAACTGTACTAATGTAGGTATTTGTATGTAAATTGGTAACAACCACGAGACAATCCATCGTATTGCTATATCAAAACAGTTACTAGTATTAGAGTTCCAGTCTACGAAATGTTTATTCTAGGTACTCGTAGCATCCACATTATGAATTAATCTAAGTGCACATAAAATGTACATCTCTATTTTCGGTAATCATATTGCTTTAAATGGTAGTTATTTAAGAGACATTCCTTGAACTTTGTAGAGTCATGTCAAACATTCTGATCAGTTATACATTGCGTATGCCTAAGTTTTCCCTACTTAAAATTTTACCCAAAGAAAAAGCTTTCTAAATAATTCATCTTCATCATCTCAGCCATAGGACGTCCACTGCTGAACATAGGCCTCCCCCAATGTTTGGTTGGTAGCGGCCTGCGTCCAGCGCCTACCTGCTACTTTTATGATGTCGTCGGTCCACCTTGTGGGTGGACGTCCCACGCTGCGTACGGTACGCGGCCTCCACTCTAGAACTTTGCTGCCCCATCGGCCGTCAGTTCTGCGTATTATGTGCCCTGCCCATTGCTACTTCAGCTTGCTAATCCGTCTAAATAATCTATCTATATCTATCTATATAAATAAAAATGAATTGATGTTCGTTAGTCTGATTAAAACTCGAGAAGCTGGGCCAATTGAGCTGATTTTGGTTTTAAAATGTTTGTCGTAGTCCAGGGTAGGTCTAAACGGTGAGCAAATATGCGCGCGATATTGTTTTTCTGTGACAGACAAAATTCCACGCGGGTGAAGCCGCGGGCGGAAAGCTAGTTAATAATAAAACAATAAATTCATCGACATCGATGTGCCACGGCACATCACCACAAAGAGCGTGGGAGCGGAGCGAATATCTTCGCAAGCGTTAAAATGAAATGTTCGCAATTTGAATATCGCTCCCCCCCTCCCCCGCCCCCGCCGCCCACCAGACACGACTTGGCTGGGTGTAATGTGTAAATTGTTCTGTTTTAATATCACCTTCAATATTATGGACGCTTGAGCACTATAAAAATCGTTGTTTCATAAACAGTTGTGCTTTTAGAAAAGGGGCTATCGATTTTGATAATGAAGGCCTACTTACTGAAATGAAATGAAATAGTTTATTCAGTAGATACATAAGCCCATTCCTGGGCACTGTACAGGTCCCAAATATAGCTTTCCCAACACTTCGGGACAACATATGGGCTGGTGCTGTGAAGAAGTGGCGGAAGAAACTCAGTCACCTTTGTCAGCCTCTTTTTCAATCCTTTCAATACCTTTTTGGGAAAAGACAGACTCTATTCTATAAAAACTGAACTGGCTTTAGAGATGAAGAAGAGTTTAGGATATTCTACAGAAATATACCTATAAAGTACAATTTTATTTAATTATAGTAAAAGATCTAAAAACATTTAAAAATAACGAATGTTAATAAAAAAGCTAGACAGCAAATAACTATCATAGTAAAATTTGATATAGGTAGATCACAAAATCTGAAAAAGATTCTAAGTAAGTAGAGAGTCAACTTAATTAAGACATAAAAAATCTAGAAAAACTGACAAATTAAATTGGAATTCCGTTTACAAATTCCCAAAAAGACGGTCTAGCTTAACAAACCACTGAGTTCACTGAGCCACACACTTACTTAAGACAATAACAAGGAGTTGTTTGCCCAATGTAGCGCGGTTCGTAAATGGAAAGCTTTAATCTCGGCTCGAGTGGGCGCGTGTTTACGTTCTACGGCACCGGATATTGTGTTGTTCAAGTTGAGAGACTGCCATGCGAGAGCAATAATACGAACACGAGCGATATACGAATTAGAACTGCTTAAGTCAAAAGCTCTTTGCAAATCGAGAACAGTTCTATACTTAAAACGTTCTAAAAGAACGAGTAATATTCGATATTAGGAGTGAGAATAGTTTTAACAAGTGAAACTATACGAACACGAGAGATAAACAAATTAGAACTGCTTTAAGTCAAAAGCTCTTTGTAAATCGAGAACAGAATCAACTGATAACATTCTAAAAAAACGAGTGACATTCGATATTAGGAGTGAGAATAGTCTTAACAAGTGAAACTATACGAACATGAGAGATATACAAATTAGAACTGCTTAAGTCAAAAGCTCTTTGCAAATCGAGAACAGAATCAACTGATAATATTCTAAAAGAACGAGTAATATTCGATATTAGGAGTGAGAATAGTCTTAACAAATGAAACTATACGAACACGAGAGATATACAAATTATAACTGCTTAAGTCAAAAGCTCTTTGCAAATCGAGAACAGTTCTACATATAACATTCTAAAAGAACAAGTAATATTCGATACTAGGAGTGAGAATAGTCTTTACAAGTGAAACTTTACGAACACGAGAGATATACGAATTAGAACTGCTTAAGTCAAAAGCTCTTTGCAAATGGAGAACAGTTATATACTTAAAACATTCTAAAAGAACAAGTAATATTCGTTATTAAGAGTGAGAATAGTCTTAACAAGTGAAACTATACGAACATGAGAGATATACAAATTAGAACTGCTTAAGTCAAAAGCTCTTTGCAAATCGAGAACAGAATCAACTTATAACATTCTAAAAGAACGAGTAATATTCGATATTAGGAGTGAGAATAGTCTTTACAAGTGAAACTTTACGAACACGAGAGATATACGAATTAGAACTGCTTAAGTTAAAAGCTCTTTGCAAATCGAGAACAGAATCAACTGATAACATTCTAAAAGAACGAGTAATATTCGATATGAGGAGTGAGAATAGTCTTAACAAGTGAAACTATACGAACATGAGAGATATACAAATTAGAACTGCTTAAGTCAAAAGCTCTTTGCAAATCGAGAACAGAATCAACTGATAATATTCTAAAAGAACGAGTAATATTCGATATTAGGAGTGAGAATAGCCTTAGCAAGTGAAACTGTACTAGGATTTTGGGAAGAGTAAAGAAGCTTTAGAAAAACCTTATTGTGAAAATGGCTAGATTTGTGAAAGTCGCTTACCTATCACTTTTTCTAGTGGCAAGAGTTGATTCAAAATGATTCCATGTGACAGTTTGTTTGTATTATTACCTAACCACTCGGGTCTCTATCAGACGCACTACGCCATGCACCACAAGAAACTTTACCTGTTGGAAAAAAGTGTCTTTAGACCGGAAATGGTTGTTCACCTCTTTTTTATAAAGCTTTTGCACTTGTACCTAGCCTACTTACATTCACAAGTTGTTTTAATTGGATGACAATTCGCAGAAATCATGAAATCTAGAGTTCACTCGTATCTACTCGTACCTGTCAATGACAACCGTTTCCAAGTAACTCGACAAGTGTAGGTATATTTAAATAACTCTACATTTTCTACACAAAAGCTTCACTCGATGAAGAGGAGTCTCAACTCTATATTATTATTTTCTGGAAACTATGTGATTCACCAAATTGTGTTGAGCTTCGAGAAATTAAATCACTGTAGATTCTCATGAAATTCTCTTAACTTAATTAATTTCAGGGGCAGACTGATGTGTTTAAACTCACCTACATGCTTAAGCAAAATCATAATAGAGAACATTAGGTATGTGAGCGAGCAGCACCTTCTTGATTGTTCTTTTATTGTTAGGTACGAGATCTTTTCTGTTTCGTGTATTTTTTAAAAAGTATCTAGTAGAAGAAACTGCCTTGATTTTTTGTTAATTTATGTAGATTAACAAAAAATCAAGGCAGTTTCTTCACAACTTTTCCTTCGAGATCATTTTAGCTATAGGCCAAATGAGTCCCCTTTTAAGCTCTTCCCATTGGCCCGTCTTTTCCCGGAAAACAATACCTACAGTCCTGCAACAGTAGCTTAATGAAGTGTCCCGTCCCCGCCTCGTTCGACAAAGCTGGGCCAATGCGAGCGCTCGCTACAGTTGCAAGCGGCGCCATTGGGCGGCAGCTTGCAACATGTTGCGAGCGAGGCGTGCCACGCAGGACTATGCCTTTTGAGTTAGGGTTCAGAGGAGGTTTTCGTGTGATGCGAAGGTGTTAGTTTTTTCAGTTGGTATACGAGAACGGATTTTTTAGTTGCCTTTCTTTCGGTTTATTAGGCGCTAGGTACATTTGATTCGTGGAACAACATGGTGTTTTATTGCTGCGAGCCTGCGACATAATTACTTTTTCTTTTTTGTTCCATAAGCAGGTATACAATAGTTCTTGTAGTAATGAAACCGTCACATATTTTGTTTTGAGTAAGGTGTGCTCGTAGTAGTTTGTAAAGTTAGGGCGTGTAATTAGAAGCTTGGCTGCTACATGAAATCTGATTACATTACATTACTTAACCAGCTATCGTATGGTCTCGTTTTGGCAACATTTTTGGGATAGTGTGATAATTAACTAATATCATAATTTCATTATGCTGTGCTACCAATCTTATCAAAAAGTCGACGAGCGACACATTAACATAGATACTGTCACCAATCACAAGCACATTAATTTAATTAATGTCATGGTAGGATACTAGTAAAATGATTACCTACATAGAAATCAAAGCTAGCATAGGGTACGTAAGTATTTTTCACCGTTTCGTGAAAAACAAAAAGGTCTAGATTTTTTAATTCTTTTGATCAGCAAATCCACCGCTCAAGATTACCTTGGCTGCCCCCAGTCGTTTGTCGCCGCAAAAAAACCACGTCGAAGGCAGCGCCAAAAACTGGTCAGCGAAATGGTCGCGTAAATCCTCGACACACGGGCGTAGGCCTGGGGACAGAGTCCAAGCATGTTAGTCATGGTACAACAAAAAGTTATCCCTTCTTTTATAGATGGCGATGGACTTATAATTTTATTCTAGTATACTGTCTTGCTACTACCTGCGCTGACAAAAATGATGAAGTTTCTTTGCGCAGACAGCAGTAGCATTGCAGGTTTAAAATTGTGGAAGCACAAAAGCTATTCAAAAGACTACTTAAATACTACATAAGCTGTAAAATATTTAAATAAAGCATGTTACATTAACAGATAAAGACTACGGCTGGGTTGCACCATCTTACTTTAACTTTGACAAACGTCAAAAATCTGTCAAACTCCATACAAAATACACCGGTTATCGTTATAGTTACCGTTAAAGTTAGGTGGTGCAACTCAGCCTAAAAGCTAAGAGCTTTTACCGGTAGGTATATGACTTAATGGTGATATAAATAGAAATCTAGAACCCGACCTGTACCTGCTAATCTAATTACACAAATTTTGCTCATTGTGTTGTCATATTCTAACCCACAATAATGGCCTATATTTAGAACTTAGACAAAAGCTCATACCTACACAGCTGAAAATTTAAGTAGGAAGGTAATTTCAAAAAGGTCACTGAATATTTATTTTCACAAGCACTAAGCCGTGTTCAAAGGTCTGTCAATATTGTGAAAGTTTAGTTTCCATGACACAGGGAGGGAATCCTAGAGTGGAATCCAGAGATTTTTAATGATTTATTTATGGTAGAAGTAATTTGTTTTGTAACAGTTAGATATTTTATGATTATGGACCAAACAAAACATTTATCATTGATTTATCAAATACTAGCTTTCCGCCCGCGGCGTGGAATTTTGTCTGTCACAGAAAAACTTTATCGCGCGCGTCCCTGTTTCAAAAACCGTGATAAAACTATCCTATGTCCTTCCCCGGGACTCAAACTATCTCTATGCCAAATTTCATCAAAATCGGTTCAGTGGTTTAGGCGTGAAAGCAAGACAGATAGACAGACAGAGTTACTTTCGCATTTAAAATATTAGTATAGAAGTATAGATTAACTAAGATGTGTAACCTGCTCGTCTTGTTTGGTGTCTGTCTCTCTGCCTACTGGATAGCTAGCAGTGGCAGTAGACGGATGCTGTGTCAAAGCGCGCTGGCGTTTGCGACTGACCGACAGGCATGGAGTGGACATGACTTGACTTGATGTTAACGAAATGCTATTTTTCATCTAACTGACATGACACCTGAACCAATAGGAATCAATTAAGTTCTTTTAAGACGTGTGAAAGTGTGTCGTATTGTTATCTGGCTATATTTTTTGATAGAATGGATTTAGATATTGACTTTACGCTTTCATTTGAACGCAGATAGGTATAGCCTTTGTCTTCAGTTTAACATTTGCCAATAGCGAGGAACACTTGGGTATTTCTCATCGCCACGGTTCTCATCGTCACCTTCGTGGCAAATTTTATTTCTAACTTATTTCAACTTTTTGTAAACAAAAATTGTAGCGCTTGATATGAAGACTGTATTCTCAGTAAATCAGTCAAATAGTGAGTCTCGTTTGGAAGCTTTATCGGTTTGAATTTTTTGATGCCACGAAAGTGATTCTGTACTTCACAGCAATAATTTTTTCAAACTTTATTACTGTAAATGACTCTTAAGTGTTTATTAAACATATATTTTGTCTTATTTTCTTAGATAAATAGCAATAACATAATATAAATAGGTACCTACTTAAATACAAGATAAAATTTTACCGATTACGTCACCTACTATGTTACAAGATTCTACGCAATTGGTTTTAAGGGTGACACTGGTAGCATTCTGAAATGCTAATGAAGCAAAAAACGGATTATCAGTACCTCAATAAAAAAGAACTCTAACTGATTATCAGTCCCTCAACAAAATTATTTTTTTTATTTAGGCCAGAGGGCCTCGTATTTTTAACTCAAACTTTTAACTCAAACTTCAGATTAAATTTATGTTACAAACAGATACACAGTCACATATACAGACATACATACAGTCATACATACAGACAGATAACAAAAATACAAGACCCTTATTTATTTATTGATGTACTGATCTCTACTTACCACGTATAATTTATTAGTTATTAAAATATTGTAAAAACATAAACACCAGTCACTATATTTTAAAATAAACCAAAGCAAGAAATCACTTTCGTGGCCTTAAATCACCTTCGTGTATAAAACACCACGAAAGTGATGCCACGAAGGTGACGAAATTTTTAGTTTTTTATGAATTATCCTTAAATTTGAATTTAACGGTTCAAGTCGAATACTACACAAATAAGTCTAACATGTAAAGTTTTCAATGGCAAAGTTTCAATTTAATTGTTTAAATTTTAGAGGTAGAAAATATTGTTCAAGCAAGCGACGGTATGTCTATGGATAATCACAAAAAGTTACGTATTTTTTTCGCGGAGCGACGATCGACCTATCTAACCTCCCCAATGGTCGAAGCGCGACTGACGCTAACCGAATAGAACGCTGTGATTGGTTGCTGGTGTTAGGTTTAACGACAATCTTGTATTATTACTCAAAATTTTAGGTACCTAAAATCGTGTGACCAACGTATTTCGCTTTCTCAATTCAAAATAATTATAAGAAGATATTTTTTTGACTATTGTGTGGAAAGTATATTTAATTACGATGATTTTAGTATATGCTACACACAAATTGAATGAAAATTGTGAATGCAGTAACCAAATGTTTCATAGCAACCGAAGGTGTGACACGATGAGAACGCGAAAAATGACCCCGTTTTTTATCGTTTCATGTGATTTTTTCTTATTATTTTTGCTTCTATTACGATGAAATTTATTTTGTATGTAGCTAAATAGATATTTTATCATCTGATTTCAAAGTTATTGTTCTAACTTATACCGTTTATGAACTATTATTGTGTGACCATCAAATTTGAGTGTAAATGAGAAGTACCCACTTACAAAGCGCGATCTTTCGCTGAGAAAATGTTTTCATCAGAGAGGCAAGAAGTAGAAAAGTTAAAGAGGGGAAAGAAGGGTAGCTGTAAGGAATGCTTTGCTAAAAACCTTTTTCTTGTATGCCAATTCTTTTTCTAATGAGTATGCCAACGTTTTACTTGAAAATACCAAATTTTTTCGAGAAACGCAGTCCCATCCCATTCTAACGGGCAGCTGACCAGCAAAAACGCGCGCATTCGTTTGTCGACTTTTTGCGCTGCGAGTGGCGTGGACGGACTGCGAGGGGTTAACAGTTGACGCGGCGTTTGCTAAAAACTGAAATATGGCGGCGACGGGTTAGCTTAGAAATCCTAAATTCGAAAATTATTCATACAAGGTACAAGTAAAACGTTAAAATATGGGACTATTCCTACCTCTCGTTCCTACCGCTGCAGGATCTACAGCTTGATCGCTATTAAAAACCCAACCAGTGAAGGTCAAGTTTGTCCCGGACATTTAACATTTGATTTTATGTAAAACGTAAGCTACTAGCTTTTGCTCGCGTGAACTTTAGTCTGTCACATTTAAAAGTTTTTCATCATCATCATCATCATCATCATTTCAGCCATAGGACGTCCACTGCTGAACATAGGCCTCCCCCAATGCTTTCCATGTTGATCGATTGGTAGCGGCCTGCGTCCAGCGCTTCCCTGCTACCTTTACGATGTCGTCGGTCCACCTTGTAGGTGGACGTCCCACGCTGCGTTTTCCGGTACGCGGCCTCCATTCCAGAACCTTTCTGCCCCATCGGCCGTCAGTTCTGCGTACTATGTGCCCTGCCCATTGCCACTTTAGCTTGCTAATCCGTCGGGCTATGTCAGCGACTTTAGTTCGTTTACGGATCTCCTCATTTCTGATTCGATCTTGCAAAGAAACATAAAGTTTTTATCAATTCTAATAACCGGAATAAAAACTATCCTAATTTTCCTGGGTCTCTTCTATACTCGAGTTCTAAATCGGTTCATTAGTTCAAGCGTAAAAGAGTAACAAACCTTCCATCCGTTTTTACAAACTTCCACACTTTATAATAGAACTAGCTGTGCCCGCGACTTCGTACGCGTGAAAACCCGTTTTCGCAACATTTTTCATTCTTTGCTCTGCACCTATTACTCATAGCGTGATGGTTTATAGCCTATAGCCTTCCTCAATAAATGGGCTATCTAACACTGAAATATTTTTTCAAATCGGACCGGTAGTTCCTGAGATTAGCGCGTTCAAGTAAACAAACAAACAAACTTCAGCTTTATAATATTAGTATAGAAGTATAGATTAATAGTAGGTCATAATTTTAACACTGCAGTACACGCGCCCCTTTTTTTACACGAATACACGCGCGGCCTACTCTGGTAAGCCAATTTAAAATCACTGTAAACCAGTTTGTAAGCAATTTATGTATAGAATTACTATGTAAGTTATAAAGGTGTTTATTATAGTTATTTTATAATCAAAGTTTATTTATATAACTATTTGGGATCAAACATTATAAGCAGATTTAAAAGATTTATAAGCAGAAAAAAAAAGTGGTGACAAGCATAATATACGTAATTATAGGGGCATATCCAAGTTGTCTGTGATTCCCAAACTCTTTGAGAAAATAATATTTGATTCTCTGTTTCCAGCTGTCAGACCCTTCTTAATTACCCAACAGCACGGCTTTATCGACAAGCGGTCCACTGAGACTAATCTGTGTGAATTCCTGGACCAAGTACTCCACAGTATGGATAGAGGTTTTCAGGTGGACGCCGTGTATACCGATTATTCAAAATGTTTTGATAAAATCTCGCATACAATTTTGATAAATAAACTAGAATATTTTGGTATACATGGCGATCTCCTGAGATGGCTGAAATCCTATCTCATGAACAGAACCCAAGCTGTCACACTGAAGGGTTACATGTCTAGTTTTATACCAGCTCCTTCTGGGGTGCCTCAGGGCTCTCACCTCGGACCGTTATTGTTTAACATTTTTATAAATGACGTGGTAGATTGCTTTCGACATTCCAATTGTCTCCTATTCGCAGATGATACAAAAATTTATACAGTAGTAAAATCTTTGGAGGACTGTTTCGCCTTGCAAGAAGATATAAAGCGATTGTGTGACTATTGTGTTAAAAATAGGTTATTTCTCAATATTGATAAATGCTGTGTAATCACTTATAGTAGAAAAAAACGTCCATTACAATTTAATTATACAATTTTTGGCCAAAATCTTAAGCGATCGACCGAGGTGAGAGACCTAGGCATAATACTGGACAGTGAATTGTTGTTTTCTTCGCACATAAACAAAATCACTTCTAAGGCATATCAGTTGTTGGGGTTTATTTTTAGACAAGGTCGGGAATTTACTAATGTCTATACTCTAATACTGCTGTATAATGTCCTGGTCAGATCACAGCTCGAATATGCGTCGACTGTCTGGAATCCCCAGTATCTTATATATATAATAGTCCAGTCAATAAAGCATTATAGATGGAAAACCATGGAACACAATTTTTGACTTCGGGACTTTATTTAGACTTGTCAGGAGGTGAACATAGCAAAAGTCCCCGCCCTTAGCCCTTGAGCCGGCGGGGAGAGGGGGGTTTAAAGGTACCACTTTTCGGTTTTTCGCTTAATCCTCGGAAACTATGCGTCCTAGTGGCATGGCTACTATGAACCAAAAAAAGCTTATTCAATTTGCTACAGGTGAGATAGTCAAGTTTTTATATATCTTGTATAGTTTTCGCGGCATCTGCTCTAGAAGGTCTGTAATATTGGAAATTTTATTTTTGTCTTATATGTTCCCATCAGGAGAAAATCGACTAAATCAACATTAAGTAAACATTTTGGACATGCGGGAGCATGTTAAACCTAGTTCCAGGGAGGGGACTGCACTGTGCGTATATTTAGACGAATCAATTGGAGCCACTTTTGACTCCTCATCACTCAAAAACTACTGTGCGTTAACACTTCAAATTTGGCTCATGTGTTCAGACTTGCAAGATAAACATCAGCTTCCAATTTCATAAATATACCTCAAACGGTTCTTTAGGTATTGACGTCCAAAAATCTACATGTCTGACCTATAGACCAAATTCTAACCACTTCCAGATGACCTTGAAGGTTCAAATTTGGCATCCAGATAGGTAGATGTGTAAATACAAAGGAAAAAATAAAAAACCAGTAAATTTTAACATTTCACAGGTGATAGATAGATTTTAGTGTCCTAAATGTCGATATTTGAACGTCAATACCTAAATAACCGTTTGAGGTATATTTATGAAATTGGAAGCTGATGTTTATCTTGTAAGTCGCAATACATGAGCCAAATTTGAAGTGTTAATGCACAGTACTTTTTGAGTAATGAGGAGTCAAAAGTGGCTCCAATTGGTTCGTCTAAATATACGCACGATGCAGTCCTCTCCCTGGAACTAGGCTTAACATGCTCCCGCATGTCTATAATGTTTGCTCAATGTTGATTTAGTCGATTTTCTCCTGATAAGAACATGTAAGACAAAATTAAAACTTCCAATATTACAGACCTTCTAGAGCAGATACCGCGAAAACTATACAAGATATAGAAAAACTTGACAGTCTCACCTGTAGCAAATTGAATAATCTTTTTTTGGTTCATAGTAGCCATGTCACTAGGACACATAGTTTCCGAGGATTAAGCGAAAAACCGAAAAGTGGTACCTTTAAACCCCCCTCTTCCCGCCGGCTCAAGGGCTAAGGGCGGGGACTTTTGCTATGTTCACCTCCTAACTAGTCTAAATAAAGTCCCGAGGTCAGAAATTGTGTTCCAGGGATTTCTCTCTACACCGTCGTTAAAGCATTCATTGACTGGACTATAAACTCAATTGAAAAGATTCAAAACAAATTTATACGGAGAATGAGATTTAAATTTCGAGGAGACTTTGACGCTGACAGCGTTGTGTCTCTTGCTTTGCGAAGAGAACACTGCGATCAACTTTTATTGTACAAAGTTGTTAATGGCTATGTTGACTCGCCCTACCTTTTGAGTAAGGTTTTGTTGCGATGTCCGAGAGCGAACATGAGGTCATGTGATTCATTTGCCATTTCTTCTTGCCGTACTAATTATGCGATGAACCGATTTATTCTAAGATCAATGAAATTGTATAACTCCAAATACTGTCACTTAGATATTTTCAGCCTAAAACCAAACAAATTTAGGTCGTTGTTAAAACAGTAATTACCTAACTATTTATTGTTTTAACAACGATGCGATATTTCGAGTTTAAATTAATTGCCAAGTCATAGTATATTTAACATAGAATCTAAAAAAATTATTTTCTTTTTCTGTTTCTGTTTACTCAATTTTTAAAAACGATACCTATGTATAAACTATTTGTGAAAACTATTTTGGCAAATGTGAAGTTTAATTGGTAACTCTATATGTGTTATAGAATGCTGTTTGTTTTCCTAACAATAAAATAAAATAAAAAAATAAAAATAAAAAGTTGTAAATTTTTTGGACCAAAATTGCACTCTGAGACCAATGTTAACAAAAAACAATTGACTGAAAAAATATGATTTGTTTTTTATCTGTCATAGTATTCAAGACTTTCTACTGCCTGGTACAGTCACGGAATGAAAAGGTTCGTCAGTTTTCAAATTGATTCCTTCAACGAATCGCGAGCACATATTACCTTTTGAAACTATGTTACAGAATAATCTCGAGTTAGAGAAAATAATCTTTAACTGTTCGTCAGTAAAGTTCAAAATTATTCAGATCAAAGTTGTTTGACGATTTATCTTGTCATGAAGATTATTATGATTGATAAACTAAAACCTTCTTGTTGGTTCAACCTGCCATTATTATTTCTTATAAAATAAAAAAAACTATTGTCAATTGGTCAATGTCATCATTGCATTGCACTGTGGGTCTAGTCAAAACGCACTTTAAAATCGCAAACCCATCGCAAACCAGTCGCAAACAAATAAACAAATCGCAAAAGAGGTCGATAACAAAAAAGGCTTAGTCAAACGGCAAAAAATCGAATCGCAAAGCCCTACCTATCGATAATCGAAAGACTGGATTGAAATTTCCCATACAAAGGCTTAGCCAACATGCATTTAAGACTCAATCAAAATCGAATCGAATCGCAACACCCGCCATTTTCATTGCGATTACTAAAACCCCGGTGATAAGCTTGGATTCGATCGAGAACCAATAGGGTGAGTTGCACCACCTAACTTTAAACGTAACTATGACGTTAACCGGTCTTTTTTGTATGGAGTTTGACAGATTTTAGACGTTTGTCAAAGTTAAACTAAGATAGTGCAACCCACCCTAAGGCTGTTTTGACAAATCCGTATCGCGATGTCGTTTTGACAGCTAGTTTGACAGCGAAGCATAGACGTAAACAGAGAGCAGAAAGAAGGAAGAAACTAATTTAAAAAAAAAAAGCTAGAAAAAGTAAAAACAATCGCAAAGTCATAGACATTTTTTAACTTTTATTCGATTTTGAATGAACTTTTATATCGCCGCGTCGTTGGTGGTTCAATGTGCATTTTGGCTGCCATTTTCCGATCGAATCGAATCGCTGGTGACGCGGCGACTGACATTAGTGAAAACTTCACATTGGTTTGCGATGGCATTTTGACTAGACCCACTGATGGGATAGAAAAATAAACAAGCAAAACCTTATTTCGTTAGCAAACGTCATATTTATTTAAATGTTAGCAGCACTGTTTCTTACACTGTTATGTTGGCAGGTTTGACTCTTACAGTACCTAGTGCAAGCGAAAACCGACACTAAGGTGACGAACCTTTTCATTCCGCGACTGTACATGGGGTAAATCCATTTGTTGCAAGTCTTTCATAATTTTTTTGTCGAGTGATTTTGGGCTTTTGAGTAGACCCGCAGTTTTGACGGCCAATTTCAGAAAAGTGCGCAGACGCTAGTGACCCAACCTTTACTGGCTTACTGACAAATTTAGTAAACGAGGCTTTCCTGGAATGCCAGCTCTCTGACGCAAGTTTTCAAAAAGTTATAGCGTAAAGTGTTACCCTGGTCTACTATAGTAGTCCGCGCGTGTACTCTAGTGTTAATATCCACTAGTCTCATTATTCTAATTCTTTCTTCATTGCCATATTGTTTGTTGCTAAGTGCCATTACCCTAAAATGCAGACTCAATAAAGGCAACCATAACAATCCGCATCAGTTTAAATGTAAAAAATATTTAAATCACTCTCTGAGAGTCAAAATAAAAATAAAAGAGAAACAAATACGAAAGAAAGAATATTAAAGAACAATTCCATTTCCCCTTTAAACTTAACGTCAAGAGCAAAACTGTTTGAGGGCGAATTAAAAACATTTTCACCCCTTTCCAATTAGCTGGCATAGTCGGTTAAAAACCCACGTCTTTCTGAACCTTATTCGGTTGAGTTAGGAGTCAGGAAAATGTAATCTTTAAGTGCCACGTGGCAGGATCAACGACGTTCGATTAAAATGCAGTTTGGAAGCAATTGGATAGTTTTGGTGTGAAATTGACTGCGGATGATCCCAATTTGGGGTTTGTTTGGCTGCTTTTGTAGTTTATTAATTTGGTTTATGAGCGAAACTGCTGAAGCTTGTTAAATTTGACTTACTTGACTTATGGTCCTATGTTATGAAGCTTATTAAATGTAGGTACCTATTCGTCGTCAGAACGATTATTTAATTTGGGTAACTTCTCTAAATTGTATACTCTAAATAAATTATGAATCAAATTTTAAGTTGGGTAATTTATTTTTAATTTATGTTTTTAAGCGCAGTTTTTTTTTGTTTTCATAAAAGAGTACAACTTGTAATAAGTGAACAATTGAAAATTGATTTTCCCTAATCCCTATTTTACGTCTAATGCATAATGATGAGGGTAGTAAATAGTAGTAACTATTGTTAAATGAAAAAAGGTTTTCAGTTTTATTCCTTTTTAACACGTTGGGCACCATGCGGCAGTTAATGACTTAATAAATTATTTTTAAAAGTAATTCACGTGCGCTGACATCTAGCGGCGAATAGTAGTGTATCATAAAATGTTCTTGAAAGCACAATTAAATAATGTGCTGACATCTATGATACAGCAGCAGCATCAAACTGTTGTGTGGTACTGCCATCTAGTGGGCAGTAGACGAACGACAATGTAGCGTTGAGTTCCAGCCGCCAAGAAGTTGTTACTTCACTTTGTACTATTTAATAGATGGCAGCACCATCTAGCAATCCAATTTTTATAATAATATCATATTTATCTGATTATAATAATATCTAAACTTTATTAAATTATAGGCATATTGCAATAAAAATATTTAAATTTGAATGCATTGCATGTACAAACAACAGTTTCTTAGTTTGTGAAGTGATAAGTTTCCAAAAGTCTCGCTAGATGGCGTTAGACACTGTAAATAGGTTTCAAAGTAAGTAGGCATGTTCCTAATAAATTATAAATAAATAAAATAAAATAAATCATAGTAGACGTTTATGTAGGTATCTTTTTTATCCACAATGAGGAAGCTCTCGGCCTGATGGAAATGATGATCAGACCGAGAAGGTCTGCTTCTCGGTCTGATCATCATTTCATTGAAGGAAGCGAGCTTCAACCGGAATCCTCAACCACAGAAGAACTACTTACCTCTACTTCACACATCTAAAGTAGTTATCTTCTAGTGAAAAATTTACACAAGATGTGATGTCGCAAAGTGAAGGACATGAGAGGGCACCCAGCAATCGTCCTTTATCCGAGATAATCTGCGGATACATCAGTCACCAGCCGTCATCTTATCGAAGAGTCAATGCTCTCTGGTCTCTCTGGTACGGTAAAGGTGGATTCACATTAAATTCTATACCAATAAAATCGCTCTAAGTGGAGTGTTTCAATTTCATACTGAGCAAGACACTATTATTTTTTGCTCTTTATGTTTTTTCTTTCAAAACTTACTTAATAGGAAAGGCTAATATAACAATTTTCTTTTGGTGGAAATGACAAGGTTGATGTGGAAATGACAAGGTTGATTTAATTTGTCTTAATTTTTTTTACAAAAACATTGTAAAAAAATGGTGACAGTTATGCGAAGTATTGTCTGCCTTCTTGTTGTTCTTTATGCCAAGCCTGAGTTAGAGCTGTTGCATTTTAAAATAGGTAGAGAACGGTTATGATGTCTAAGTAATTAAGGCTGAGTTGAACTTTGCAAACATCAAAAATCGGTCAATCTCCATACAAAAAGCACCAGTTATTATTATTGTTACGGTTAAAATAAGATGGTGCAACTCAGCCTTAGACTTGAATCTAATGTTATCTTCATAGGACACGACTTATGACATCACAGTTAGGTGTGAATGCACCTCAGCACGAGTTGTTATCGCTGAACTTTCACGAAGCCTTTTATCATGAAAAATCTGAAGGAGTCATGGGTTATTGTGTTTATTCTTGCTGTTGTAAACAAGTTATCTTATGATAATGAATTGACGCTTTTCATGTTTTATTTAGAATAATAACAATGTAACATTGACGTTTTAGCTTAATGGCCACTGAAACAAAAATGTATCAGTGGGCAGTAATTTTAATGTCCTACTAAGAACATAACATCGTTTAATACGCATGTCTTAACTAGGTACTTTGCTTGTGTTTATTCTTCCCTTACAAATAAAAGATGCGCAGAACCAAATAATGGCATATCTTGGAGCTATTTTAGTAAAGGTATGATTAAATTATCATGACGATTAGCTTACATCTGCCCATAAGAGTAATCTCGGCTAGCCTTGACCGACACTAACTTGGATGCAAAACCAGCTTGTTACTTGTCATTTTAATAGGGGAGAGCCCATGCAATTTGCACGCACAAACTCTGTATCAGTTAGGGGGTATAGCTTCGTCTGTATTTTAGAATCTATCCCTTTCACTCAAATAGAGATGCTTGTATGAGCGACAGCAACAGAACGACCTCTTTGTTTTGTAGAGAGACATTATTTTAAGTTATACCAACCCTATGTTTATTTTGCAGACCCTTGCATTATATTCAGTTAAATTATATCAAAATGAGATACGCAAGATTTGTCTACTAACTTTAGTAGAGCATGCATCAAGAGTTCCAGACAAAAGTGTAAATCAATAAAAAATGCCCAAAGTTGTACAAACACATGGAATTACTTTCTCACGACATCGGTCGACCGCCGCCTCCGAGTTCAACATGTAGAGCCAGTCCTTATTATTATGCGTGATAGAGTCATAGCAGTCATAGCGACTGAAGCGATTGCTATGAGAAATAGTTATTGGATGTCTGTAAATTATTATTAAGCCTGAGCCAAGTGTAGTGGAGAAATATTTTTTTATGATTTTATTTAATTAAGCTTACCGACTAAATTACATAAAGGGCACTTTTGATATCACAATTTTTAGGTACACTGACGCAAAACTGAATCACTGATGCTGAACTGATGAAACGTTGACGTAACTGTGGTTGGTGTGAATCGACCATTATTCATTCATTGCTCTGTTTTTCGACGACGATATTCTTACCAAATTTTAATTTTATCATTTTTAGGGTTCCGTAGTCCTGACAAGGAACCCTTATAGTTTCGATATGTCTGTCTGTCCGAGCTTACTCGCTTGCTTCTGAAATATATTGTGGTAAAGACGGAAAACTACGGAACCCTACACTGCGCGTGGCACGACACGCACTTGGCCAATTTTTCTCATAAAGATGACATAATGTCTATGTTTTAACGTGAAAAAGCTTTTTAAACCTTACATTATTTTGGCCTGAGTATAAAGGTAAGTTCCAGGAGAAATAATTCGGCAAAATACATAAATAGATCATAGCAACTAGTGGCCATGACCACACACGATGCGCCCTTGTCAGTGTCAGTCATCCCGCTTATCGCCGCGCTCGCGCATCTTATTTGTTTTGTCCTGTATCAGTCGCTATCTACACGCGAGGACGAACATACGTACATGTGAGTTACATTTTATTATTTTCTAATAGACATTCGATTGGTCTAACAGTAGATACTTATGGGTGAAAAGTGTTAGGTACGGTTTTGTTTTCTTTTAGAATAATTTTCTGCGTTTTGTTTATAGCTGTTTTGGGTTTTCTTTCTGTCAAATGAAAAGTGTTAGGGCGAATCGTTTGCCATTGTTGTAAATTAGTAAAATATGATAGCAACAAAAAATAATTACTTTAAAAGGATTTTCTTTAGTAGCTGTTGTAACAAGAATTTGCATAGAACTAATCGAACAATAAATTTTACAATAGATCAAACTATTTGAATATCTATTGTAAAATAAAATATATTTAAAAAGAATATTAATCTACCTACAACTTTTTCCACTAGAACTAATTAATGGAACGAAAGTACCTGTATAGTTATTTAAATAAATCTATTGTTTACTTGAAGGCATACTTCATAGCCCAAAATATGTACAAAAACCGTGTTGTTTCTGGATTTTACATTTTTTTTCAATGTGTACTTACCTAGATAATTTGCTTTTGTGTTCCCATTAAAAGAATTTTAATAATATTTCTTTCATGCGTAGATTTTCTTCTTCTTTAAATAATTAAGCAATAATTATGTTTGCTAATTTTTGTGTAACTATTATCACATTATTCTTACTTTATTTTCAAGAATTTTGTTACATAAAAAGGATAAATAAACTAACATTAGCCCTTGCCGGCGCGCGCGCCGTCACATGATGCCAGTTTCCGCCGGCGTCCGCTAGGGGCGCTGCTGTGCGCCTATTTATAGTACAGTCAACACATCAATAGATATAATTGACACAAACAAGATAGCCACGAACACAATTCCGTGACATTTTTAAATTGATTTCAAGTTAGTGGATAAGTGATCTAAAATTGGTTTCGCGTTTCAGGTGGAGTTCTTTTGTTTTCAAAACTCTAGGGTCAAATATTTCGTTAACCTTTTCATAGCAAAACTACACTAAACGTCATGTGTGATGACTTTGTTTATACACTGAGAGTAATACACATTAAGAATTATTCAGCAAACGGACCTCGACAATAAAATATTAAAACCTTTGCATTCACAAAATACCACGCCATTGAATTATTTTGATTGTCGATAACTTTTTTAATATGATACTTATGCATGCTAAAGGTTGATAAAAATTAAATTTTTGGCTTGCTAATTATCAAGATTCACAGGATGTTTTTTTTAAATGATGTTCTAAGATTACCCAAAAAAGTTCTTTTTTCATACAACTGAATTGAAAACCCATTTTTTTTATTTTAAAAGTAGGTCAACATTAACATCGTCAATTCTTCCACCAGCAACCAAAATGTCAGACGCAACCAGTCTTCTGGAACCAGGCAAGGAGATCCGCCCGGTCATCGACCACGATGGAGTCAAGCTCCTCGTGGAACGCCTCTACGGGATCTCAGCCCTGGAACTGGTGGAGATGGACGGCTACGACGACAAGAACTACAAAATCGTTGAGGACCTCAACGTGAAGAACCCATTGATCACGAACCACAGCCCGCATGGTTACGTGCTGAAGATCATGAACTCGATGGACTCGCAGAAAGTCGATGTGGTTGAGGCACAGAATGAGATTATGAACTTCTTGGGTGAGTTTGTGTTTTTTTCCTAATCGGTTTATCATACATCGTCAGTATGTAGGTCTTTGACTTAAACTTCGCGACCTTCAAGATATTTTCTAGGCAACCACCAAGGTTTTAGGTACTAATCGATAGTTATGAGAAGCATGCAGGTGTTTATTTATTTTTAACGCACCTAATACTAATTTAATATTGAGTAAGACTAGTTAAACCTACGCACTACGCTTGTACTAGTACTATCTACGCTTGTGCTTGTACTAAGTACAACGAACTACGAGTAGCTACGAGTACTACGACATTACAGGGAAATATTATAATATCATACTTTATATTTTCTACCTTTATCCACTTAGCAGGAAAAAAGAGAAACAGAAGTACTAGTAATACTTTTGAAACAGTTCTATTTTAATGTATCTTTTTGATGGATGCCAAAAAATGAAATTTTGGTTATTGTACTTTTATAGGCACTAATGTCCACCCCTATTTCAATTTTCTCGTCAAAATACTGGCAGATTAAGCGCAAGGATGTCCTACACATGATACCAATTTCCACTTAGCTCCAATTCGAAATCTCACCAAAGCTTTATCCTCTAGCCACCCGCTCGGTAACCTGCCCCAAGCCAGTCCGCAACGTGTACGGCCACCTGCACTCCATCGAGACCATCAACGGCAAGCAGCATGCAGTACGACTGCTAGAGTTCGTGCCTGGAGAGCTACTGAGCAACGTACCGCAGTCGGAGGCTTTGTTCTACCAGCTTGGAGAGTTCGTGGCTAACCTGGACAACAAGCTAGAGGTACGAAAAAACTTTACTTGACACAAAATTCAAATTTCAATAAACAGATACAGAAGTCGTCATTGTTTCAACCAGAGCACGTCCACTGCTGGACAAAGGTCTCCTTCAAGAACTTCAACAACGATAGGTCCTGCGCTGTCTACATCCAGGCACTTTCTAAGACCTTCACCAGATTTTGATTTAACGAGTGATAGACCGGTCTACACTAAGTCTTGCTCTTCCGTGGTCGCCACTCGAGAACTTTTCCGCCTCAACTCTATCGAGACCATCAACGGCAAGCACCACGCAGTATGACTGCTGGAGTTCGTGCCTGGAGAGCTGCTGAGCAATGTACCGCAATCGGAGGCTCTGTTCTACCAGCTTGGAGAGTTCGTGGCTAATCTGGATAATAAGCTGGTACGGATTAGAATAAAATTACAATTTTATTTGATACAAACCAAAAGGAGAACCACAGAGCATGGAATCGTTGAATCGTCCATGCTCTGAGGAGAACCAAAGTATATCTCGCAGTATCGCCAAACCTAAGTTTGCCGGTATTTGCCGGCCGGAAGATACTTGGTGGATTGACGACCTAGTGAAGATCGTGGGAAGTACCTGGATGCGGGCATCGCACGATCGGTCGTTGTGAACATCCTTGGAGGTACAGCAGTACACGTCTTTTGATTGAAACGATTTGGGATGAAAAATGCATGGCTTTTTATTCATTTAAAACTACTTACCGTTCTTGGGGAGATAGAACAATGTCTCAGTGATTGTGTCGCTCGGCTCTATTGAGTCCAATTGATTTCCTTACAGATCCGTCTCAATTGACGGGGACTATTGAACATTGTTGTACTTACTAGAGAACATTTTGTTGCAATAGATTTTTAAACCCGAATAATAATATGTCAGCTGCTGTGGCGTGTTTGAATCCCATCGGGGACATTATGTTGGTGTGATAAGCACGAATATTAATGGAACATTATGTTACCGCCACATTACACAGACGACGGGGCATAGATTATGTCAAAATCTGGCAATACCCTTATACCAAAAAATATATCATAGACACGAGTAGGTTTCGTACTTGCCTTTAATTACTGAGAACGTGTTTTTACGTTCATGAACCCTTTTAGCTCAAAATTCAGGCACATGAGTCACTAAACATGCGTATTGAACAATGATTTCCAAGCCTTCAGAGTTCACACTTGAAAACATTGCATGAAAATGACCATAACTATACGGATCTATCACCTTGGCCTTGGCGCGATGGCGGTATATACGTGCGGGCATTGCAAATGAGCTGTTGCGGCCATTCATAACTCATACGTACCATTGTCACAACGTATCCGTTATACCAAGGCTTGGCAGGTAATTCAGATAATTAAACTTGTCCGAGATAAAATACGTAAAATTAGGTAACTACTGTTGTTGTTGTAGTTTTGAGATATTGGTTTGGAGTTCCACTAGTTTTTTTGAGTAAAAATCGCCACTGAACGTTTTGTGCCTGGTTCAATAAGACCACCGAATATAAATTATTGTCGTTACCAGATTAAGGCCCGATTCGTCCAAACTTTTATCCGGGAATAACTCCTGGTTACAACATCCGAGAATAACAACTGACACATTGACAGTTTCAGTATGGGAATCCACCCTTGACAAAATAAGTTCGTATATTTCCAGACCAAGTCAAAAAGTTATTTGTGCTGGAATCCCATTTTTACGAGTATGTTTAGCAGAAAATATCAAGAATTGAATAGAATTACTTTATTCAGCATAAATAACAACATTTAGGTGCATTATTATAATAAATTTTATTATATCAGCAAAAATCGTGACATTTCGACTAGTCGTCAAGTCACGAAGCTGGTTTTCAGCGGGTACCAACGCACGACGGGGATTAAACGCCCTTTTGATAGTGATGGCTAATCGTTATTTCGTGTCGGTTCGTAGTATACCTACCTAGCAATAAAAAATCATACCAACCGAATTGAGAACCTCCTCCTTTTGTTAAAGTCGGTTAAATAGGCGCGAAAAGGCTTTGTGGTTAGTAAAAAAATTATAATAACAATACAGAGGTGGAATTGTGTAAAGCAATCGTTATCATTTGACAGTTCATAACGTACGATTATTCTGTCAAACGCTTTGTTTAATTGACTTTATCGTACGTTATGAACTGTCAAATGATTACGATTGCTCTACACAATTCCACCTCTGATCGATTTGGAAATAAAAACTGAAGATATACAATACACCAACTACAAAATAATATTACTGCAATGCTCCACCGCTAGAATGTAGTACAAATTAAAAATAGTTCCATAAAACAAGTAAAGTGTTGTTTTGGATTACCTGGAAACATTGAATTTTAGGATATTTATTTATTTATTTAGTTCCAGTTTATTCTGTAACCTATTATTGATACCATTTGAAGGAGCTCGTGAAGCACTTTCAGGATCAGTAACAGTTTTTCGATATCTTGTGTATAGTTTAGAAATACTCGATTGGGATCACTTACCACCCTGTATATCTTCAGTTTTTAAGCTTCAATCTCATGCCAGTGCTTCTCTTCCAGAACTTCAACCACTCGGGGCTGGCGTCGCACGAGCACATGTGGATGCTGACCACGGTGCCTCTCCTCGAGAAGTTCAAGTACGTCATCAAGGACGCCGAGAAGCTGGACCTGGCGGAGGAGGTATGTTCAGGACGTCACTAATGACATCGCAAAAGTCTGCCTTTTTCTGGAGTAATGTCAATACCTGGACGCAGGCCGCTACCAATCGATCAACGTGGAAAGCATTGGGGGAGGCCTATGTTCAGCAGTGGATGATGATGATGATGAATGTAAATACACAAGTCTTAAAAAATACTTCATTTAAGCCTGAAGACTGAGTTTGGCTGTTAAATAAAATTTTTAATAGCTTTGAAATCAATAAATTGACAATTAATTGAGTCCACCTGATGACAATGATGCTTTGAGATTCTAAGGCACTGTCAATTTTATGAGTCCGAAAACACCATGGCGCTTTTACGCTTTCTTCTCTATTTACCATCTCTTATTTAGAAAATGAAATAGAACAAATCTTGTGTATTTTATAATGTGTGTGATATGTCATGTACTGATTGTATTTATGATTTGATTACAGGTGATCGAAGAGTTCAAATACGCAGTAGTCCCACGACTGGACGAGCTGGAGAAGGGCGTCATCCACGGTGACGTCAACGTCATGAACGTGCTCGTCACGCCCAAACCTGGCAGGTACGTCATAGTTAACCCTTCTAGGGTTCCGTACTTCAAAAGGAAAAGGGAATTTTGAGGGCTCAGATTTTTTTTTATGTGACAGGAGGCAATAAAGGGATTACCTTGTAGTTTCCATAGAGTTCAGACAGACGAATTCCTGGTTTTCTCTGTGTCTCTTATGATTCACAAGGCAATTTAAATCTACAGGCTACAGAAAATAGTTTAGTTTACTGATAACATGTTTTTACCTTTACCGTGGAAAACCTTGGAGGAGGCCTTTGTCCAGCAGTGGACGTTATTTGGCTGAAACGAACGAACGAACGAACCTTTACAAACTTACATTTTGCATAGTATGGGAAATCCGTTTCTTTTTTGCATAACACTTTGTGGTGCCCTTTGTTTAAAATTTAAAATAGCGTTAATATAATAAAATTGGCATGTAAAGGTATTATTGTTTCTTCCCTGGCCTACATAAGTAAAGCACTTGAATTTTAGATCTTTGTGAGATGAAACAAGCCAGCAACCGCTATCTAATCAGTCATCAGTTATCACCAGTCAACTTTTGTTTGTTTTCGTTGTCGTGATAAATAATTTTGTAATACAAGAGCATCATGTGTTTTAGCATGACATCGCGTTGTACTTGAGACTATAAAATATCGGTTGGTTGAAAAATGGCATCTATTGCAACTGCATATGATGCCCCATAGTTTGTTGGGCTGTAGACTGTACATTTTGGTTCTATCAAGATTACTGTTGAAGACTTATGACAATATTTTGTTTCGGGATCACCATCTATGGCGTCTAAAAGTAGGCTTTAAAATCTTTAAAATGGAGTAGTATCTAATGACAACGTTTCGTGTTTTAAACCATGTTAATTTTGATATAATTAAAGCAGTTTCTTACTTACCATTGAAATAGCAAATTGACCCCATCGGTGACGAGAATTTGTGCCAGAATCCTCAGCGGAATCATGTTGAGGTGAGCCAAGAGTACGAACTTCTATCTCTGTCGCTCACTCCTGAATGCTGGAATATGTGAGGGAGATGGATGGAGTAGACATTGTAAAATAAACCATTGTTGTTGATGCTTAGTACCTTGGCTTCACACTCAGATGACCATGAGGATCTGAGCCTTGTCGCTTCTTCGGTTGTTAATACGTAAACATACTAATATTTCAAAATCTTTTCAAATTGATTCAAAACATGAATTGACCAATCAGTTTTTGACTAAATACCTATCTAAATCTAACTACTCTCTCTTTTTAAGAAGCTTACCTATATTGTGCTTATATGAAATGGGTACTACATTTACGTTTATTTACATATCGCCCATTCACACAAAGTTTTTCGGTTTCATTTAGCCCAGAAAACTTTTAATGATGATATTATAAACTGCACTTTTAATCTATGAATCAATACTGGTGGAGTTTTGACAATGATAAATCATTAAATAGAATCACGGGTCTCAACGCGACATTTAATTGTAGTGGAACGTGAAGCTTAAAGCCTTAAATGACACACCAAATTAAAAACTCATATTCTCCTTCCCCAGCGAGTCAGAATACCGAGTGACCGGCATCATCGACTTCGGCGACATTCAGTACTCGTACTACGTGTTCGAGGTGGCCATCGCCATGACGTATGTCATGCTGATGACGGGCGACCCTCGCTCCGGGGCTTTAGTCCTGGCCGGGTACACCGTCAGCCGCCGTTTGCCTGACCACGAATATAGGCTGCTGAAGGTAAGCCATCATCATCTTCACCAGTCATCATCACTTACCATCTAGCTAATGTGACTGATACCCAGAAAAGGTCACCGCATATCTGACCACGAGTGTAGGATGTTAAGTGTCACTTATTCAGTCACATCATCATCATCACCAGTCATCTAGCTGCCGCCTACCCGATCGGAAGATAACGGGAGATCCGCACTCCGAAGCTCTGGTCCTAGCTGGGTACACCGTCAGCCGCCGCTTAAGCGCTTGCTCGACCACTAGTATAGGCTGCTGAAAGTAAGGCATCATCATCACTTACCAACAGTCCATTGCTATTCTCAACTTAGATCACCTCATCAGCACCAGTAGTTGTGATTGAGGTCCAGCAATCACTTGCCAAACACCAGTATAGGCTGTTGAAAGTCAATGGTCTTATGTGTTTTGGACCTGTCTGTAAACATACATTTTCTGATAATAAATAAATAAATAAAAACATCAACGGGCTCTTGACCTAAATCTCAATTTATGGGCTGTGATGATCAGGTAAAGGCTTCGTTCAATTGTTGATCGATGGTCGAAGGTTAAAGCGAGCTTCAACCAGAATCATCCGGAATCCTCACCATAGAGGAACTTGCTATCTTACCTCCAACTGCCGCAAAAACAATGCTGTTAACATTGTTGCTATACTGATAGACTCAGGTAAGACGATGACAGCTAGCTAGGTGGAATTACAACAAATCCCACCACCAATCACTATCACTAGTACACTAGTACTTGCTGTTCCATCTTTTAGGTTGCATAAAATAGGTAATTCATTCTTGGGGAAATGTATACCATATTTAACAAAATACCACACAACCTTGTCGAGTTGCCAATAAACAAAAATACCCTTATGTCCAAAGGGTACTATAACGTTCGAGACTATATTGATGACAAGGATGCGTGGTCAGTTCAGTCTGCACATATTTGATGTACTCGAATTTGGTTATTCTTACCGTTAGATAATTCCTGGCAATTAGTGGTGACTGAGTTTGTTCCGGCGTTTCTTCTCAGCACTTGCCATATCGATACCTCTGGGCTCAAAGGTCGTAAAGGACAAAGTACGACTTTTCAGGAGAAGCAAAAAACGATTTTTTTTTTTCGACAGTAACTTTTTTGTTTTTTGAGCTATTAAAATATGACTTAGGAAGAAAGTGCTTAGAATTCACAGCATTTTCCGAGGAAGTATTGAGAAACTGGACTAGAGCTGTATTTACTGAGATAGATTTCCTTTACGCCCTCAAAATTACAATAAAAGGACCTTTACGCCCCCAAATATTCGTCCTAGGCAAGTTACTCAGGACGTAAGTCTCTTTTTATTTCACAAAACTACAAAACCAAGGTAATAAATGACAATTTACATAGTTTTATAGGTTTTCATAGGTCGTAACGGAACACCCAGGTAAGGTATTATGCAAGGGTAAATTGATAATTTAGCTTAAATATTTAATGTTTTATGGTATTTGATATGTAATATATCATTTCTTCACACATTTTTAATGAATTATGGTCTTTTAAATAAAATAAAATGATTTTTCGTAGCTTCATAATTTAATGTACACAATTTATGAAACTATTTAAGCAGAAGTTTTGATATCTACAAACTAGAAGATACCATTTCCGATATAAGAGCGAATTTAGAAAATAAATATTATGACGCTTTAAAGAAAAAAGTAGATTTGAACTTGTCCCAATTTATTTACTGATTTTTATTTAATTTAATATCATAAAAGGTCTCTAAACTCATCACTGTTACTGTTTTATGTATCTATAAGTGAAATAACGTTTAAATCTGTGTATTGCATTGTGTTTATGGTGCAAATTGTGCAAATACTTAGAACCGATTTGACAGTGCAATTACGAAAATATTACGTTGGATTTTGTTAACATTGTTCTATCTTTCGAAACAGGTACCTATTTGTTTTATATTTACAACAGTAGTGCATATTTTAGAAACGAAATACTATTATTGTGACCTTATACTGTCACCCGCGTAAGAGGTTATATTTACCTACATTTTTGTCAACCTCCAATTATTGATCAATTGATCCTTTGGCATTTACATTTTAATACTTTATTATTTACCAAAAGAAACAATGCTTACACGTAAAGCCTTTGCTCGCCGGGAGGAGTCCCAACTCCAACTGGCTTTGAGAGATTTGAAGGCAGCCAAAGACTTGATTGAGCAATTAAATAGGGAAAGAGAGGACAATGAGAGGGAGCTGATGGATGTGTGGGATAAAAACAAGCATTTAAAGAAAGAGATGGCTGAGCTGCACACCAACTATGAGACAATTGTAGAGGAACGGAATAGGCTACAATTAATCATTGACGGGTTTGGTGAGTGCAATGAAGAGTACGTACACAACCTCAGACGTATGACCATCATGAAACAAGACCTTTATGATGCTCACAGCCATATCGAATTAATGGAAGCTGAAAGAGAAGCCTGCACAGCCACCAAAACCCAAATCATGTTTGACGAGTTAGTCGGTAGTGCGCCCAGCCTGACCCAAACTGCATCTGACAAACAATTAATTACCATAGACCTAACTTGTGATAATACTTTAAACAATACTCCTGTATGTGGTAAGATTGTCAGATGCAGTAAAAATAAATTTAAAAAGTATGTAAAAATTAGTAATTATATTAAAAAAACAAATAAGTTGATTAAAAAACAAAAATGCTTATACAACAAAGTAAACTATATAAATGAGAGACAGCGTCTAAAGAATGAGCTTGACATATGTTCCACAATGTTAGAGAATAGTGTACTGAAATATGAACATGATGTCGAAAACCTAGAATATAAATTATGTAATCTTAAGAAATCTTTGAACACAATGTCTGAACGGTATCAATGTACAAAAAAAGAGTGTGATGAACATTTCCAGGCTTTGAAAAAATTTATATCTAATTGCAACTGTCAAAATTCTATCCTATTGGATGAATCTTGTACAGATAGTTTTCAGTCTGGTTGTGAGTCACCACCTACTCTAAACACCCTAAATAAAGACTACTGTCCTAGGTTATCACACACATTTACCAGCGGCTCCCCAACTAAAAATATTGAAAACACCAACATAGTAATGTTCAGTGATGAGTTAGGCAAAAATATGGGCCAACTTATTAATAGTTACTTGGGACAAAGTGTAATCAACCATTGTTTACCGGGTGCTTCCTATTTACAAATTATGAGAAAAATAACAAATTATTCGTTCTCAATAAATACCACATTAGTAATTTTAATAGGAAATAGGGGCAATGTAGGCAAAAAAGACCTACTAAATATTTTTGATAGCTTATGTTTACTTAATGTAGATAAAATAATTTTGTTCACATTCCCCTACAGTAGAAGCTTGCCACAGGAGGAAAATAATTTAAGATATAAATTGAATTTGACATTGAATACACTGACATATAATCAATGCAAATTCCATGTAATTGACATTAACAATTATTTAAAAAATAAATGTTTATTGACAATAGATAAATATAATTATCTAAATAAATATTGTAAAAGACGAATAGCGAATTCGCTATCATATTTTATTAAATATTTAGCCATTAATTTGGCTAGCCAAACTGCTTTTATTGAGCAGAACATGGATGTTCGACCCTTGGAATCTGTTCCAAATCATAATTTAAATTACATCGTAAGACAATAGAGGATAACTCTGGCATACAAAATTCGGGTACAAAGAAATTTAACGGTTTTAATTTAGTGCATCAAAATGTACAAGGCTTCTCCGGCAAAGACTTGGAAATTGAGTTATTTATCCAAGAATTGAATATTCATGTCTTATGTTTAACGGAACATTGGCTCAGGCAATATGAACTAATGCTGAGCATTAATAATTATAAGCTTATTAGTTCATTCACTAGAGAGTTAGCTATTCGTGGAGGGTCACTAATATTAATCAATGATAAATTAAAATGTAAAGAACGTAAAGATATTGTATCTCTCTCTGTCGAGCGAACTATTGAGCTGTCATGTGCAGAACTGGACGACTATGTTATTGTATGTGTATATAGACCCCCATCTAGTAACTATGAATTATTTGAAACCACAATGGAAGAGGTACTTAGAAGAGTGTGTAATAGTTCAAAGAAAGTAGTTGTATGTGGAGACTTTAATATTAATATAATAGAAGATTCCTCTCTTTCAATACGGTTTTTAAATTTATTCAAATCTTTTAACTTGTTAAATCTTTTCTCTGAACCAACTAGGGTGACTCCAACATCAGCTACTTGCTTAGACAATATATTCTGTAACTGCTTAGTGCTAGAGAAATCAATAATAAATTTTGTTAATTCTGATCATTGCGGTCAAATAGTGTCATTTCAACACCATTTTGTGCCATCGAGCAAGGAAATAGAATATAGACCAGTCACTGCATCCCAGAAAGACAAATTTAAATCTCAAATATCTAATAAGGTCCCACTTTTGCATTATTTTAACTGTAGTATAAATATTTTATATGAGCAATTATTTGAATTAATTAAAAATGAGTTCAATAAAACTTTTCCTAAGAAAACAATTATTATTAAAAACAATAAAACTAAATTCAGTGACTGGGCTACAGTAGGTATTTATATTAGTAGGAAAAAAATGTTTGAATTATATGGTAGAAAAGCCTATAGTAGCGACCCGGACTTTATAGAATATGTAAAAAAATACTCAAAAGTTTTTAAACAAGTTTGTACCATGGCAAAATCTATTTACATACGTGACAAAATTAAAAACTCTGGCAACAAAATTAAAGCTACTTGGAATTGTATTAATAAAGAAACTTGTAGAATTATATCTCGGGATGACACATTCGCATTAAAAATTGATAATAAGTATATTAAATGCAATGATAAGGTAGCAAACGCATTCGAAGGTTACTTCTCAAATGTACCAATCATAACAACAAGCAATCTTAATTCATGTTCATATCAGGCAATGTCTCTTCTCGAGGGTTGTGTTGATGTTTGCAATAGCCCATTAAAATTTAGACAAATAGACCCCATAGTTATTATAAAAACTTTCAAAGAACTAAATATAAAAAAGACAGAGGATATATGGGGCATATCAACAGACATAATAAAACCCATCATTCCTCTTATAGCTCCCCATTTAGCTCATATCTTTAATGAATGTATTAACGAAGGTCAGTTCCCTACCCTGATGAAACATAGTAAAATCATACCATTATTTAAAGCAGGAGACAAAAGTGACCCATCCAACTTTAGACCTATATCGATACTACCTGCGCTCAGTAAAATATTTGAAAAAATTATTTTCAATCAACTACTGTCTCATTTTAACTTAAATAAACTGTTTCATGAAAAACAATATGGGTTCACAAAAGGGAAAAGTACGACCGATGCAGGGGTTGCTCTTATCAAACACATTTTCGATGCTTGGCAGGAGAAAAAGGATGCTATTGGTGTATTTTGTGACTTATCGAAGGCGTTTGACTGTGTTGATCATCAAACTCTGTTATTTAAGCTAGAACATTATGGCGTATCAGGCAAGGCCTTAAGCCTATTACACTCTTACCTCTCAGACAGATTACAAAAAGTAAATATTCACGGAACTAACTCTTCGGGCGCCCCCCTAAAAATGGGAGTGCCCCAAGGCTCAATACTGGGACCATTGCTCTTTCTGATTTATATAAATGATCTACCTTTTTATTCAAAGGACCTTTGTGAGATAGTATTATTTGCTGATGACACTTCTTTAATTTTTAAAACTGACAGGCGTCAGGAAATATTTGACGACGTGAATAATGCTCTTTCCAAAGTATTAGACTGGTTTACAACTAATAATTTGCTATTAAACGCAAAAAAAACTAAATGTTTAAAATTCACTATGCCTAATGTCAAACAAGTTAATACTAATATTACAGTAAATAATGAACGCATTGAACTGATAAACTCTACTGTCTTTCTAGGTATTACCCTAGACTGTAAATTACAATGGGGCCTCCATATTGCTGCCTTGGCGGGAAGACTTAGTTCAGCTGCCTTTGCGGTGAGAAAGATCAGAAACTTGACTGATGTTGAAACAGCAAGGCTAGTATATTTTAGTTATTTTCATAGTATTATGTCTTATGGTCTTTTACTGTGGGGCTCAGCAGCAGACATAGAATCAATTTTCATTTTACAGAAAAGAGCTGTTCGGGCAATATACGGTCTTAAACCACGTGACTCGCTTAGAGAAGTTTTTAAAGAAATCAATATATTGACTGTGGCTTCGCAATACATATTTGATAACATTATGTATGTCCGTAAACATATACATTTATTTACTAAGAAAAGTGACGTCCACTCATTTAACACGAGACATAAGAATAAACTTGCTGTTCCATCATTCAGGTTGCATAAGATAGGTAATTCATTCTTGGGGAAATGTATTACCATATTTAACAAAATACCACACAACCTTGTCGAATTGCCAATAAACAAATTTAAGATACATATAAAAAATACCCTTATGTCCAAAGGGTACTACAAGGTTCGAGACTATATTGATGACAAGGATGCGTGGTCAGTTCAGTCTGCACATATTTGATGTACTTAAATTTGACTATTCTTACCGTTAGATAATTCCTGGCAATAAGTGGTGACTGAGTTTGTTCCGGCGTTTCTTCTCAGCACTTGCCATATGTTTGTCTCGAAGCGCTGGTAGGGCCCAAAAGATAAGGAGACATGTAAAGTGCCCCATAAGGGCTACCTTTTCTTTTTTTATTATTTTCTATTGACGTTCATAAGTGCCACTTGTGGTCTAAACTGAATAAATATTTTTTGATTTTGATTTTTTGATTTTGATTGATTTTTGATTTTGATTTTAAAATAAAACTTCATAAATGTGTACCTACTATATACGAAAAGTCGAAACCAATTTAATTTTATTTATTTATTTAATCATTATTGTTTCGAAAAACTACAAATGGCGGACTTAATTCCATAGGGCCGTCTGTCAACCAGTTGACCTTATGATAATGCAGATCGGATAGAATTATTAAGGACAAGCGAAAACCAAACTATAAATTATTCTAAATAGATTATACATTATTATTCATACTAGCTTAAAATTATGTCATTTTACTTGATATAAAAGTAGAAAGGTTAGGTAAGTAAGATTACAAGTAGGAAGCTTTCATTCCAGTAAAGTACATCCACTTACTTTACTGTAGGAGTAATAATACCGTTTTCAAAAGCCAATTATTTTCAATATAAAATATAAGTTCGAAAGAAAAGTGCATTCACGGTTTTTAGTAGTCTCAACTGACACTATATTTTCCCATGTTGTGTAAATATTTTTCCTACTAGATAAATATTAGCTGATCCAAATAACTTTAGAAACTATACTTATTTATTATAATTGTTAGTACCTACAGTAAAAGTGGTTTTGACTAGGAAATCATTAAGAACAATTGATAAGTGTAGCATTTGTGTGATTTGTGCATAGAAAATAATGACACCGTAAGGTACTACAGTAAGGTGACTTTTTTTTTCTCATAATATTTTAACAAATCCAGCTTTTTCATTTTTCTTTTCATTACTTAATTAAGTTAGGATAGTCATCATAAAAATCATAAAAACATGCTATAACATGTTTTCATTTTCTTAAATCATCTTTAAATGATCTTTTACCTGACAAATACGTAGTTTCTTCAAATATGAGAAATAATAAAAAGCAACATTTCTTTACCCGATGTAGGTAGATGTCATAATTTAATATGTACAGACGACGGCACGTCAACGTAACCACTGTGGGTTCTTGAGCAGTTGTAATAGGGGCGAGTTTGGCAACAAAAATGGGTAACCTGATGTGCTGTCGTGTGTACAATCACATAAATACACTCTAAAATAGTTTTATTACATATTTTTGATGATTTTTTTAGTTCTTTCGTTTCTTCCAAACGCACCTACTTAAATACAATAAGAAACGTCTATAAAATTAACTTTCTCAGTTATTATAATATCTTCTCTTTGTAGATTTTCAAAATATTTGTTTAGATAATCTAAGGGCGTAAAGGACAAATTATTTAGACTTTGGTATGAAAATGTTAGGTTGTATAGGACAATAGATATACTTCATGCACATTATACGCCCAAAAAATTGTGTTTACTTGTTCTTTACTACCATGGTAACTGTACTAAAAAATCAAATGGTATTTACATCCCAATTTTCAGGATGATTTCTGTTTAGCTTATCAAAAATGATGGGTCGTAAAGGCACTTTTTTTTAGAATTTCGACAAACTAAATATACAGATCGATAGAGAATTAAATTCTGAGTAAAACTGTATAAATAACTCATTTTCGGTATTTTGTCCTTTACGACCTTTGAGCCCAGAGGTATCGATATGTTTGTCTCGAAGCGCTGGTAGGGCCCAAAAGATAAGGAGACATGTAAAGTGCCCCATAAGGGCTACCTTTTATTTTTTTATTATTTTCTATAATAATATTTTGACGTTCATAAGTGCCACTTGTGGTCTAAACTGAATAAATACTTTTGTTTTTTTTTTTGAACTTTAAAATATTTGATAATTACTCTTAACTCTTCACCCGGAAACAAAAAATAAACCCTATCTCCTTAACTTCCAGACCCTCATCTCAGCGCGCCTAGTCCAAAGCCTGGTCCTGGGCGCCTACACACTGGAGCAAGATCCCAAGAACATCTACGTCACGGCCACCGAGAAGGCCCACGGCTGGGACCTGCTCCGCAAGATCCGCAAGACCAAGCCCAGCGCTGATGAAACAGACCCCACGGATTGGAAGACCATCGCCAATGAGTACTTAACCAAGAGTTAAGTCAAGATTCAAGATCAATAGGTAAGAGTAGGGCTCTTTTCGGCCGACTCGTATCGCCCTTTTTTCTTTTTTTTTGTCATAATGTAAAAAAATAATTTCTTTGAATTCAATTTGAAAAACGAACACTTTAATTTTTTCTTTGTTGGTGAAAGAGCGTAGTGTATGGCCAGTTATGAAACATTCCGTTATAAATTGAAATTAACTTACAGCATCTTAAATTTTGTTATGGTAACATTGATTGGTAAACTGTGCTCAAATTATTTATAGATCAGTATAAAATTGGTAATCATGTATATTATTATTTATGTAGTTAGTGCATTTTATTAAATTTTTGTAGATATTTTAATTTACATAAAATAATATTTTTGCTAAAGTATTATTATTGTAGTATTTTATGGTAGACATTGAAAGCACTTGGGATGTATAAATTAGAACTAATGATGAAGTAGTTTTTAGTTAAATGCATAATAATTATAATAAGGTAAGTCAGTAAATAATTTTGTTACTCATTATTTTATTATACTGAGTATTAAATAAAGACTGTAATTTAAATTTTGTGTAGTTTTATTAGATTTTACCTCTTAGATACTTATCCGTAGAACTTAGAATTTGTTGGATATTTGTATTTTATAGCATTTTTATTGTTTTAGAAGTAGTCGATGTCTACGGACGATGGCATGGCTTTTTATAAGATAAATATCCTTATGAATTTTACTAGGCAACAAAGTCTGAGAACGAGAATTTGCCGTAACTACTTACTAGGCGTTCTAAAAGGTTCTAAAACTTTATGATTTCCTCTAAGGTAAGTTTAGTTCGTTTTATTATTATGTAGTACCTACTTTATTTTTTTGGATTGTCTTGTACATTTTTAATCACTGAAACTAGTTGTCATATTTTATTTCATCACATCTTTCTTCTTATTGCATCGTTTTGTTAAGAACTGGCCGCCTGTCCAGCTGTGGCCATTTCAGTCTTAAACAGTTGCTCAACCCATGATTTATTTATTGGTTAACTGCTAGAATCCGATCGTATCTTAGATCCTATATGATGTATGATCCATCGCACACCCGAGCCAATGCACTCCGATACAATCGGTATCGAGTATCGATACATTCATCACTTCAGCATCGATTAATATAATCGGCGTTATCGAGAGATCGTATGTCTACCGTGTTGAGGTATATTTCGTGTCATAAAAACCGATTACATTTTATTTGTCGCGTAAGTTTTATCATTGAATACAAAAATTGAATACCTGTTGAGTAGGAAAATAATACTTGTTTTGATTTTTTAAAACAAACGACCAAGTTTTTTAAGAGAGACATTGTAGAGAGAAATGTTTTTCTACTGATAAGTATATTTGTAATTAACAGATTCTCGTGAATTACTTTATATCTTCCTCGAAAGATCTAAAAGACGTTAAAATACTAAAGCTTGATGTAGAAATATGTATGCTATTTAAAATTTAACTTAACTATTTAATTATTAATTTTTTTAAGTTATACCCACATATTTCTTACACAACACTGTCTGGATTGTACCTTAACGATATGAATTTATAGTAAATTGGTTATAAAATATTGATTTCATTAATTTGTATCCTAAACAAAATAAGTAATGGCATAGGGTGATTGCTACAGTTATTGGCCCTTTAAGAGCGTTGTGTAAGTTAACTTGTGTAAAATGTGACAAAAACTCGACTTTTGTTTACTTTTTATATTTTATTATGAGAAAACAATATTGCTGCTATTAAAGCTAGTGCCTATTTGGTGTTATACGATAAGAATTACAATAATAATTTTAAAAATATCAGAGATCACATTTAATTTAGCTATTGGCCCCAAAAACACAGTAATTGGCTCCTAGAAGTACAGTTATTAGCCACCGAAAAAAACCCATAAAAATCACTGAAACTTCACGCTTTGTAATCCTAACTCATGTTGTCTTTCCTTAAGATTAGCTAAGAATTCGTCATCAGTATCACTCTTATCGATTTCTTCATCTATCTCATCATCGTCAGTACATTCAGTAACATTGTAACAATTGTGACAAAGATAACTGTCTCCTTCTTCTTCAGGAATATGCTGTTGCACAAGATTTATGAAAGACACGGTGACATTCAGAGCATACTAAAAGTCTATTTTTTATAAGCTTTTTGCAAATATTACAGATTTGATTGGATACAGATACATTATTCTTACTTTTTTTATTTTAGCAGTTTTCTTTTCTTCAGCTTTCCGTTTTCTGTCCTCTCTTTTTTGTTCTCTTTCAATTTTCCGTTCCCTTTTTTCTTTCTCGAAGATTTCTTTTTCTTTAGCTTTTTCTTCCAGAATACTCTGATATTCTGGCCTGATATGTGATACGGTAATCGCGATATATTTCTCTTCCCTTTTCGAGCTGGCTCTGGGGGAATCCGTAGAAAGTCCTTCAGACTTGTTTTTTTTTGCCTGTTGGCGTGATGCAAGTTCATCTTGAAGAATATCTAGGTCTTCTAAAGTTTCTTTACAGTTTTGGTTTCTTTCTTTCTCTCCTAAGCGTCTCTCTTTCTTTATCTCTAGTTTGAAGATCTCCTATTTCACTCAATGTTGATTCTTTCTCCCGACTTATAGCTTCAGGTTCATCTGTAACTTCCGCTTCCAATTCATTTTGCTTATAATAGTCCCACAAACGATAGAGAATAAAAAAATGTTCATTGTTTTGCATTTCAGATATTATTTGTTTTATTTTTAAACTGATTAAGTGTTTCTGTTCCAACTACTTATACCAACCTTAGTATACTGTGGTACCTACGGCATCTTGTAACAATCTAGGTAAAGTAAATCAATAAAAATAATTATTGGCCGTGCATAAGTGTCAGTAATTGGCCCCCCGGCTAATTACTGATCCCAATAGGTTAGGACGTTAGTATTTTAATATCAAATATTTAAGGGTTAAATTAACTTAATCTTGAATAAAAATACAATAAAAGTAAAATTTAATTATTGGCCACCCATGGCCAATAACTGAAATAAATTGAAACGTGGTATAGTTATTGGCCGGTATAATTTTGAAGTTATTTTATTCCAAAACAAAGTAACTTAATCTATCTACATAAGCTACCATTTGTCTCTTTACAAAAAAACAGTGAAAAATTACTATAACAAGGAAAAACAATTAAATTACGAACAATATTCATAAATTATGTTCCTTAAAATTTTGACAAGCACGCGGCTACTCGGACGACTCGTTGTCGAAAGAAAGCTTCTGCTGTTTAGAGTGCCATCTGTTCTTACTCTGACATACTACATTGGACAGCGTATTGCTCAGAGAAAGTATGTGTGTCTCTTTTCCACTCTTAATAACGTACATATGCTTGTTTATTTTTATTTTAGTCAAGGTGGCCAATAACTATGTACAGGCTAATTACTATAGCAATCACCCTACCTGTCTATAAGAGTTTTAGCGAATAAATCAAACAATAACTCCAATTACTTATCCTCGTATAAGTGCAGCTTGAACAAATTGGCGTAGGTACGACCGCATTAAGCTTTACACTGTAGCATCTTATTGCATTGTAATAGGAGCGAATTTACAACAAAAATGTAAAATCTGATGTGGTAGCCGTTACATTCTCTGCATTGAAAGTAACACTAAAGATTAATAACTCGTATGGTAAAAACTAAAACATAAATCATACACAGACGTGTGGACGTTAACATTAACAAATGATCTTAAACAATTATTTCCGTATTAGTCATCGAGCAGACAGATGCTTGTGTAAGTAATGACGGATTAGTAAGAGTAGATCAGCTGATCTGGCACTCTTTAAATCTTAAGGTAGGTAGGATTGCACAATGTGGAACGTCTTGGTAAAATATTTTGACCATTTCCGCTTATAAATTGCTATCAATTTCTCAACGTATAGCCTCCCACACACCAATGATGGAGATAGATTAATTTAACGTAATAACTATGATTTTATTAAATGTTGATCTTCGTCAGTTGGAATGCCACAAATTGACTATTAATATTTAAAAAAATGCAACAGTTGCAAAGAAAAGCAAAAAGAGAATAAAATTCTTGCTTTAATGTTTATGGTCATGGTTAAAAACAAAATCTTTATTAGGTACAAAATAAGGTTTAACACTAAGCCTTGCATGGTTTTTTTTGCTACTACTTAAGTTTATTCTTAACATGAGATGAGAGGTCAGTAAGTATTATTTAATTAGTTTTTACTAAGCAAAATATCACCTTCTGCTTTCTTAGCTGTTCTTTTGTAAATCTATTTAGTTAACTCAAGGCTCGTTTAACAACATTTCAGCAAAATCAATACAAAACCTTGTCCATTGTGACCACTCCTTAAAACATCTTAAGTTTCTTTGCTATAATTATTGTAATTACCAAGCTTTGACCTTGTCCAAATAAGTAATAATTAAATCTTAATTTTATAATTAAGACTGTTACAAAAACTTTTAGGATTGCCAGTTAGTTTGAATGACTGGATGAAGATTAGCCAAGTCTATCTTTAGTTAAGAGTAGCCTTGACGTTTGTCTAATTATTTTGCAAATTCAATAAGTTTAACTGTCAAAACATCCTGACTTTAGAAATGTTATTATAATCTTCTTTAACAGACCACTTATTGCTGAGGTTCGTGAATTCGTGATGATTATTTGGTGAATGAAAAGCACTAAAAATAGTTATTTCTTTAGTGACCTTTCTAAGTCTTCCAATTTATCTATTGTGACTCGATTCGCGGAGCTTGAAGAGATAAGCTGATAATACCTAAATAGGTGCCCCATACTAGGTGGACCGACGATCTGGTGAAGGTCGCGGGAGGAGCCTGGATGCGGGCAGCGCAGGACCGCTCGTTATGGAAATCCTTGGGGGAGGCCTTTGTCCAGCAGTGGACGTCATTTGGCTGAAACAAGAGGTAATTATCAAGTCGCTGAACAAATAATTGCGACTTATACAGGGTGTTAGGTAAATGGGTTTTTAAGCCGACACTAGCCCATGTTAACATATGCATATATGACAATGGATAAATGGTATGGTGAAGACAGAAAATTGATATCATCATTTTAATTTTCATACAAATCTGATTTTATAAATTTTATTTAGTTACCTAACACCCTGTATAATTTAAAACGAATATCGACAAGCCGGATAAAACTAATCAATCTAACATAGCAATTAATTTGTAAGTATACCAAGGATACCTTAAACTGCTCTAGGAAAAGTTAAGTCAATAAAATCTTTATCTATTTATTATCTACGAATCATAATAAAGCATCGACAATAAAATGCTCTTGACAAATTAAACTAATGACTTCAAGTGCCTTGGTGACCTTTATCGTAAGTATTAGGGCCAACACACACTTATTACTTTAAAAACATTAAAGTAATAAGTGTATCTCTGTCTGTATTTTTGCTTTAATGTAAAAACATTAAAGCAAAAATAGTCTTATTCATTCTACAAATGTGTACGAATGTGATGACGAATGGATTGTTCTTCATTAGGACTAACAAAACCTCACTTTAGAGTAAGTTTCAACGTGTACTATTTTTATATGGTATTATTTACTATTGATGAAACGTAAAGTGGCTCAAAGTTTTTGGTTACTCAATAGTGTGTTAGTGCCCTAATAATTCTTAGATGAAAGTGATTTAGCTATTTGTCGGTCACAAAACGCGCAAATGCTCACCTCGATCGAAATGTTTTGCAATTTTAATAAAGTTGATTTGTGGAATACTCGTACTTACTTGTTATACAAACGTATGTAAACAGGAAAATAACAAAGTTCGAGCAACTGGTTTTAAAAAGCAGTCTTTCTACTAAATCACTACTCTCCCTAGATTTTAGGAATAGGTTGGTAACACTACCAGAGCTGTTATTCCTACAGACCTTAGTCGCATTTTCTGTAGGTATACATTGGGAACTAGCTTTCCGCCCGCGGCTTCGCCCGCGTGGAATTTTGTCTGTCACAGAAAAACTGTATCGCGCGCGTTCCTTTTTTAAATACCGGGATAAGAACTATCCTATGTCATTTTCTGGGACTCAAACTATCTCTATGCCAAATTTCATCAAAATCGGTTTAGTGGTTTAGGCGTGAAAGCAAGACAGACGATAAAGTTTT
Organism: Ostrinia nubilalis; assembly: GCF_963855985.1. Classification (NCBI taxonomy): domain Eukaryota; kingdom Metazoa; phylum Arthropoda; class Insecta; order Lepidoptera; family Crambidae; genus Ostrinia; species Ostrinia nubilalis. The sequence goes on from NC_087110.1 coordinate 327,690, forward strand.
TCTGTGACAGACAAAATTCCACGCGGACGAAGCCGCGGGCGGAAAGCTAGTGTCTGTATAATCGAACTATTTCTGCGATTCCCAGCCAGGGTCAAGCGCTGGCCCAGACAGCCCTGGAACGACTAAAGCCTTTCTAAGCAGCGCCTGGAATGTTTATCCCCTTATCTGTGGTTATATTGCGAGCGGCGCGTGCGCAGCTGTTGTATGGTAATGCGGGTGTACGCACTGTGCGGTTTTAACGCCGCTTTTTTGCATTTTGAACTTCTCCTATACTCTTATGATTAAATTCGTTGCGGGTTAAAAAAAAAGTGAATGAGTCACTTTATCCCGAAGGGTGTTGGTAAAATACTTGGATTTTGAGTAAGCTTTCCCCCAGGACTCTTCAACTATCACCGGTTGAGTTTTATTGGAGGACAAACTGTTGATCCTGGCTATACAGGAGTTGCATTGCATTCATTTTAGAGGAGGATGTCTTCTAAAAGGGTGAGGGTCTCACTCTAGTACTTACTGCCACTTTACCTGGGTTTTATTGCATCCTTGACTGCATCTCACTTAACATCAGCTGCGATTGTGGTCAAATACCTGCCTTGTCTTGCATAAAAAAAATCCTAGATGATTTCACATTTGGAAATAATGACAGTTATAAATGTAATAACCAACACACTGTTTAAACTGTTTTATAAACGCAGCGTGTTTCAGTCCAGTGCGTACACTATGAATCCAAACGATAGTCTCGAACAGGCTGTGCTCCTATTCTGAATGTTTTAATAACACAAATATATGTGGATCCCGTTATTGAAGGCGAATCCCTTTAATTTTTTTATTATACGTACAAATACACGATCGACGATACGACGATCCAGCAGAAAATCGATATAAATATTTTTGAAATAGTAAAAATAGAAAAATCTGTTAAACTTTTTTTTATTACTAATTCGATTGCCAAAGTTTTTTTCCGTATCTAACATTTTGCATGCAAATGAACGCAAAGAAAAATGTTAGTTTTTTGAGGGTACAACTGAACAATAAAATAATCGCAGCCATGTTTGCACTGCTCAGAAAAGAAGTGTCGCCCGGACATCGATTGTAATTTGTTCATAAATTGTAATTAGTCGTGTTAATTATTGAAAACCGTGAAAATATTGATTGATCTTTAATGGCGGACATGATACCAATGATACGCATCGAGTAGACAGTGTAGAAATGTGATTGTGTTTGTGATGGACTATAGTGGTGGTGGTGAAAAAATGTGTGGTGAGATTCGAGAAAATAATTATGGGGCTACTTGCTGTTACGAGTAAAGGCAAGCTTTTGTTAGTATCAAACTTTCTCGTAATACAGTTTGGATCAAAATAATATGGTGATGTAAATAAATATCTAAATAAATAAAAATATGTTTTTTAATAATGTCTGAGCTATTCCGGCAGCTCATTGATTTAGACTGTAATGATATCGACTTATGAACCGTTTTTGCTTACCTTTGAGGTATTCAGAGGACGGTCAGTATTTCGTAATTGACTCATGAAATCTTTATTATTATTTTGTAAATTTTTTCAACTTGATTACATATTATGGCGCAAGTACACTATGCAGGGAAATTGATCGAGACGTATATTGTAAACACGCACTTCGGTTAGTTTCGCCGCGCGTCGCCCATACTTTGGTGTACGGGCTCGCGCTTCGTCTAGCTAGGTCATAGCAGTGTATTTGCGCCTTCAGATTTTTATGCCATGATTTGAAAATTGCTTCTGATAGGTAAATAAAACTCTTTTTTTTGGCACAGGTACTGACTTGCTGTAATCAAGATAGGTATGGAGGTATGATTGGCGTTATACAAGGTAAGTGTAATTCTGCATGACTATTATTAATTACCTTTATGTGATGATGTTCAACTGAAGGAATGTGTTTTTGTACCCGACTGTGCCAGAAAGAGGCTTATTAACTTCTTACCTGGCTGGATATTTGGTTACCTACAGTTACAGACACAATATTTATTATCATTTTTTTGTAGCTTGACCGTTCTTTGGCTTTGTTGGGCTATGATCGTGATCACTTATAATAAAATGATGCATACGAACTTATAACTTAAGTTCATGACTTTTTTTACTTTCGGGCTTTCTTGTATAACAGTGCAGCCCAGATACTGTTGTAGAAACCAATATCAAGCATAGTTCTTACGGGTGATTGCTGGGGTGACATAGTCATTTTGACAATAAATGCGAAAGTCTGTCTGTCACGCTTTCACGCCTAATCCACTGAACCGATTTTGATGAAATGTGGCATTGCATAGAGTTAATTTAAGTCCCGGGAAAGGACATATGATAGTTTTTATCCCAGTTTTTGAAACACGAACGCGCGCGATAAAGTTTTTCTGTGATAGACAAAATTTCAGGCCGGCGGCCGCGGGCAAAAGCTAGTAAGCAATAAAGATTTAAAAAATAACTTTATTTTAACAATATTTTTCGCCTCGCACTGTACATACTCTTAGATATTATAACATAATAACGAAGGCTCGTTTAATATATCTCAATCAGTCTCGCGACCTATCACGAGCACCAATTAACCGACGCCGCGGAGGTTGTGACACGAGCTGATACTCTGAGCATCACGTTGGAAAAATCTTATAAAGTCTTTAAAAGTTGGTCAAGTGCAAGACGGATTTGTGAAAGGTTCCGTGCCATCTTACAGATTGTATAAGATTTAGGAAGAGTTCCGTGCTATCCTATAAATTGGATAAATAATTACTAATTAGTTAATGCTTATTTTATCTTTTGTTCTTTTATGCACGTTTTGATGGTGTTATATTTTACCCTTGACGTTCATTACATTGTAACCTCAGTGTCACAATCAGTGTCTAATTATGTCGACTGTCGATCTACTTGCATTACATCTTAATTAGAAATGGAATTCAATTAGTTCTTTTTAAGTTAAATAATTATGTCGTTAACTTTTGGAAATATAGACTGACAAATGTAGCTGAGTTTTGCATTATTGTCAACAAACAGGGTTACAATTACAAATGTAATTACACTAGGACTTGGAATAACGTTTTACGGTGTGAATTGTTCCATGTGCGGGAATCCACGACCTTAGACTTTTGTCTAGAATATGTACTAAACTATTCCACCCATCAGACTAATCTAATCGATATCGATCGATATCCAGATCGAATACAACTTTGACACTTGTTCCAGCGGCACCTTTGATCTGCCCGCTGCGGCAGGTGACAGTTACTTTCGGTTAATCCGATTAAAACCACAGTTTCTATTAAACCAATTAAATGAAATTGACACTCGACATATTTACAACATGATAGGCGTATGCAGTAGGTCTGAATCTAATAAAATTACAAAAAAGGTGGAGGTTTTTTAATGGTTGTTTCTTTAAGAAAAATATGGATTAATGGCCTAGGAATAAACATTGTTAATAGGAACCACTAATAAGTGGGTATTTGACACCATTTTCCAATAATCTAAAGCAAAGTACTTTCCATAGTCACCTGTATTTATAATTATATTTTACTTGATATGAAATTGATAAAACATTAATCAAATGATTTGGTATAATAGTGACGACATTGGATTGAATTGCTATGCTAAATCTATGGAGGGAATCGCGTTTTGATAGCATATAGGTATGTACGTACATCATGATTGGTGATGACAAAATTTACTACGAGTGTGCCACAGATTCAGGTATCTAAATGAACTTACTGTTTCTTCTTCTATTATGTACAGCGTGAAGTGTAGCAATGTAGATTTTGCATAATTAAGTAATTTAATTTGTAGTAACTTTCCCACGAGAAATGTGTTTTATATGCTAATCTGTGTCATAATAATTAGATTGGGAAGTAATTCGGCGACTTTGGCGTTAACAGATCTTAATTACCTGATGAAATAAACACATACTGATTTAAGTTAATTTAATAGGTAACTACTTACATCCTCTTTTAATAATTCATCATCATCATCATTTCAATCACAGGATGTCCACTGCTGAACATAGGCCTCCCTCAATGACTTGCACATCGCACGGTTGGTACCGGTTTGCATCCAGCGCCTTCCTACCTTTATCAGCTCGTCGGTCCGCCTTGTGGGTTGACCCACGCTGCGTTTTCTTTTTATAATTAAAATTTGTAAAGTTAAGATTAAAGATAATCATAATCTTCAGTAAATTTTTTGACAACATTTTGGATCCTCATTGCAAACAGCTTTTGCAAGGATATATTTTTTTCCTTAATATGATTAACTTTTTAGGGATTACAAGATTACCATTTTAGCATCGGAATATTCGGAAACGACCTCATCAGTCACCACCTGTCCAACAATAAATTAAAATTCCAAAAGTTTGGAGCCTCATTTGGTGGATAACTCTTTATTAGAAAGTACGATCGTATTAAGTTTTAAATAACATAAGTGATTGCTCAAGGGCAACACTCTTTTATCAATCCTTTATTTCAATATTAAGACGTTTCAATTGGGAGGTTCTGAATTCATTAGCAAACAAATTGATTTGATTTGAATAGGTTCTTATGGCTTAGTAACTTCATTTGTAAGTTGCTCAGACTTTATCATTTTTACTCAACGATACTTACCGCATACGCTATCGAGGCCGGCCATATTTAATATAGTTTTATGGATCATTTCTGAAATGTCCATTAAGGTGCAGATTTTTAATTTCTCGCTTCTGCCCAATATAGCGCAAGATAACTGGTACTTAGCAAGTGACAAAGATGTAGATTTTATTGATGGGGTATGTATTGAAAACCTTAAAAAGTAAAATTCATAGTCAGACCTGTGGATAATAGCCCAAATAGATGAGGGCTGACGATATGGTTGAAAAAATTAATATCAACTTTTTAAAAACTTGATTGAAATCGTTTTATCTGTTTAGGACCTACGATAGTCCCACGCATTTGTTATTCAGGTCGTCAGTCCATTGAGCTGACCAGTTAAGAAGCGTATCCAAAGTACCTACTAATAGAAACTCTCTAGAGTTTACTTAAAAAAGCTCAAATTATACCTTTTTTGGTAATAATAAGAGGAGGTAAGGCATATCCAGTTCTACTCTATAAACACCAAAAACCTTAATTAAATGCACTTACGTCCAAAACTGCAGTTTCCCTGCATAACGAATTATAAATATGTTGCATAAAATTACTATGTGTTTTTAATAACTGAACACATGTTTTTGATAGTAAAAACACATTTTGTAAAATCAACCTTACCGTTTAATTATAGAGGTTATTTTGAAGAATTCTTGAAGACAACGATTACGTGAAAATGTATGTTTTTAATAATCATTAAAGTTTTATTATTAAATATCAATAAGTTACCTTACTCAATATTCACTGAGTAAAGGTAGGTATTATGTCAAAGATTTTTTGTAAGCCCACATGACCGCACACCCAGCATTACATAATGAAGGTTCGGCCAAACCAACGCGATCAGCCGGCGTGCAGCGATGGCGATCAATGCATTTAAGTCTGGTCGCCATCGCTGCACGCCGCGCCGGCTGATCGCGTGTGATCGCGTTGGTGTGGCCGAACCTTTACTCAAATAAATATAAAATACCGCCATCTTGCATAAAAAGCGGACATTCCTCGCCGTATTTGTTTATCTAACCTTCCGCTGCTACTTGACTCACTTGAAGTTAATCGAAGATTGCTTAAACTTGGTCATTTACAATAATGTTAATTTAATATTGAATGGACCTTATACTTTCGTTGGCATGTAATAGGTATATATTCGTTTTTGTTGCGAAATACTGATTTGAATAATTACATTAGAAGTCATAGACGGTATTTTAATTAAATAAATAAATAAAGAGTGATTGAGTTTCTTGCGCTGCTTCTTCTCAGCACTGGTCCATTTATTGTCCCGAAGCAGTGGTAGGGTTAATATTGGGACGTGTAAAAGTGCTTTTTAAAAGCCTATTTGCAAAAATAAATGAGTTTTATGAGTTTTTTTTAGCTTGATGTGGTTTCCCCAATAACTATTAAGATTCTATCGAGTCAACGGCACTTTTAGCAATCAAAACCGCCTCCTCAGCTTCCAACGTTCCAATAAAATAGCATTCTGGTATGTGTGCTATACATATATTGTTGTTAATTCCAAAATTCAAATAAAATATCTAGTTAGGTAAAAAATGTTTAGACGCACGTGATTTGAATTTACATTATAATGGACAATTTATACAAAAATCTGTAAAATCGATACCAATATTACTTAAAGCTCTTTTTAATATCAGCTGATAATGGTACAATAAAAATAAATTGTTCTTTTAAACCAATCACTGGAGAAGAGAGCAAGTTTCTCTATTATTTTATAAACGAAATTAGTCAAATTAGTACCTATACCATCACATGTACGTACACACCTATTGATCGAATCATAATGTTTGGGCTTAGATCACACTAAGCGCGCCAGTGCGACCCCAGTCTCGTGCGCCCGCGCACCGCTCGCGGTGTGTTAGTGTGTGTATAGTGCCAGGCGAAATAGGTCAAAGTTGCCAGTGACGCGAGTAAAAACTTTTTAGAAAAAGTAAAAAAATTCAAAGTTTTTTATGTGTGCCAGGATTGATTGAAAACTTTTTGGAATATTAAAAAAGTTTCGATTTTTTATTTGTAGGTAAGGTGAAATTTAAAAAAAAATGTGTTAAGTTTCAGTCAGTGTTTTGTTTATTGGAATTAAGTTTGCAATAAATGTGAAAACGTTTGATAACTGTGATCAAAAGTGGGTGTTGCAATCGTCAAAATTAAAATTTTCATTTTTACAATCGTACCTATGTTTTTTAGTGTTTTTTTATAACGTAAACATAGCAGCATTATTATCAATATTATTTGACTTTTTCTGTACAAAGCTCCAAAGCGCATAGTAATTTAATATGAAATAACTAAAGTATAGTTAAAACCGAGCAGGTAGGTATTTTGTAAATGTGATTGTTTAAAACCAATATATAAATTCAAAGATAAACTTGTAGCCAATTCGATATGGTTTAAATTGGTCACGAAATCGAACTCGAGACCTTTACGGTTTACGCCTAGTGCAAATCACTGCACATTTTGCAATCTAAAAAACATGGTAATTCATATTAGACTATTATAACCTTACCACTCCTCACCATAAGTTAGATAAGTTCATATCTTTGTCAGCTAATCCAGTTCTCAATCCCTACATAAAATTACCATAATTAAGCATATTTTAATACAATATGGTCTCAAACCTGTTACAACATTATTAGCATTCCGAGATGATACAGAATACAAAGCATAGCAGCCACCGCCTGGTTTCTCGCGGATCCGGATAGGGTTGCCAGGTCCAAAAACACAAAATCCTGACTCTGTTCTTCATTTGGCCGGACATTTTACCCTAAAAGGGGGGTGCTTAGCTCACGGAGAGTTACGAGTGAGTACCTATATCATCATCGGTTGCCCATCACCCTGATGCGAGCGCTTGACATTATTCTGTGGCTCGACTTTCGACTGGCGCGGGAACCACATAAAAAGCCTACCAAAAGCCGGACAGGCCGGACAAGAAAATATTTGGCCGGACAAGACCGTAAAAAGCCAAACATCTGGCACCTGGCAACCTTAGATCCGGATTGTGAATCGATGTAAACGACCATTTTTTTTAGACTATCATTTGCATAACCTGTGGTAAAAATTGCGAGAAGAAACAGCTGTTTCTTATTAAAATCTTTTTAGATTTATAAACGGCGAATATTGCGTGTCTGTATTGACTAATGCCATTATAAATCCGAAAGTTTCTTTCACGCTAAAACTTGTTAATGTGCAAATATTGAAACTGTACGCGGATGAATTGCAGGAAAAAGCTAAACTAATGTATAAACGTGTTTAATAAATAATAATTACTATTTATTCTGTGCGAATAGCAGGAGAATTTTTAAGCAAATTCTTTGATACTAACCCCCGTATTCACAAACGATGCTTGCTTAACTGAAGCAGCAAATCGAACGCACAGCGTTGAATAGAGCTCTGTGATTAGTTCGTGTGTTACCCTGTGCGTCCACGCGCACTGTGAGACCTAATAGTGATGTTTGTGAATACGGAAGTAAGGCTGAGTTGCACCATTTTACTTAACTTTGACAAAACGTCCAAAATCTGTCAAACTTCATACAAAAAACACCGGTTATTGTTATAGCTACGGTTAAAGTAAGTTGGTGAAACATAGCCAAAGAGCTTTGTGTCATTTATCATTTACTAGCTTTTGCCCCGCGGCTTCACCCGCGTGAATTTTAGTTTGTCACAGATCGTTATAAATTATAGCCTATATGTTATTCTGGGTTATAAACAACAATACTGTAAAGTTTCATCAAAATCCGTTTAGTAGTTTTTGCGTGAAAGAGTAATAAACATGTTAACATCCAGACATCCATACAAACTTTCGCATTTGTAATATTAGTAGAATAACAAAATTAATCAAAATTGGTTGCCTGGCTAAAGCGGTAACGAAGGAAATAGACAAGACACATAACTACATTATTATTTATGATGCCACCCAATAGTTGTCTCATAAACGAATAATATTTACCAAATTACAGCGAAACTCGTTTGCTTTCACATCTTTATGATCTCGATTCTAATTTGCTATCAATTGTACGAGCGATGGAAACTAGTGTTTAGGGGTCCGCCGTAGGCAGAATTCTTAGGTCTTGTTGTTTGGACTCATAGGGGCGCTTGAAAGTGAAGTTAAAAGTGACAATGTTTATTATTTTATGTTCGTAATTTAGCTCAAATTACGAACAATTTAGTAAAGAAAGAAATAAATATTCCTGGTTTATCTGCTAGTGAAAGTAGCATCAAAATCAGTTCAGTCGTTTTAAGGATTAACAGAACAAATAGTGGAGATAGTCTAAAATAATAGATTTCTTTGTTAACCATATTATTAATTACCATCAATACGTAATCTATAGTTAATATGACTATTTATGACAACTGTTATTAATGAGATCTACCTAAAGTTTCACATAAATAATTTACCATATTTAAATCGATGATACATACAACTATTCACATTACTTTAAGTGTCAGATTAGAGTTCAAATATGAATACGGAACCACTCATTATCATAAAAGCAACACGCATTAGTCAAAACGCAACACCCGGCCGCGTATTTTGATCACATTTATCAAATCAATATTATCAGATCCAACGCGAGAGATTGATGAATGCAATCACCAAAAATCTATTTCTGACTCGAACTAACTAGGATTTAATTCTAAAAAATCGATCTTTAATAACTTACGTCAAAACAGATGACTATCATGTGTGAAAGTTTAACGGAAAACAAATGACAGTGATCCTTCAAACATGTCTCAAAACGGTTCGAGTTCGGAAACAAAGGAAAGTGAGATTGTGATCAGCGTCAATGGCGCGAAAAGTAACAGTTCGATCAAGATGGCGGAACTCGAAGTACAAAATGGCGGGAAAACGGAAGTGTCAAAGGAGCTGTTGGGAGTGCCCAGGAGTGGACACCGGAAGTCGTTTATGGAGGAGGAGTGCGCGAAAGAACGGATGCGATTGTCCTTGCTGAAGCAGTGTTCAGCCATTTTGAAGCAAGGCGAGGAGAAATACACGAAGGAGGCTTTGCACAGGACTTTTCAGGATGAGGTGAGTTACTTTAATGTTACATCATGTTGTATATTTTTTAAATTAACTAGCACATTTAAAAAAGTTGCACGCCATGCAATATTAATTAAAAACATTATTGTTATGGAGAAATTTCTCTACAAAAAATAAAGCTGCTAGAATCATAACCTCATAACTTGCAGGTTGCTATTATTATAGTTTTTAAAATTAGACACACAAACGAACGAACTAATTCCACGTATAATTAATAGTGTCAGGCGTTACTTTGCTTAGTTAGTTACTTAGTTGGGTAGGTACTTGCGCCGGTGTCTCCAAGCGGAAATTTTAAGGCTTGGTATTTCTGCTCAAGTAGGTATTTCGCGCTGTCAGAATCTGCGCGCGCAATACTTCGCCGAAGACAGCGCGCCAAAGAGCTCTCGCGGCTACACAGTATAGAAATACGCAATTTAGAAATACGCAGTTGGTTAGGTTAGGTTGACTTCCTTCCGTTCAAGCGTCACACTCACAGCACTTTCTAATACAAATCATATCCAAGTGATACAAATTAAAACAACTTTCAAAATTTTTGGGAATATATTTTAGAATCGAATAAATATAGAATATAACTGCCAAAGTAAACACGGTTCAAAGAGGCGTGGCGTCACCCGACCTTCCGGAAGTTCCGCGCCGGCTAAAAGAATTTCAAGATTACGTCACCCGACCTATCGGTAGATCCTCGGGAGCTTGAGCGATTGGAAAAACATTTTATGATCAGTTACTCGTAGTAGCGATTATTTAGAGCTTGGATAATAAATTATAGTTGTTGCAATTTACAAAGCTTTGCATGTGGTTAATTACATGAATCAGTACACGCATCAATTTTGTTCAGTCTTTTTGTTTATTAATAAATAAAAATATCATACTAAAATTGCATACATATTTGTTTGTATTGGTCTGGGTGTTTTCTTTCCATAATTTATGTATAACGTATGTACGGGGCTCTGTATTGAAAATCACTATGAGCAATAAGCATCACACACGGTTACCTGGAGTGCATTACCGCAGCAAAAAGCTTGCCATCTTAAATGAACGGTATTAATATCGAGGTTTCGTCAGTACAGTTGCGAACAAAGGTGTTAGTGTAGTATAGTTGAGTTGAGAGGTCAGATTATTGAAATACTAAAACGAACATTTTATTTTTTAAATACATTTTAAAAATAATTTACATACAGATAACAATGAGAGGATGACATTGCAAGGTGGTGCCAGTCCAGTCTTAAATCCGTTGATATATGCTGCATCTGCCATGTTTTTGGCTAAAAGATTCTTCTATCTTGCAGTTTAGACTTTTATTACAGACCTCAGACAGTATTTTTGGAAAACTTTTACGCATGGTGGAGGAAGGGACGCTCTAGAGACTCAAGTCTAGAAGGAGTCACATGAACTCCAAGTTTTAAATCCGTTGACATCTGCTGCATCTGCCATCTTTTTGGCTAGAAGATTCTTCTATCTTGCAGCTTAGACCTTTAGCTACAGACCTTAGACAGTATTTTTGAAACATTCTTACGCATGGTGGAGGAAGGGACGCTCTAGAGCAGTGGTTCTTAACCGGTGGTCCGCGGACCACTGGTGGTCCCTGGAGGCATTCCAAGTGGTCCACGATGTGCACTTGCACACCTTGGTCAAAACCACTTTTAACTGATTTTTGCAGACAAACTGGTTTTGACCGATTATGAGGTGGTCCCTGACAAGACAGAAATTTGATATAATTAACTTTTAAAAAAAAAAAACCGACTTCAAATGCGTGAACACAAAAAAAACTAAAAATTAAAAATATTGCGTATAAAAAAGTTCATCCCCAATTTTCCACCCTTGGGGGTGAAATATTTTCTTCAAATTCGCATGAAACCACACTTTTGATAATACCTATTCAACAAAAAAATAATCGTTCAAATTGATTTATAATCGGCGGAGATGTTGCGTATAAAAAAGTTCATCCCCAATTTTCCACCCTTGGGGGTTGTTTTTTCTATTATTAAATTTAAATGGGACCACCTTTGAGGTATTACCTATACGCCGAAAAAAGATTTGTTCAAATCGGTTCATAATTGGCGGAGTTATCGCGTAACAAACATAGAAAAAAAAAAACATACGGGTCGAATTGAGAACCTCCTCCTTTTTTGAAGTCGGTTGAAAATGGTCCCTCATGACTTAAAGGTTAAGAACCACTGCTCTAGAAACTGAAAACTACAAGGATACACATGAACTCCAGTTTTAAATCCGTTGATATCTGCTGCATCTGCCATGTTTTTGGCTATAAGATTCTTCTATCTTACGGCTTAGACCTTTAGCTACAGAACTTAGACAGTATTTTTGTGAAAATTCTTACGCATGGTGGAGGAAGGGACGCTCTAGACACTCAAGTCTACAAGGAGTCACATCAACTCCAGTTTTAAATCCGTTGACATCTGCTGCATCTGCCATCTTTTTGGCTAGAAGATTCTTCTATCTTGCAGCTTAGACCTTTAGCTACAGACCTTAGACAGTATTTTTTATTATTTATTTGTGTCAGTGTGCTCTTCTAAAGAGTGTAAGACGATTGTATGTAGGTACTATTAAAATGTAATTTTAACTCATTGGTTTTGTCTCATATTTGAGGAATGTACTATGTATCATGAGTAGAGTCTTCGTTTAAAAGGATGCGAACGATTTAAATTTCAATAGGTAGACAAAATTGATAATTTTTAATTATCAAAAATTTAAGCTTTTTCCAGTAACACTGATATTATTATACTGTGACTCATCAAAGTCATCATTGTCAAAAATATTGACAAATCGCGAACTGTCACGGCCAAAAAACTGACACGCGTCCGTCCTCCGTAAGCGCCACCGCGCGACTGATTGAGATTGTCCAAGCCGTCATGGACGACTTTTTCCACATTTTTTAACATAGTAACTAAATAAAAGGCAATATAAAAATTTCATCCGTTAAAAGCCCTCAAGTTATTTCTGAACTTTAGTTTAGTAAAAGATTTAGAATCTCAAATCGCTTATTTTAAAAATAAAACCATAAATAGAAAACGAATAGAGGTAACTTTGGGAATTTATTCTATCGAACAACTTCATCAAATCGTGTTTCCATCCGTTAATAGCCCTAGAAAATATCCTCAACTATGCCCAATAAAAATCTTAGCCTTTAATTTTACTGTTTAGTACCTCAAAAATGAAAAATGAAAACCTCATTTTCGCCATTTTCTCTGCTACCCGGCCTTAAGCTGAGTAATTAAATTATCTTTTTAATATCTAATTCCACGTAATCGCTGAAAGTAAAGATTTCACTAGATTATACAAGTTTTTTACGATAAGAGAAACCTAGGAAGTAAGTTTTCGAGAGCGATTACTTAAATTTTAATACTTTTTTTAATAGTTTCACCACTTAAATGGTATTAGAAACTGCAAAAGCTAAATAAATGCTGCAGTGAAATTAAGACTTAAATTATAGATGCTATCACATAAGTGATTGCGTGTAATTAAGATTAGCCTCTGATTTATTGATTTATTTCAACCCAATCGTAAAACTGTGAATGTAAGAAGATTTATAAGTTTCTCAACAAATGTTTTTAACTAATTGCCAGTAATAAATGAGTTAAAAATATTGGAATATTGCACTACATACAGGATGGTGGCCTAGTTATAATAGGGCAAATGAAAACTACCAGAGGTTTTTTGAAAGATTAAATGTTGCGTGAGATAGATATTTATAATTATTTCTTTGTGGTTATTTTTTGACCGAGGTTTTATAAAAAAAATCTGACGTTTTACCTTACATTTTATTCACTTGAAACCAATATTTTGGCACTTATGAATCAAAACAAAATTAAAAGGTAGCCCTTAAATAGGATAGCTTATTTAAATGACGATGCTTCCATGCTTTTTTCGCACAGTCACTGGTAATTTATAAAACCATGAGGTCGTCCGGCTCGTAAATATTGAGTAAATAAAATAAGTGGCTAACTAACGACAGATACAGATTATATTAGGAAATTATTCATATTTCCAACACGCTCGTAGTTAACGCAAGTCGTATACGATATGTATACGATGTATGAATATCAATTAATAATGCATAATTATGAGGCCACACTAACGCTAGAACATATTGGTTAACCTACATGGTGTGTCACTTATTTTAGTTTAACTAAGTGTTTAATTTACCATCAGATTACGTATGTTCTGAACCAAACTAGCAAATTAGCAGTGTGCCTGTAGCATTGTGTTAAGTTTCTTTTTTTCTGGTTTGCGGTTATATGATTATTTACAGAAATATTGTGTTCAATAAAAATAAACAATGCAAAATAATGTTATGATAAAAATCCAAATAAATAAATGCATAATTATGATGTAATTTGAAAAAAAAAAAATAATGTCACAAACACATAACTTTGAAATTTTCAATCGGACAAGACAAGAAGTCACATGAAAATCAAAAACCGTTGTGATAGAAAAGTTTTCACAAACTGAAAAACTCAAATAAGTTTTCGAAGCGGTGGGCTATTAGCGGGTAATGTTGCTCAATAAATAAGTATTTGAATTGGAAAACGCCTTAAATCCTCAACACTATCTTCAAAATCATCTTAAAGTGGTAATCATCATCAATTAACGTGGCCCGATCACCAAACCATCCATTACGGGCATGAGGTCACGCGGGACCTTCCTCGGAGGTGCTATCGAGTGCTATTATGAGGTCCATAAGTTTGGCACGCATCGCCGCAGCGACCTTACAGTTTGAGTGTTGGCTAAATTGCGATAGATGCTAGACTAGTGTGGCCACGAGAACTGTGATTGGATTAAAGGGTCGGCCAAACCAACGCGATCACACGCGATCAGCAGGCGTGCAGTGATGGCGACCAGACTTAAATGCATTGATCGCCATCTCTGCACGCCGGCTGATCGCGTGTGATCGCGTTGGTTTGGCCGAACCTTAATTGAATTCTTCTTCTTAGTCGGGCACTCTTGTCAGAGTGGTCGTGGTTGCGCTGACGAGGTACATGGTGGGGTGATGTCATCTCCGAGGGTAGCTCTCCTGGCGATGTGCTTCCATTTCTGACGGTTAGACATAATTCTGCCATAGAGGCGTCGTGAGTATACTGGACCATGGTGGACTCAGTGGCCTTTGTGATTGCGTCTATCCAGTTAATTGAATTGCCTATGTTTTGTAATTTCTACGCCAACACACTATGGCAGAATTATGTTGAACTTTTTCATTATAAGAACTATTGTAACCATATTCTTTGAAATAAATTTTTCTATTCTATTTTGTGCACGGCAACCATACGAGGTCGCAAAGTGAACTTCGGAAAGATCTTTAAAATCACCGATTTTCAAAACTCACGGAAAACTTTACAGGCAACAACATTATTTTCAATCAAATGCCTGGACAATTAATTATGATTGAATTATAAGACCCAAGAAAAAGTTTTGTTTCCGCCAGTTTAGTGGCCACACAAAATTCAATTTTATCTGCGAAGCAAATTAGATAATTTGCAATAAATTTGCAATTTTGTTAAAACATTTTATATTGATTATAAATTTTTGGTCAAAGATAAAAGCATCTTAGATTAAAGTTTATTCCTAAAATAGATATATGCATTTATAATATTGTGTAGGAATGTAAAACAGCACAGCTTATTCGAAGTCTGTTAAAATAATACACACTGATGCGTTGATGTCTTTTGTATGGGAGACAATTGTTCATTTGGTAATTTATACTTATATTCAATATTTTTAACCCTCGCTGTACGAGGTGGGGTGTGACACACCCCAGTCCTTTAAAAATAGCCACAATTTTAAAAATTTGCAAGTGCTGAATTTGAAATTCTCAGTATAGCCTGACCAGGAACATAAAAACCCTGGCATAGAGGCGCGACAATTGCATTTGATAGTGCAACACTGAGTACAGTCGTACCTGTGTTAAATTAATTGGTTAACTTTATGTATCAGGATTCAGGATTACGGGCTAATTTGATATTTTCATAAATTAACGAAAAAATATTATTATAGGTAACCTGGTTTAAATCAATTAAATGAAACCATCAATCGAGCTAGTAGGATTTATTTTATTAATCATGAATAATCAAATTCAGAACTTGAATATTCAACTGCAATGTCTGCTCATGAACGCATCAAACTCGGTACTTCTTTCCCAATTCCATAAAATTCAACACTTAGAAAGTGACAAGATAAAATAAAATAGGTAGTTGAAACAAACCACAGCAAATTTTCATGGTGGACTGTACTATACGATAAACATGTCAGTCAATTTGACAACCTTTGTCGGAAACATTATTGAATGAAAATATTGTCCGAACCCTTAGTATTTCTCTTCAGCAAATACTTTAACACATTGTAAACCACTTTTCTTTCACGACTGTAAAAAGATTTTAGCAATTTAATTCACAAAATCAATTGCGCACATTTAAAATAAAGTTTGTTTACACTTTGACAGCAATAGACTGACATGCAAGGTGACATGTCAATGAAGTTGTGATGAACTGTTGCCATTAAAATAAATTAGTACCATTAGTTTTCCGCAACATGGCGAGGGTTTTTATGTTCCTGGTCGGGCTATAGTTGGAATTATGACACTGCTGCTTCGATCAGCGTTGCAAAATCAGTCCAGCGGTGACTACCAACTGAGTTACATGCCTTTAAAGTGCGTGTGGGTGTCACACACCCCACCTGGTACGGGACGTTGTTAAAAAGTTTAAAAAAAAATCTAACAGTTTTGGTGTAATTTATATATTTTTAGCTTTGTCAATTGAATAAAATTCAATACAAATATTATTTTACGTGATTTTTACGGTATCTGAGATTTTCAAGCACTTTTAGTCAAATAAGATGACTTTTAGTGCGAATCTGGAAGTTTAGTACTGAGATCCGAAGGTGTATGTGAACATACACTTATGGGCTACAATTTATACTTGGTGATACAATTTATGGGCTACTGAAATGGAATAACATATTTTATAAATAAATAAAATTGTTACGCTCCCATTTTATGCATTGAGTATACTCATTTTCTTTCATCAGAATTGTGGTAAATTGAAAACTGATGATCAAAACAAATTTATACCCTTCCAGTTTTTAATTTACTTTTAAATTATAAGTAAATACTTGTACTTTGTTAAATAAAAACGGTTGTCATAATTAAAGGCACTAATTAAAAATTATATAGCCTGACCAGGAACATAAAAACCCTGGCATAGAGGCGCGTCAATTGCATTTGATAGTGCAACACTGAGTACAGTCGTACCTGTGTTAAATTAATAGGCTAACTTTATGTATCAGGATTCAGGATTACGGGCTAATTTGATATTTTCATAATTAACGAAAAAATATTATTATAGGTAACCTGGTTTAAATAAATTAAATGAAACCATCAATCGAACTAGTAGGATTTATTTTATTATTCATCAATAATAAAATTCAGAACTTGAATATTCAACTGCAATGTCTGCTAAGAACGCTTCAAACTCGGTACTTCTTTCCCAATTCCATAAAATTCAACACTTAAAAAGTGACAAAAAACTTTAAAATAGGTAGTTGAAACAAGCCACAGCTAATTTTCATAGTTGACTGTACTATACGATAAACATGTCAGTCAATTTGACAACCTTTGTCGGAAACATTATTCAATTAAAATATTGTCCGAACCCTTAGTATTTCTCTTCGACAAATACTTTAACACATTGTGAACCACTTTTCTTTCACGACTATAAAAAGATTTTAGCAATTTAATTCACAAAATCAATTGCGCACATTTAAAATAAAGTTTGTTTACACTATGACAGCAATAGACTGACATGCAAGGTGACATTATAATGAAGTTTTCAGTTACTGTTGCCATTAAAAGAAATTAGTACCATTAGTTTTCCGCAACATGGCGAGGGTTTTTATGTTCCTGGTTAGGCTATACATAGGAAATTGATTCCTAAATTACAAGAACAACGGAAATTGTGTCTTTTTGTTTTTTTATGATAATAATGTTATAATACATATTTTCAGCTCAGAGCATTTCTTAAACCTAATTAGCATACGTAAATAATCAATATTAAATATTAAATTCCACCTAAAAAAATGTTGAATGAAAATTTTATCACTTTGTATATTGGGGTGTGTCATACCCCACCTGGTACGGCACGTAACTTTTAGTCACCTCGTACACGGAGGGTTAAATGTTGCCATCCCAAAAAAAAAGATTCTGATTTAACTTCTTAATCAATTTTTCACTTATACTACTTAGTCCAGTTGTATAAGTGAAAAATTGATTAATTATTTTTTATCTTTTCTTGATTTTCACTTCAAAACGCCAGTCATTTGGCTATTACCCAAATTTTGCTAAAAATAATTTTATTATAGTGTATTTCGGCATCTAAATAAATTTAATTAAAATTATTTAACGTGTATTGTATTATTATATTTAATTAGAGCTGTCGTACCGATGTAATAATATCATTAACATGGCGCACATTGCCGAATTATAATTTGTACTTTTGCCCTGTAATTAACAGTTTTGAGAAAACGACGTGCGTTGTACAGTCAGCCGCATAAAACCACACATCCATCTATCTATAGGGCATGGCAAGGAGGAGACGACTATAAATGAATGTTTAATAAATAAATAATAATTATCTCGTTAACACTTCGTGGCAAGCTAAATATGCTAGTGTGTGTTTATCACAATATAGTCCAGCTGTGGCGTAGATCGAACGCGCGTTAAAAACTGTCATAAAACGAATTTATTTTTGCAAGTAGGCTTATAAAAAGCACTTTTACACGTCCTAGTATGCATCGGGACAATAAATGGGCCAGTGCTGAGAAGAAGCAGCGCCAGAAACTCAGTCACTATTGTTCTCGGATCGTTCCTCGGATCACGAGTCGGCCAGTCCCACACCTTCACCGTTCATACAGCAATTTCAAACAAAACGAAAAAATTTTATTAGGATATAAAAATAATATATAGTTAAGGTAATTTGGCACCGGTTGAAAATCAGCGCATCACGAACCTAGTGCCGTACAGCTGACGCTGAGTCGGATGCCCTTGTCATCTTGTTTTAATATTCAATCTTTGCTAGTGCATTATTTTTCTGTTTTGGTGACAATAAAGGTTATTTAAACTTATTTAAAACTTATTTATCCATGTCGACTGTACCTCTGTGGACGCGTCTTCGGCTTGTAATTTGCAGTCGTAAAAACGGGGTCGTCTTCAGTTTCGCAATGCGGAGCATTCGCCAAGTGGAGTATCATTTCGAGGCATTATTGGAGAATTTTTATTTGCACAGTTAATTTTTATTGCTATTGGTTTTGAGAATTGCTTTAATTAACGAAATCTCAGTCATCGTGTCTATTTATATTGTTGGTTGTTCTTATTCTTAAATAAGTATATTATAACTAGCGGTCGCCCGTGACTTCGTAAGCGTAGACCCCGTTTTAGCCTCTTGGGGATTGAATTTTACAAAATCCCATCTTAGTGAGCACCTACGTTCTAAAAGGAACCCCCATGCAAAATTTGAGACTCCTAGCACTTATAGTTTCTGAGATTTCGTGATGAGTGAGTCAGTCAATGAGTGACCTTTCGCTTTTATAGATATAGATTCTGACTGAGTTCATTTTCATGTTCAGCTGAGCCCGTAGCATTGCGTGAATTTAGTTTTGTAG
Source organism: Ostrinia nubilalis (assembly GCF_963855985.1). Classification (NCBI taxonomy): domain Eukaryota; kingdom Metazoa; phylum Arthropoda; class Insecta; order Lepidoptera; family Crambidae; genus Ostrinia; species Ostrinia nubilalis. The sequence continues at coordinate 346,997 of NC_087110.1, forward strand.
TCAGGAGTCTAGTGAGGTTAATCAAGATTTCATAATTATTTGTATGGATCTACATGTTTGGTTTTAAATAAAAAACTTCGTACCGCCTATGTTCATCAGAAATAATGTAAGATTCTAATAGTAAAAGAATTTATCAAATCCGTCCGGTAGTAAAAGCAAACAATTAAATCTTTCCTCTTTATAATATTAGGGTTGTTTAACTGAAATACATGCTATTGTAAGAGCTGTTATGAAATATACTTCCCTGAACTGCATCCCACTTAACATCAGGTGCGATTGTTGTCAAATACCTGCGTTCACATGCATAAATAATATTTAAATATTTTTATATTGGTTTTGCTATAAATAGGGTTTCTGCTCGAGCCTTCTCGAACTCGAGAAAACTCGAGAAAACTCGAGAAATTTGGCTTCATTCGAGACGAGAAAAAAATTACCGGAGCTCGAGAATTCTCGAGTTTCGATTTTGAAGCTTTAATACTTTTGAAAGCCTGTTTTCTTACACAAAAGTAAGTTTTTAATTATTTAATAGGTTAACGTTGCTTTCAGACTGGCCTAGTATTCCTTTTTTAACTGATTTGATTTGCAATTAATGATCTCAATCGAAACTGAGTAATAATGTTTACCTACGAGTATGCTATACCTATTTATTATGTATGTTTAACTCTGACTGATTTAAAGACCGAAAAATTTGTTAACTGTCTGTTAGGTTAGGTACTCGTGCCTCCTCGTAAAGTTTATTCAAGTCGTTATCCTAAAGAAATTTAAAAAAATATTAAAAAGTGTTTTTTTGTTTATAAAAAAAACTATTTATCGTAATTTTGCTATTTGGACTTGTGTCCTTACTGTCCTTTAGAAAACAAGTGATTCAATTGTAGCTCCAGATTTTTTATTGTTATTATTTTATCCTTAAAGAACACGCGACTTTATGACTTTTGTTCCTTTAGTTAATAACTAAATTATGATTATTAGTTAATATTAATTATGAAAGAAGATTTCATTTTTTGTTTGTTTCCTTACCAAAATAAGTCGTACTAAATTCTAATATTGATTATTGTGCATTAAAGGCCTATTCAAACCTGAGCGATATTCGCTGCCGCTGTGGGTAGAGGAACATACCGCGCGGGTTTCGCTCAGGTATTTAGTATCAAGAACCGCGGCTAAAGCGTTTTCTCTGCCGCAGACGGTAGCGAATACCGCTTAGGTCTGAACAGTATTATTACCGCATACCCACTGGGTTTTCTCTGCCGCAGACGGTAGCGAATACCGCTTAGGTCTGAATAGGCCTTAAAGTAGGTATATTAGATTAAAAAACCTGTGTTTTTATTAAATTTCAACCGATTTTAACAGTTTTAGTTAAAAGACTCGAGACCCGAGAAAACTCGAGACTTTCGCCTCGAGAATTCCCGAAACTCGAGAAAAAAAATAGGTCGAGAAATCAGAAACCCTAGCTATAAATAACATGCTCGTTTAGAATCTGTTTTGCATCAGAGAAGGCTACTGTTTTTGGCAATTTAATATACAATCTTAGGAAATGTTTTTTTGTAATATCCAATCTAGGTGGATAGTTTTAGTCAATATTAAATGCCTCAATATTTGCAATGGGATTAGTTTAGTCCCTAGTTCTATCTATCTATCTATAGTAGCCTTTGGGATTCGTTTTTTTCTTCATTTATTTATCTTCAAACATAATCCTCTTCTTCAACCTTCCACTGACTGTCCCTGGCCACTTGCATCCAGTTTGTTGCCGGATGTCATCTGTCCATCTTTTAGGCTGTTTTTCCCTGACACAGGTGTTATTGCGGGGTCTCCACTCCAGGGTCTTTCTGGCCCAGCGAACCTGGATCATCCGTGTAATGTGTCCTGCCCATCTCCATTTACGGCTCTCAATCTCTTCCACCACGTCGCTGACCCCCGTCTTTTCTCTGAACCACTCCTAGTTGCAGGGCAAAAAAAGAATGAGACATGTATAGGCTCTTTAAGAGCATTTGACGATTTGTAAGTACCTATTAATTTAATTAGTCTACATAAATAAAGATAATTTGATTTTGAGTTAGTTTAGAACTATTGCAATCCTACATGGAAATCGAAAAAGCTAACGGTTTAAACCTTACCTCATCGGTAGACACCTCATCGAATCATTTAGAAGGGTGCAACGCTCATGTATTAATGAATATTAAAATGACATTGCTTCAATCTGTGCGTGAATAGAAAATAATATCAATGTCAACCACACGATCACCTTATCATATGCTCGTATGTAGTTTAGGTATACCTGAACTGGGTCAGGAGCACTCGCGGCGGCGGCGATTGGCCGCCGGGCACCGCAGGCTAGCCAATGGTGATGTGTCACACGTCACACGTCACGTTAGGCTGCAATGATTTTAGGTAGATTTATAGCAGACTAATTGCGTACAAATTTCGAGATCATTCTTAATTTCGTCATTAAAATAATTAATTTAATAACAGGCGATAGTCAGTGCTAAGAATGACATAACCTATCGATAAGTATCGTTTCAGCCAAATGACGTCCACTGCTGGATAAAGGCCTCTCCCAAGGCTTTCCATAACGACCAGCGCTATGCTTCTCGCATCCAAGTTCTTCCCGCAACCTTTACCAGATCGTCGGTCCACCTAGTAGGAGGCCTGCCCACGCTTCGTCTTCCAGCCCGTGGTCACCACTCGAGAACTTTTCTGCCCCAACGGCCATCGTCTGTACGAGCATCGATACATATTTTTAATCTAATTGAGAAAAAAATAGCTGTGTCCAAAAATCGCATTTTCGATCCATAGTGCTCCGGTATTATACTACCTTCGAATGCTTGTGACATGAGACTAATATGTGTATCTTCTTTTCTGCAATTTCTTTTATTTTTCATACTTTTGAACTACACTCGACATCAAATAAATCGCACCTCCCGCGACAAGCACTTTCAACGTATGCATCCCCACTTCCCACCACTATTGGCACTATTTAAAAGCCTAGTTCTAAACTTCATTTCATTAAAGGAAAGGTCTGGGCTCACTTTGGGCATGACAAAAAGTAATCGCAGGTGGCAATTTTCTAAAAAAGCACAAAAACTTAAAAATCTTGAAAACCGTGATATTTTTACAAAAGATTAGAGATACCATGGAGAGGTCTCCATGTTTTTGGGACACCCTTTATAGTAAATTAGTAACAACTTAAGCCAAATCTAGCTCTATATTCCTTATGGCGACCAATCTATGGTGCTTTGAAGATGGTTTAAAAAACCAAAACTAGGATCATACTTTGCGTTTTTAGATGCTCGTAGTTATCGTGTCCGTTCCGACGGGGCTTCAATATGAATGACCGTAAGATAATAAACTATTGAAAGCCAAAAAGTGAAGAATAATGTGGCTAAATGTACTCTTAGGGCTGATTTTTCAATCGTCGGATAACTTTTAACTGAAAAATAAGTTTGGCACATTGACAGTTTCATTAAGTATAGGAAATATGTCAAAATGACAAGTGTATACAAGTGTGGCAGTTATAAGATATCTGACGATTGAAAAATCAGCCCTTAACCTAGTAAGCTTCTTACTCCATTAAATTCTAACAAAAGGCTACCTTCAACATAAAACATTCGTTTTAACACCTCCATTGCATCCACACAAACCGACAACGTTACACAACCGAGTAATTCGGTACTAACTCTTAATTGTCAATCAAAGCTACACCTCTCAATATCTGCCATCTCTTTCTGCCCCATCTAAATCATGAGATAGCATGAATAATGCAGGCGCGCGCGTCGCATCGATCGAGCCTAATGATCTACTATCGATCCGTGATGTACGGCGCGAGTGAACATGAGTTATAGTGATCGTATTGCGGCGAAGTTTTTTGTTGACTGACAGTCGGTAATGGTCAAGCTACTTAGAAGTGTACATTGACAGTAACATAATGATGAGAGATTTTCTAAGACGTGTTATGGCAAAAACCGTTTCGTTATAAAGGGTATGTTTCGTTTTAATTGGATCGAGAGTTCTTTTTGATTTACAGACGGCGGCGCATCAAAGTTTAACATTGCGGTATCTTATGTTGTTGGAATAGATGCTAATTTGTAACAAAAATGCATAGTCTGATCTGTACAATATCATCAGAACACACAATAGAATCAAATCAAATTGGATTATGTAACAATTTTGGCAATAATGTTTATTATTTATTAAAAAAATAGGGTATTTCCAACACCAATCAATTGTCGTACTTTTTAAAACTGTCAAAACGAGACTATAGATTTTGTATGGCACTAGCCAGTAACGACACTATTTTACAGCTCAATTAAACTACTTTTTCAATTACAATGCAACCAAAAATCTTAATTTACAGGTAATTTAAAATCAATTAAGTTTTAAGACCAGAATGAAGTGCATTTAAAAAAAGATGTGCTTTAGAATTATTGGCAAATTATTATTGTGAGTACTTGGCGGCAGAGCTTTTGCGGATGACTTCATAATAAGCAATCGTAATATCCGTGAAAGGGCAATTATAGTCAAGCAACAATCACCATCTTTGCTTCAGCCTTCCACTTCTTCATTATGTTATTGTGTAATCTATACTTCTATACTAATCTTATAAATGCGAAAGTAACTCTGTCTGTCTGTCTCTCTTTCACGCCTAAACCACTGAACCGAAATTCGGCATAGAGATAGTTTGAGTCCCGGGAAAGGACATAGGATAGTTTTTATCCCGATTTTTGAAACAGGGAAGCGCGCGATAAAGTTTTTCTGTGACACACAAAATTCTACGCGGGCGAAGCCGCGGGCGGAAAGCTAGTAATGAATAAACCATTTCATCTCTTCCACTGCTAGTCAAGTATGTAAACCAATCTGTAATGAAGTGGCAAGGATTATCAACGAAAACAATAAAACTACGCTACAAACAATACATATAACCTAAATCTAATTTTGTACCTAGTTACTTCATTTAGGACTGTGGGCGTAGTGTGTTTATTTACATCATCAAACGCATTTGACATCGACTGCATTAAAAATATGTATGAAAAATTTAGTTCTTGAAAGTTTCCGCTAGGGGCGCTGTGCAGTCCGTCATACATTTAATATCACTTTTTTACGCAGTTACTAGTGAAGGAAGTGAAGGCGTTTGATGTAAACTCACTAAACCCTCTGATTTTTCATCGAATAACTTAACTGAAGAATAAATTAATTTTGTCAATTAATAGTTTCTTTATAGGAAAACATGTTAAAATGATATATTTTTCTTGAGTTAAATATTCTATTCGTAGATGGTTGGAAATAGGTATGTCCAATAAATCAACCCTAAAATGTTTTTTTTTATTTACTAAGGAAATAAACAGCAACATTCATAAAACATAAATCAATAAAACCAAACCAAATAAGTGACACATTTGCCTAAAGTGGTAGGAGGACTATCGCATTTGCACTCATCAAGATGGCGCCACTGTAGAGTAAGGTCCTGTCAATCGCCAGGGGTGCCAACTGTTAAGTATAAAAACGATAGCCCTCATTTAAACGGAAAAAATCTAAGTGGATCTCTATCAAATACATGATAGATTCTACCACCTTACAAAAATTAATTATAATCAATTTACTTAGGTTTGTTAAGATACTCGAACGGTTTGCCACAAACTACTTAAAGAAATGGAAAAAATCAAATGATACCGCGATTCAAGTCAGCACAACGCCATCTAGTGGCGTAAGGATGTACTACAAGTACATACCTACTACGGGTTCGTAAAGACTAGGCCAGTAGAATTTAAATCGGAAATAATTCCTAAATTTATTACTATAAATAAATAGGTTTTATTTGCTATACAGGGTGTCCCAGAATGGGTGAATCAAACTGCTAGGGGAGGTAGCTCTACTAATGTACTATCCCTAAAAATATGAAAAAAATAAAGCGCATAAGAAAACAAAAACATTTTTTTTTAAAGTGAAAATAAATCAGCTTTGCCTAAGTATCTGGCCATAATTGCTGCCTTTGGAGTTTATTTGTACTTTTTTCTTACTAATATTAATTGTACATGATCGCTTCGTTTATCTGTAAACAAACTTTTGAAAATAATGACTAGATTTCGAGTTTAGAGCACTTTATTAAAAAAAAAATCAGAACTCAAAAAATTTTTTTTTTCATATTTTTTGGGATAGTAGGTACATTAACTTAGAGCTACCTCCCCTAGCAGTTTAATTCAGCCTTTCTGGGACACCCTGTATAACTTCATTTTTAGCCCATTAATAAGACCATCCTAGGTTTTTAACTTCTGCAGGGCTCACGAAAGGGGCATGTTTGCGGATTTTTACCGCGTAAAAGACTTACATGATCGAAAGCTGTCTTAAAGATGATATTACTGAGTGGGTGACCTTTTTTGGCAACTTAGTAATTTTTTTTTATGTATGTCTTTGTTGCCTGAATCTGTTGTTGCCAAAATAAAATTATTTTCTTTCTTTCTTTCTTCTTTCTTTCTTTCTTATCAAACTTGTAGAGGAGTGGCTAGGATTATAGTTAAAAATAGATTAATACGAGTATTCTGTGGTAATATCGCTTAACTGAGGTATGGGAGCAGAATTAGCACTGGCCCATTTATTGTTCCGAAGCAGTGGTAGGGTTAATACTGGGACGTTTATAAGTGCTTTTTAAAAGCCCATTTGCAAAAATAAATGATTTTTTTTATGACGTGACAGTGCATACAAGTCCGAAGTCTCACTGACGTTTGACAGTCACAAAATCACCCTCCGTTATGCGTTAAACCATTCCATAAGCTTTAGCATTAAATTAAGGCCAGTATTCTCAGTCGAGCTTTCCTTACTTCATCTGATGGAGCTTCCCTCTGCACGTTTCATTCGCCAAGATGTCATAATTATGCTCTCTGGAATTCATCTGCGCTTTGGATTTGGATTTTGCGTTTTATGGGAAACTAGTTGAGCCCGCGACTTGGTACGCGTGAAAATAGTTTGAATAATATTTTCCGTTTTCGCAACAATTTTCTGTACTGCTCTTACCCTATTGGCTACAGGGTGATGTCAAGCCTAAAGCCTTTCTCGATAAATGGGCTATCCAACACAAAAATATTTTTTTAAATCGGGCCAGTTCCTGAGAATAGCGCATTCAAGTAAAAATTTTTACTTCAGTTTGCTTAACCTTTAGATCTTCCGTCAAATAACTGTCATCTAGAGTGTTATTATGCTATTAAATATATCAAAATACTTTAATGATGATTGCAGAGCAATTCAAAAGCTCAACCGAGCCTGTCACATCCACACACATTATGTAACGACATTATACGACATGTGTGAAACTGGGGCGCTCGTAACTTATGCTCGCGTCCATTGTTAGCGACCTTGATCCGTCGCTGACAGAATTATATTATCTTTGTCAGCTGATTCGGCTTGTGCGATCAATTACATTCATTTGTGTACCAGGATCTGTCTGGGCTGTGGAGTCACCTAGACTTCTTGTTTTGAGTGGGCTGCTACAACTGCTGAAACAAACAACCGCTTTATATTTTTTTGTTTTTATTGCTCAACAAAATTATTAATTTCTATTATTTATGGCGAGCAAAAGATTAACACTCTTTTTTTTTATTTTAGCAAGTTGGCTTTCAAAAAACACATTTACACGTCCCAGTATTAAAACCCTACCACTGCTTCGGGACATTAAATGGGTCAGTGCTAGGAAGCAGCAGCCTTAGATTAATAAAACCTAGATAGATAGTCAGTGGACGAAAGGTGAGGCAGTTTTTAGGGAGCCGGCCGCGGCACGGCTCACCCGTAAACGTCACATGAACTGTCAAAGTGAAAAATTGGTAAACACGTCCGACGAATTTTAATTAATTAAAACGGTTTGTGCTGTGAAAGGGTGTCTAAAATGCATCAGAAAAACGAAAGAAAGTGACCAGTGTTACATTTCATAAGTAAGTACTACAATTCGACGCGTATTTTGCTTGAATTTGGCTTTCAAAAATTAAATACGGGAATGATACCAGTAACAAGAAAATTTATTTCCCAATGAGGATCATTTCGATTTTTAGCTGTGAATGCAGATTTATAGGGCTAAGAAATTCTTAATACACAGTGCAAAAATTTTTGTTCTACGACAAAAATTGACGAAGTTATGGCCAAATTACTAAAAAAGTTCACTGACCGCCCGGCGCGGGGACGATGACGTCATTATAACCGATCCGAACGCTGCCGACGTACTGCGTGGATAGAAAATATTTTTTTCTAGCCAAATTATCAGTTTTAGAGAAAAACTTGTAATGACATTTATTCATCAGAATAAAGTAAGCTATCGATAGGTAATTTTAAAAAATAGAAATTGTGAAAAATAACGCAAAAAATCCATACGCTCATACGATTCAATGGCACGCAGAGACGCGATTGGGGTCTCCGCGGTGGTATATTTGGCGATTTATTCAAATAAAGTGTTCATAAGTGTTGTTAGAGTCATCTTCTTCCAAGTAAAATATAAAAATGTATAAGTATTAATTTATTTACTTCTAACAATAAGGTATAGCTGAGGCAGATACACTCTGCCTAGGCTACAAGACATTGCTATGAAAATCATTTCGATGTACACGCAATACCTACCTGTTATTTAGTTTTTCTGAGTTAAACCTACGCACCTACCTATCTATTCGCCGTTCCCATGGGCGGGCCAGCTGCTGCAGGAAAGGACAGCCGCTCCGTGCTGGAAATCTATTTAATCTTAGCCTAGAAGCTGGGTATGACTACCCCGCCCCTCTCCTCTCCCCAGGTCATAAGCTGGGCATGACTTCCCCCTCGGCCAGAAGTTGGGTATGATTTACCCCACACCCCCCCGGCCCGAAACTGGGTATGACTTGACCCCTCCCCCTCCCCCCAGGCCAGAAGCTAGGTAAGGCTTGCCCCTACCCCCAGGCCATAAGCATAAGCTGGATATGACTCCCCTTCGGCCAGAAGTTGGGTATGACACCCCCCCCCCCCCATGCCAGAAATGCCAGAAACTGGGTATGACTTAACCCCCCCCCCCTCCCCCAGGCCATAAGCTGGGTAAGGCTAGCCCCTCCCCCCAGCCCATAGAAACTGGTTATGACTTGACCCCTCCCCCCCCTCCCCCCCCCCCCTCCCCAATCCAGAAGCTGGGTAAGGCTAGCCCCTTCCCCCAGTCCATAAGCATAAGCTAGCTATGACTCCCCCTCGGCCGGAAGCTGGGTATTACTTACCCCCTGAAGCTGGGTAAGGCTTGCCCCTCCCCCCAGGCTATAAGCTGGGTATGACTTATCCCCCCCCCCAGGCCAGAAACTGGGTATTAGCATCATATTATGTATTATTATGTTCAATACAAACAATCATTAAGTTACACTCACCCCAACCGCGTCTCCGCATTGCATCGAATCCTATGAAAATGTGGTTTTTGGACATAGCAATACTTATTTTTCACAATTTTTATTTTTGAAAATTACTGGTCGATAGGTTACTTTATTTTGAAGAATAAATGTTATTAAAAGTTTTTTTCTAAAACTGATAGTTTAGCCGGAAAAAAATATTTTCCATCCCAATAGTACGCCGGCTGCGCTCGATTCGGATATAATGACGTCACGCGGCCTTGCGTACGTTGACTTTTAGCGGCAAAAACGGCCTATGTTTATTACTTAATATCTTCGTAAGTAATGGTCCGATTTGGATAATTCAAAAAGATATATCTTTCTTATGTCTTAAAGATTAACGTAGATACTAGTTATATTGAATCTTCTACAACAGTACTGATCCTCATTGTTCGCCGTACAAATACACTTCCTTTTTTATGAAATCGAGACTTTTAAGTCGATTTATCTTATTGTTATTAGGTAGGTACTTTGAATTCAATAAATAAGTAAGTACATGATGCGTTTTGTTTTTGTTAATTATAAAATAATTAAAAACGTATTAAGTTTCCCTACTTTCGGGAAAATCGCCTTCACTGTCTACACTCCCCAACAAAATTGACACTAATGACATAAGATTTTTGCCTCACTCTTGACGAAGCGTTTGTATGAAGACTATCCATCTAGGTTTTATTAATCTAAGGCAGCAGCGCAAGAAACTTACGCACTTATTCACAAACGATGCTTGCATAAGTGAAGCAGCAAATCGAAAGCACAGCGTTGAATGGAGCTCTATGATTTATTCGTGTGGTACCCTGTGCGTCCACGCGCACTGTGAGACCTTATTGTAATGTTTGTGAATACGGGCGTTAGCCTCTTTTTCAAGGGTTTACAATCTTTAAATTATACTTAGTTATAAATATTGATGCGAGCTAGGCAGTGACACATCCGTCTTATTACGTTATTTTACGTTATACTTCATTACAGTATTAAAAACAAAATCATTTCAGATAAATTACCAAATTAAAACAAATATTATTTATCTTTAGCAACCAAGCAATAATTAGAAAAAATCAAATTAATTATAACTCGCCCTAGTACGTACGAGTACATAAACCATGAGGCAATGGGGCGTATCTTAATCATTCCTATATTCTCTACCATGCTATCATTAAAACTCTACCTCAGTAATGAGAATAGGGCTTTCCAGCCAAATTACCATAACTGCTCGTACGATGTTAATGCAGCGGCCCAACGGACAGAACAGCCCGCCGGTTTGACGTTAATTACGTACTTAAGTCAACTTTAACGAAGCCAGGTGTTTAGCAGCCGATCACCAAGTCAAATACTTATCGGAGCTTTAAGTTTTGATATTAACTTATTGATTTGATTTCCACTAATTGATTTATTGAAATCAACAGCCGTGTTAATTATTCGGAGTGTCGAAATCACTGTCAGTTCTAAACTCGTTTTTATCATCGCGTGTACTAGTCCAGTCAATAAAGCATTATAGATGGAAAACTGTAGAACACAATTTCTGACCTCGGGACTTTATTAAGCCTAGTTAGGAGGTGAACATAGCAAAAGTCCCCGCCCTTAGCCTTTGAGCCGGCGGGGAGAGGGGGGTTTAAAGGTACCACTTTTCGGTTTTTCGCTTAATCCTCGGAAACTATGCGTCCTAGTGACATGACTACTATGAACCAAATAAAGCTCATTCAATTTGCTACAGGCGAGACCGTCAAGTTTTTCTATATCTTGTATAGTTTTTGCGGCATCTGCTCTATAAGGTCTGTAAAATTGGAAATTTTATTTTTGTCTTATATGTTCCTATCAGGAGAAAATCGACTAAATTAACATTGAGCAAACACTATAGACATGCGGGAGCATGTTAAGCCTAGTTCCAGGAAGGGGACTGCACCGTGCGTATATTTAGACGAACCAATTGTAGCCACTTTTGACTCCTCATCATTCAAAAACTACTGTGCATTAACACTTCAAATTTGGCTCATATGTTGAGACTTGCAAGATATACATCAGCTTCAAATTTCATAAATATGCCTTAAACAGTTCTTTAGGTATTGACGTCCAAAAATCTACATGTCTGACCTATAGACCAAATTCTAACCACTTCCAGATGACCTCGAAGGTTCAAATTTTGCATCCAGAAAGGTAGTTATGTAAATACGAAGGAACAAATAACAAACCAGTAAATTTTAACATTTCACAGGTGATAGATAGATTTTAGTGTTCTAAATGTCGATTTTTGAACGTCAATACCTAAATAACCATTTGAGGTATATTTATGAAATTTGAAGCTGATGTATATCTTGCAAATCTCAATACATGAGCCAAATTTGAAGTGTTAATGCACAGTAGTTTTTGAATGATGAGGAGTCAAAAGTGGCTACAATTGGTTCGTCTAAATATACGCACGGTGCAGTCCCCTCCCTGGAACTAGGCTTAACATGCTCCCGCATGTTTATAGTGTTTGCTCAATGTTGATTTAGTCAATTTTCTCCTGATAGGAACATATAAGACAAAAATAAAATTTCCAATTTTACAGACCTTCTAGAGCAGATGCCGCAAAAACTATACAAGATATAGAAAAACTTGACGGTCTCGCCTGTAGCAAATTGAATAAGCTTTATTTGGTTCATAGTAGTCATGTCACTAGGACGCATAGTTTCCGAGGATTAAGCGAAAAACCGAAAAGTGGTACCTTTAAACCCCCCTCTCCCCGCCGGCTCAAGGGCTAAGGGCGGGGACTTTTGCTATGTTCACCTCCTAACTAGGCTAAATAAAGTCCCGAGGTCAGAAATTGTGTTCCACGGATTTCTCTCTACACCGTCGTTAAGGCATTCATTGACTGGACTATACGTTTTACTTTTGTTTTTTATTTATTGCACTGTCTGCGGCTTCGATCGCGTGAATTTCAATCTGTCAGTCTTTTTCACTCTTTTCTTTTTCAAGTTTTATTTCAGCAATAAAAAGTAGAATTATGTATGACTTATCTCTTTCCAAAGTCCTATAGGTACCTATCTATAGTCAGAGGCTTAGTTACAAAAATAAAACAGATAAGATTCAATAACAATTCACGAATTTTATTTTTGCAAGTAGGCTTTTAAAAAGCACTTTTGCACGTCCCAGTATTAACCCTACCACTGCTTCGGGGCAATAACTGGGCCAGTGCTGAGAAGAAGCAGCGCAACAAACTCTGTCACTATATCAGTAACTCAGTCACAAAAACACAGTTTTTCCATTCTTGTGACAAACAAAAGTGTTACAATTTATCCCTTTTGCAATTTCAATTAATATTTTTAGAAGCAACGTGGTCTATCGGCAAAATTATACAGTACCGTCTATTACGGTCTTCAAAGTAAATAAAGGCATCCTACCCGCGTGCCGATCCCGCCGTATATGGGGTATCCCACTCCAGGAGTATGGCACTTACGCGGCTTGGGAAGGCTCTAATTACGGCCCACCAGCCTTGGGGTGACCATGGGATTGAATAATTTGGGACACGGAAATGAAGAAGTTCCGATCATTATCGTTTTTTATCGAATTAAAAGTCTGTAAGCAATCTCATCCGAAGCTAAATTTAAACCACAAGTAGATAACTTGTGGTTTGTAAGTACTTCATTATTTGGTGGTTATTAACCAAAGGTACTTGGTACTACTGTCGCTGGTTGACCTTGCTTGCACCGTGAACGTGACATCCGCAACTATTTTTTGGTAAATCGTTTTTTGTTCTGTTCAAAAACTCACAACTAGGCCTTTTTATAGAGATTTCAATTGACTCGTGAGATTATCACTTAACCAAACGACTAAAATTGAGTTCATTGAGTGTCTATTCTATACAATCGATTTGAGAACCTCCGTGTCGAGGCAGTCCAACTCGTTATTAATGATATTATCTTAAAATCGTTGATAAGTTGATTGATACTCTACTGTTCATTTGTGCGTAGTGCCCTGGAATATTGTTCACAGATCTGGTATCCACAGTATAACATATACATCAATAGATTAGAAAGTATACAACGTAAGCTGATGAGATTCTTGCAGTATAAATGTAAAAAATACGATGCCTCATATGAATCCAGGTGTAAGAGACATCATATATTGCCTTTGAGTGAGAGACGTAGAATCGCAGACGTTGTGCTGTATGTTAAAATAGCACAGTCTCAAATAGATACGCCAGACCTTCTTTCCTCAATTAAACTTAAAGTACCAAACAGATCAGTCAGACGACCTACTACAATCTGTATTCCTCAATGTTCTACAAATTATAGACAGAACTCTTTCCTTGTGCGAGCAGCGGCCCAGGTAAATGGGCTCGTCGATGATCGTGAGCTGGACCTGTTCAACTCCAAACCAGTAGAATTTAAAAAAACTATGTCGAAAGAGTGGTTTGAGTTGGTTCCCTGACCGGAGGTTCTTCTTCTGTTCCTGTTTTATATTTTATTTTTAAGTATGTTGTTTAGTTTGCAGCGTAATTTGTGGCAAGTGTGGCAGTAGTTAAAAAGTATAAAATAATTTAAGTATATTAGTAAACATTTTATCTCAGTTATTGTATGCGAAAACATATAATTGGTGTAAAGCTTTATATTCAGATAGTTAATAAGTCAATTAACACTGTTTGTTTTCCGAATAAAGTAAAATAAAAATAAAATAAAAAAATAAATAACTCAGCTGATAAAACAGAGTTAATAAATTAAATATCTAAATTCAAATATTTACTTAGTTTTGAGACCAGAAGAATTTTAGTCGTCACTTTCATGAAAATAGTCCAGCGGGCCTAAGATGCGCGCCGTGATAACTTTTATCGACGTCAAAATGTATGGGCAAAATCGATAAAATGGCGTGATAACCGCTTATCGCGGCGCGCATCTTAGGCCTACTGGATCATTTATGTTGGTGCAAATTCATGGTTACAATAGTGATGCGATGCAAAAAGCTGAAGCAAAAAGTCCGCGAAGGTGTGCGCGTTCGACGCGCTCGCGTATCGCCGCTCGTACCAGGGGTGCGGCATCGAACTATCAATTTATTGAACTTTACTTTAACTTTATTAGCAAACGTCAAAAATCGGTCAAACTCCATACAACAACACCGGTTATCGTTAAAGTTAGGTGGTACAACTCAACCTAAAACTTTTTACGTGGCCCTTGGTTACCCTGAGGCATATTTTCGATTCTATTTATAGCGGTTAAAATTAAAGATATTATGAATGAGCTTTAGCCCACGTGTGAAATTCAGTTGTTCACAGAAAGACCGACTTATTTTTTATTGTAATTCAGCCAAATACCTCAATTTCTTTATAAATTCTGATAGAACCATTCAGTGGTTTGCGCGAAAGAGTAACAAAACTCCATGCATCCTCCTCACACTTCATATTTATGTTTTGCTGCCACTCTTAAACTGGCAAATATCGTTTATTATTTTCGAGGAAAATGTCAATAACCTTTTTGTGACATTTACGAATATTTTATAGGACTCTGGGTGTTTACCTGAGTTTACATAACAGGAAAAGTCATCGAAATGTTCTTCTTTTTTGCGTTTTTTGGCGGAGATCATAATCTTTAGATAACAAGGTAGACCCTAGAAGAAAACGTGTTTTATCTTTTTTATTATTAGAACTACATTTAGCATTTAAAGATGATGCAACGGACAGACAAACAATTATAATAATATCCGTGAACTGACAAGGGAAATCGTGATTATCTTTTTACACCTGGGAGCATAATGTTTTGTTTTATTTATTTATAGAAACCAACAGTGATACCTACATGATGATTATTCGTTAAGAAGTTTATTGTAATACTTATTACATAAGTACCTAAACGTAATTACGCCCTTGATCAGTGTAAATTAGCTTTTCGAGTTCGCCAGGCTCATTTTTTATTTGTTTTTTATTTATTTTTATTAAAATTATTATATTATATGGTAAATTACTTATTGTTTAACGTGACTTTTGACCAAGGAGGTCAAAAGTCAAAGCAATTTTTTTTTGTTTCTTGATGCGGAGTGTATCTCATAAAATTGGATGCTATGGTTGTTACTTAATTTTATTATACAAAAGCATTTGCAATAAGTATGGTTTTCGTTGTCATATCTTTAAAACACCCGTATTCACAAACGATGCTTGCTTAAGTGAAGCAGCAACGTTATGCGAAGTTGAAAGCACAGCGTTGAATAGAGCTCTGTGATTGGTTCGTGTGTACCACTCCGCCACTCAAGAATTGTCTATGAATACCTATTTTTTTGGGATCCTGTGCGTCCACGCCCTCTGTGATACCTCAAAGTAATTTTATAGAAGTAATTTTATAGTAAGTTATTTTATAGAGAAAAATAGTTTGTGATATAAAATTTTGTTTTTGACACAGCCCTGCGTCAAATAGTGTCCTCCGATCGGCAAGTTTGTCACGTCCGCGCAGATCAGTCCCGCGCACAGGCAGCGCTATGGGCATTTGTTCTCTACAAGGCCGCTCCATAAACCAGGTGTAACACGTCGCCCGTGATACGAGGGCAGTGAATTATTAATAATGAATAAACTAACTGAGCTGCTGAAGTTGTAGGGTGGGAAAGAGGCCATAAAACGGTGAGATATCGTTTTGTTCTGTGATATAAACAATGACGAATTATGAAATTTATAATAAAAATATGGATTATAATAAAAATATTTTTGTCGAATTCCAATTAGAAAACGTTAATATTATGCTTATTAAATTATTTAAAAACAAAGGAAAAGGCTGAAGTAGAGCTTTTATTTAAATTAACAATGAAAAAGTATCTAAAAGTTGAAATTCCATGATGTACTTACACTTTTAAAGTCACATATATTTTTTTAAAGACTGAATATTACAAATGATCCCCATCAATAAAGTTTCATTTTAAAAGTAATTTGCCAAATGAGCGCACTGACTAATTAAATGTAAGCCTCCGAAATTCACTTAAATATAAATGTTTTTTTTTTGCTTCATTTATTTATTTACATTTTAAAACGAACTTGCCAATTAAGCTTCTACTCCACTCCGCACGAGTTACTCTGTAACTGTATTCATAAGTGGCGAATGCGATACAAAAACCATTAAAGCCTACCCATTATATCCGACGTACATTCCCCTCGTGGTTGCACATCATTTGCGACCTTATTCAGTTATCATTAGACACCATTTATCCAAACTCGCCAATGGCAGGAATCCACAATTCATTAGAAGGGAATTCGATGCGGCAAGCACGGTGTAATCATTATAGTGAGATAATTTAAGCTAGTTCTTAACGTTAGAGCTAAATATGAAAGAAAACCTCTGTTGGGATTTTCCATTACTAAGATAAGTAAGATATGAATGAGGAGGAACCGTGGTAGTTAGCAGAGTAAATACAAATGAGTAGGTCATCTTCATAGAAACGCACGGGCGCGGTTTGTATGTGAGCGCGCCAACACTGACAAAATTCGGCGCAATCACGACTGGCTCCCCGCTAATCCCCGCTAAATTTTGTCAGTGTGTGCGTGCGCGCCGCATACGCATATTGGCGCGCTCACATACAAACCGCGGTCGGTGCGTGTCTATGAAGATGACCTACTCATTTGTATTTACTCTGGTGGTAGTTAGTCTGAACAAAATGATATTTAAGTAAGTTTTTGGATTCATTTGTAGCATTATACCTATCAATTTGCGTTTCGATCAAAACATAGTCTGAAAAACCATCTGAAGCACACATAGAGGCAATACCATTTCTCAATACTCAATTCTTTATTGCATTCATAATGTTACAGATGTGGTATTTCTGTTTTTATTGATAGTATTGCTGATTGTTGTATTGTTGTTCTTCTCATTCAGTATCAACAATATAGGGTGCCAATGGTTAAAGAGTTGTAAAGTTGTACTCTCTCAAATCAGCTTCTAGAATATGTACATAGATTCGCTGTCAAGTGTCGCCTTGAAAGTGCAAATCACTGTTGAGTTAATAAATCTGGATGTCCAAAAAGATATCTTTCTTTACGAGACCTGTAAAACCAAAAGTTATACTTAGTTTGTCTGTCAATGTTTAATACCTGATAGTTTATGAGGGACCTGATACGATTATCAATTATAATAAAAACTTTAGTACTGCACCATCAAACAAGTGCACCACAAGTCTCTCATTTCTTTCCTCCAGCGTTGTATGAGTATATCATTTTGACATTAAACTAATTTTCACTTTTTATTTATTTAATTTTTCTTTATCATTTGTGTTTTAATTTAATGCCCTTGCGAATTGCTGCGGCGATTACCGCCGCTCTCCACTTTCGTCGGCCGCCGTCTGAAAATCAGCGTCCAGGCATTAGCTTGTGACACATGCTGAGACGGAGACCTTTTGCTGCCGCAACTCTGCTCACATAATTTCATTTCTCATTGTTATTTATTTTATTTTTTTTATTTTGAATGTGCATGTTAAATATTGTATTATGTTATTTTGTCGAATTATGTATGTGACTTTGTGTGCAGCAAATAAATGCTTACTTACTTACTTACAATTTCGCTGTCCGGCGCGGGCCGTCATCGATCAATCGGGCAGATATGATATAATTATCCGTCGGCTGTCGGCTCGCTGATCGATCATCGTCCAGAACAAGGTGGACAAGCGTGAACAGGTGCTTTGATTGAGGGTTCTGTGTGAGATAGGCTAAATACAACACACGGCAGCAATTTGATCATTTTGTCATAATTTTCTGTACAGAAACTGTCACTAGGCTTTTCTGATTGAAAAACGCGTATCTGTGCCCATACTTTAGAGGTAATAGCTTTCCGCTCGCGGCTTCGCTCGCGTGGAATTATGTCTGTCACAGAAAAACTTTATCGCGCGCGTCCCTGTTTCAAAAACCGGGATAGAAACTATCCTATGTCCTTTCCCGGGACTCAAACTATCTCTATGCCAAATTTCATCAAAATCGGTTCAGTGGTTTAGGCGTGAAAGAGAGACAGACAGAGTTACTTTCGCGTTTATAATATTAGTATAGATTGAACAGATGGATTGTTACTCTTTCAGGATAAATCTACTGACCGGATTTTGATGAAACTTTGATTATAAATTAGAATAATTAATAAATAGGCTGTAATTCTAAGATGTTTGGAAAAATAAATAAGGTAAATTGATAGTAGTTGATTGATAAATTATTACCTATTCGTGGGGTTCCAATAATAATATTATTTTGTGGCCATATCACTTATAGTTCAAGCGCTATGTGTAATTGTACTTATTCTTGTTATTTTGTAGCTTTTTGTACATACCACGGAACTCAAAGTTTTGAGGCGTGTTGTGACGCGTCGATTAGCCGCGAGCATACTGTTGGGAACTGATGAAATTGTTGCCAGTGTTGGGAAAATGTTTTGACCGGTATTAACAATTAGGCTTTAAAAATTTCAAGGTATTGTTTTTGTGTTCAAGTTAATAGGTAGCTAAATTGAGAAGAAGAACGTGTGATGTGTCTTTTTAGTAGTAACTTGATTTTTTTGTCCTGGTTATTGAAAGGAAAACATGCGCCCAATAAAAATTTTAATACAGACTGAAATCCAGGGGGGTGAAGCCACGGTCATAAAAGTTTTTTTTTTAAATCCGTTATTTATCAGACAACACAAAGCGTTTAAAACACATCCTAACGTGTCCTAACGTTAATTCTACTAGTTAGATAATTTATTTACTCATTATTTGAATTATTTTGCTGTGACCCTACAAATCATTGCCTTACAGGTTGCAAGTTGGGCACGGCTGATACAAAATCGCTAATGATTCATGATTTTGAATGATTTTAAACAACACACCAAACAAATGCCGCCGGACAATTTGTAACAAGTGATTACTTAAACTTCTTAAGCGACAATCGGCTTTCCTTTAATTACGCCGCGATCTGACTCGAAAGTGGATCGATAAAATCGGACCGGTATCGATTTAAATCGATATACAGGGTGCCTTGGATTTGGATTAGTGTTCGTTAGCTAAATGACGTGTTCATTATACATACATAATATTATAGATACAAAATTATCGCGAAATAATATAAATAAGTATACAAATTTGTTTATTCAAGAATATTTAATTGTAGTAAACTTCTTTTACGCTAAGAGCACGTGCCTAAAAAGTTATTCTTGTATCAAGGGTGTTTAATATAAAAATCCGTGAAATTGTGATATTGAATAACAATATACGGAGCAACGGATTTTTATATGAAACTAGCAACTTTTTTTTCTTTAGAATTAAGCAGTAACTAACGGTAGGTTACTGTTTTAAACATTTAAATGTTTCATGTGAATATCTTTTTCTGTTTTTTATACTAAATTTATATCTATCACGTGTTAAATGCCAATTATGACAAAAACTAAAAACTTAAGATTTTTTAAATTAAGATGAACTTGTAACTAAAGAGCCACCCTGTATATCTTCAAGACTGGCTATGCTAATGCAGCTCTCGATTTGATAATCGAGTAATTAATCTACCTCCGTGTTTGCGATTACATCCATACGTTTTGTCGTCGGTCCATGTTGCGACATGTCTGCTTCAGAATGTAATGTTGTTCTTAAGGATTGAGGCTAATTTGCAACAAGTTGCTTTTCATGAATAATAAATCCGCTAATTCGTTAAGATATAAATAAGTCTGTTACTTAATCAGTTTTATTCTTTGGAATTGAAACTTAGTTTTGATTGTTTGAAACGCGATTATCGATCGAAAGGAAACGAAACAAAACCTGTAACGCCCCTGGGACTGCGGCCCATACATGGGCGACGGTAATCACTTACCTACCATCAGGTGATCCGTCTGCTCGTTTGCCTCCTGTCACATAAAAAAAAATGTTAATCTTCGTCATGACTTATGTTCAATAATAGTCTTCTTTCCACTGCTGCCACTGCAATAATTAGCCAGAATTTACACACAGTAGTTATGCTTTTTAGAGACATAGTCGGCTTTTTTGGAAACATAGTTTGGCTTTTTTAAGACACAATCAGCGTTTTTGAGACACAGTAGGCTTTTTTGAGACACAATAGGCTTTTTTGGACGGGCTAAATTCATTGTAGGTATTTCGATATCGTTGGGCAACTATCTACGCCACACCCTATATTTATATGCTCAAACTAGTTATTTCACAAAATAACGGAAAACGACCATATTATCCTATCAACATGACCTAATCATAAATACGTTTACACTTATTTAGTTGTCAGCATGGGCCGAGTTTACTTCAAGTTATGGTTAACTCGCTCGATAATTGGAATTACATTAAATCTCATGCTACATGTGCTCATATCTTGATATTTGTTTCAAACATTTGCGGTGGTATGACAAGCCTTAATTAAGTTCTGAGCGGAGGTATTAGCCAAGTAAAATCATTAATTGAGCTGGTTGGTAGAGCTTTTACAAGCTTTTTCGCTTTGCTAGTTTATTTAACGTCCGTCATTTGTTTTAACATTCACTAGTGGACTTTCTTAATCGTTAAATCTACCCTTATAATTTTTTGTTATGCATAACAAGGCAGTTATTTGACCAGAATCGCATTTGATGGTTTTTACCTAATTTGACTGGCAATAAAATGTGTTGTAGTTATAAATATGCCGCACGTATACAATACTATTGCGATGAAACTCTTTTTATTCAATCGTAGTCAATTGCATAATAAGTAATTACTTTAATTTGACTTTATTTGTTACTACCATTTGAAAAAAAAAAAACTTTTCGCGTCCATCTTTTGTAGGCAGATATTTTGCCATCTTTGTACATGGACTTAGAACTAGAAGATTTATTAATGGCACTTAAAACAATTAGCTTGAAGCAAACACAGGAAGCGTTGACGATAATGCTCATATATCTTTATTAAAACTTCATATATCATAATCGATATAATCCAGAGAAAAACACGATCGTACTTAGTTGCGGGACCCGAGCCCTTATGAACATTCAATATGTACAGTTGATGACATAAATTACATAAACGAAGATTCTAACCTTTTGCCTCTAGTAAAGACCAAAATATGACCAGATGATGAGTGACAAAATGCAAGCAACAAATACAAGATGACGATTGCATGTTATCATCATCATCGTTATCAAGAACGATTTGAATTAGAAGTGTACCCATAAACTAGTGTTTCCTGCACCCTTAAAATGATCAACGTTTCACCTAGTGGGCTTATACTCGCGTTTTGTCTACTCACGGACATATTGCCCGCGGGCGGCGTGACCGGAGGGAGCGGCGAGCGTTCGGCGAACGAACGAGCAATGTTCGGTTCGCGAGCGAACATGGAAGAAGACGATCCTGACGCACTCTCTTCAACGACTTTGCACTAAACGGTCTCGATATGATTGTAAATTTATACCGAATAGACAATTAACTTTATACAGTCCACTCCTTTCATTTAATAACTTCCACTACACTCACTATCGAAGTAACATACTGTTCCATCTACCATTTTCTTTAACTTTTCAATAAGCTCTAAAATGCACCATCTTTTTTTAAAAACGAAGAGAACGCACCTGTAACTCTTGTTTTTATTTTTTCTTCTTTTATTATTATGTGCCGCTGTCATGTCTATGTAATTGCCTGTATTTGTGTGATGTCCATTGTAATAAATGTATCTTTCTTTCTTTCTTTCTTAACTCCACCGGGGCTGCAGTACCTAATCACTTACTATCAGGCGATCCGTCTGCTAAAAAGTACCTATACTTAACATCAGGTGCGATTGTGGTCAAATACCTGCCTTGTTATGCATAAAAAAAATACTGAAAGTAATCATCCTTCATGAGTAGTTACGGCTGACTGTACCCAAACAATAAAAAAGCCAACGAATGATGGATAGAATTAACGATACTTTTTACGGAATCAGCTTGTTAGATCGATAGCGATCTAAGATCCCGATCCGATGGTATATGATAGCTGATTGACAGGATCTAATTAAAAATAACAAGGTGTATGGGTGTATCTATTAGCTGGGGTATGATGTGTGGACGCTGGATAGGTGAGGCCCAGAACAGACGGTGAAACGCAACTGCCACGAAAATGCAACTGCTAGTTACTTTTGAGTTGCATCTAAGTTTCTGCCATAGCGTCCGTTGAGAGACCACACATGACGCGACATGTTTGAAACTTTCGGTTTCAGTTTCATTCATCAGAATCATCAGAAAGTTGCAGTTTCGTTGCAGTTGCGTTGCAGTTGCGTTTCACCGTCTGTTCTGGGCCTGACCGATTTAATTACTGAAGAAGTTTACGCAAGGAGATTTGTAACCGAGGAGAGTTAAACCTATCAACTATCAGCGAGCTCGCAACAGTTTGTTAGCTCGACACTTGAACTAAAAAGCGCGCACTGCTACAAGCGCGCTAGATGTGCATGTGGATTGAGTGATCCTTGCTTCAATCTTAACAAAAATCGAGGAAGTTTTACTTAAAATATGTTAAAACATTGCGATGAAGTTTAAAAATTTGTTAAACCTAAGATAAAAATGTTATGGCCAATAAATAGGAGCACTCATACCGCACGCTTTAAGAAAACGTCAACATGTTTATTTCAGAAAATAAAGCCTTTCCACTTCTTTTTATAGTATTGAAAAATTGTTAAGAATATGTTAAAACTATTAACAAATTCAGAAATTCCTTGCACGTCCCGTTCTAAAGTTATGACGATTATTTAGGATCACTCACACCGCACACGTGCCGTATGAGTGCTCTTCAAAATAATGACTTTTTATTAATAAATACGTTTTATTTCTGTTGGGAAATGTGTGCAAACTGACGAGCGAATTTGTTAAAGAATAAGTGTGACAAAACTTAAAAGCTGAAGGAAGAAATTAACCTTTATTCTTTCCTCCAATATGCCGTGTGAGTGATCCTTACTTTTACCTCTATCTGCTCATTATGTAGTTCGTAGGCAGACTGAGATAGTATCTAAAATTGTTAATTGTTTTTAACAATTATTTGGCATATATTTTGCTTTTATTAAGGTCATAATTTAAGAAATATCAGGCTTAGATGATTCCTAAAGGAAAATGTTGATTAGGGTACGTATGATTTTTTATTTTGAGAGACTGTTTCGATTCATCAGAAGTTTACATGTGAGATTTAATAATATTATTTTATCGTATTTTATAGTCCAACCAAAAAAAACAGTTTTGTTGAGAAATTTGTAATTTATTTAAATAAAACCGTGAGTATCTTTCTCAATTCATATTACAAGTCAAATTTGAATTCAATCCTATAAACAATTGTAATGTTTCTTTATTTCTATCATTCAAGATGTAGGGGTAAACCACTAAAACTCGCGCTACTGCCGACCGCGGCGACGGACGCCCCCCGCGAGTTTTAGCGGAGGCCCCTAAACCTACTACATATTAGATTGCATTGGTTTTGCATTGTCACGTCTGACGAATCGGAACAGTCTCACAAAATAAAAAATCATATGTACCCTAATCAACATTTTCCTTTAGGAATCATCTAAGCCTGATATTTCTTAAATTATGACCTTAATAAAAGCAAAATATATGCCAAATAATTGTTAAAAACAATTAACAATTTTAGATACTATCTCAGTCTGCCTACGAACTACATATGAGCAGATAGAGGTAAAAGTAAGGATCACTCACACGGCATATTGGAGGAAAGAATAAAGGTTAATTTCTTCCTTCAGCTTTTAAGTTTTGTCACACTTATTCTTTAACAAATTTGCTCGTCAGTTTGCACACATTTCCCAACAGAAATAAAACGTATTTATTAATAAAAAGTCATTATTTTGAAGAGCACTCATACGGCCCGTGTGCGGTGTGAGTGATCCTAAATAATCGTCATAACTTTGGAACGGGACGTGCAAGGAATTTCTGAATTTGTTAATAGTTTTAACATATTCTTAACAATTTTTCAATACTATAAAAAGAAGTGGAAAGGCTTTATTTTCTGAAATAAACATGTTGACGTTTTCTTAAAGCGTGCGGTATGAGTGCTCCTATTTATTGGCCATAACATTTTTATCTTAGGTTTAACAAATTTTTAAACTTCATCGCAATGTTTTAACATATTTTAAGTAAAACTTCCTCGATTTTTGTTAAGATTGAAGCAAGGATCACTCAATCCACATGCACATGCGCGCTAGTAGTTAATAAGTTCCAAAAAATCGTCAATGTCTCAACCCTCCTCTGTTACAACTCCCCTCGGTCTCCCCTAATTGCGTATAAATGTCATGATGTCCAGAAATATGAACGTCTTTCGCAAATTGAAGATATTGGCACGTATGCCTAGAGGGCTTTGTAAACTCTACAATGTCATTTAACTTAAGAGAGTCGCAAAAGCTTATAAACCTGTATAAATCGTTATACATAGTGCAAAACACTCCGTCTGCTTCTTTGCAACGGATTTAAAGTGTATCTATTGATGAAAAAACCGTCTTCATTAATAATAGTGATTCAAGAAGACGATGCATAATAGGTAGGCATCAGACAAGACTTGCGATAATAATAATAATAAAAAATCCATATACCAAATACTGATCCTCTTTTTGCCTGGAAAAAATATAAATCTATATATAATTCTTCGAACGGAATAAGACTGAACACGAGCAAACCCGCAGGGCTGCTCTATATTCTAATAGTTCCAGTTCCATTGTTGCCTCATACAAACCAGTCCACACGCCCGCACGCATTTATGACACACATACAGGATGTTACGCTGTGGTCCAGTGGTGAGAGTTACTCTTTTGGAGGCTCTGGGTTTGATCACCAGAAGTTACTTCTTCTTCTCAGTCGTTACACTTTTGGCAGAGTGGTCATCATTTTCGTCGTTTTCGTTTGCCTCGTGTCACATAAAGAAAGGAACAAAAGATACGGTGCATTCATAACTGTCGAATTCTAGATTAGATTTGCTTTAGGAAAAATAAATGTTCTGTCTTTTATTTTATCCCAACTAATATTATAAATGCGAAAGTAACTCTGTCTGTCTGTCTGTCTGTCTGTCTGTCTGTCTGTCTGTCTGTCTGTCTGTCTGTCTGTTACGCTTTCCCGCTTAAACCTCGCAACCGATTTTGATGAAATTTGGCATAGAGATAGTTTGAGTCCCGAGAAAGAACATAGGATAGTTTTTATCCCGGTTTTTGAAACAGGGACGCGCGCGATAAAGTTTTTCTGTGACAGACAAAATTCCACGCGGGCGAAGCCGCGGGCGGAAAGCTAGTTTATTAAATAAATATTTCTTCCCACATTATATTCCTGTAAAATTATAGTAATTTCCCCGTCGCCACAAATGACAAAACCGAAGAGGAAGCATAACTCAAAGCTCGAAAGCTGCGCGCGCGCTTATAAATCGCAAAGACACCGGCCGACATGTGTCGTGGTTGTTCAGGGCTGTCACTCAACAAACAGCTGTTAGCAACCGTGTGACAATTTTTCAAAACATTTTGGCATCTAAGAGTAGGCGCACACCGTTGATTTTTAGTTGGCCGATAGTTGTGCCCGATTTCAAATTGTATGAAGAATCGGCCAAATTGAATCGTCGTAGTGTGCGCACTCCCATACATGCCCATACTGATCATAATCTGGGAGTGGGTAGTCAATGCGAAAAAACGCTCAACGGTTGAAATGTGCAGGGGTCAAAATGTCCATAAGGACCGGCTGTTTGGTCCGCCCCGGGTGCCAAGCATCAGGGGGTGACACAAGTCCCGCAGATTAGTACTCACTGGCACATCTGCATGGCAAATCTGCGGTCTATGTCATGATACGGGGGGGTGCGATTGTCTTTCAATCTTCGAATCGGTAGGTAACAAGATCCTGGGGGGTACCAGGGGGTGCCTTAGGACTTGTGACGGGGGGGTGATCGCCCCGGGTGCCAACCCATGCTACGCCGCCACTGGCATCAATGGCCCAACCGAGAGGGTTGGTCCAATTTGATTTCCCTGTTAACCTGAACAAGTATAGTCATCTTGCTGTAAGATTTCCACAAAATAAACATACTTTATCCCAATAATTTTAAAAAGGTTTTTATTATATTTCAAGTAACATTAATTATCCATCTATAAAAATTCCAAAGACCTAACAATAATTATAATATCTTTATAATTACGTCAGATCATATTGACAACCCTAAACCCCTGGTTTACGAACAATGGCGCATTTGTTAGCGTGGTCGTTATGGCTTGTTGGCGGCTGATGGATGGACGCGAGGCCCGTGTTCGATAACGTTTTTACAAGAAAAGGTTTACCCAACAAACGGGGATTCAATAAAATTGTCCTGGTTTTAATCACTTCAATAATAAAATTATTCACAGATTTACAATTTTACTTCAGTGACTTTATTGCTTAGGTCCGGTTTTTTGATTCGTAGTTAAAATAACCAATGGTCAAATTTGACAGATGTCAAATGACAAGTGGTTAAATATCAGAAAAAAATGTTTTTCGAACAATGGTTAGCTTGACTTTTAGTACATTTTTTAACTTTTAGTTAACATTTTGTTAATATTTAACCATTAGTAGCAAAATTTAACAATTTGTTATTTTAACTATTAATCAAAAAACTGGGCCTTAGTGGTATTCCGACGAATGTTATAAACATTCGTCCTGCATGTGAAAGATCTTGGCACCCCAATTGTTTTCCAAGTAAACATTCTTCTTCTTCTGCCTCGCCTAATTCCTTGCTATTTGATTTATTTTCAAGTATAGTTCTTGCAACTCACTTAGGCCCGTTTTTTTGATTCGTAGTTAAAATATCAAATTTGACAGATGTCAAATGACAAGTGGTTAAATATAAGAAAAAAATGTTTGTCGAACAATGGTTAGCTTGACTTTTAGTACATTTTTTAACTATTTGTTTACATTTTGTTAATATTTTACCATTAGTAGCAAAATTTACCAATTAGTTATTTTAACTAAGAATCAAAAAACTGGGCCTTAGGCGCGTGAGTTTTACTTTTGTGTGTACGTGTAGGTACATGCACATAACGTAGTGTAATGTCTATCAAAGCTTTTAAAAAACGGACAGTTGAAAATCAAATCAAAATCACTACTCACTACGAGTATAAACATTATATTACCTACCTATCAGAAACTTTTCTCACTCGTAGGTAAGCTATATTCGATCAAAAGCAACGGCGTCAATTATATGCACAGTGCGCGCGCGCAACTGACAGCCGGTAAATGTTGATCTGTTCACCTTACTACTGGAGCTTCAAAATATTAATTTATTTTGATTGAATTTTAAGACGATTTGGTACTTTGGTTGAAATGTTTGCTACTATGCCACAGTCTTCGCACATTATTGTATTTTAATTGATCCACACAATATCAGCCATTACTAGTCTACTGCTGAATATTAGCCTCCCTAAGTAGGGTTACCAGATGAAAAAATCGAAAGTCCGGAGAAAAACCCGATTTTCATGGAAAAATCCTGAGATTTAGTTGCAATTTGAGAATTTTCTCTGAAACGTACTGAGCCATTTCAAAAAGTTACATTTTTATTGTTTTACACACTGTGGATTACAGGGGATAAATAAGTGAAAATCAACACTTATTTATCCTCAGTAATCCGCAGATAAAAACAATAAAAATGTGACTTGTTGTGCAAAATTACTTCAAGTAGAGAGATATTCAATATTGATGAGATTTATTTACTTTGTTTAACTTTTATTTATTTATTTATTTCCACACACATTTACACTATCTTCACAGATTTTTCTTTTTAATTAAAGAAATCTTAAAAATGTAGGCAATGTCACCTATTTCTTAGCAATTCCAAAAAATCCTGAGATTCATAAAATCCGGCCGCAATCCTGAGAAGAGTCCGAAAATCCTGAAATCCCAGGACAAATCCTGAGATATGGTAACCCTATCCCTAAGAGCGGCCAGAGCAAGATTGCTTTTTTCATTTAGCAAAAGTACCAATTTATTTTCTGGAGGTCGTTCATACGAACAATGGGTAGGTATACGAGTAGCTGCTACTCATGGGGCAAAAAATACTAATTGGTTTCTAAACCATACGATATTATTTCAAACCATACACTCCTTTCTGATTTTATAAAACAACCTAAAACTAAAGCAAGTAAGTAAACGGCACATGGACAAATACACAAAAATAATAATGACATTACAAATCCCAGACTGGAAAACACAGAGCTAAAAATAATTTTAATTCGAGAAGCAATAGTAAATAGTAATCGCTACTGACACGATCTAAAAACCGATGTAGGCAGCTCTCACACACGCTAAGTGGATATGTGCATACAATTAATTTTACCACAGCCCGACATTCAAGACCAGCTTGAAATTGAAACCTGTCAGGATCGTTCAACACTCGCAATGTTTCAATTTATTTTTATGTTAGTGTGGAATATAGGTTTGTTTTTGATACGCCACAAGGCTAGATTAATAAGAATACCAGGAATTATGATTTGATTTATTTGAAAGATTATTTTGTTACATAAATAAAGGCTCAAATTCGAGTCTTCATTTATGGTACGCTTGATTGGTAGTGTCTGAAAGTTATTGGCAAACTTCTATCGCGTGGAATATAAAACAATTACTTCATCATCCTAAACCCAAACTATGAGTCGCCTTAGGCATTTGAAATCGTTTTGACCGCTACGCCCTCTAAAGTGCAGGATTAACTTTCTGGTTATTAATTCTAATGTACGTATCAATTCGTAAATTTTATTATGCTGACGAAAATTTCTGTACCATACCCTTTATTCCCATCCACCCCCTTCAAGCTTGCCACTAAATTGGTGGCGTTTACCACCCCCGTGGTAAACGTTATCCTACGTTTTTATGATAATAACCGTCTTATTTTGGTGGCTGTTTACGAGTATTTCTCATGGCAGTGGTATGAGTAATTTGCCAGCTGGCATTTTTTTTTTAAATTAATAACCCTTTTCTTCATGGTTTTTTTCCCAAAATCTTTTCAACTCGAGAAACTCAGAAATCGGTGTCACATTATAGGTTTGACTCATGTCTATCCTATCCTTTTTCACTAGATCCAATATCTGTAATCTTTTTATGCTTAGTAGTTAGTATATTTCTTTTACCGAAAATCCCGCAAAAAATATCTCTCATTTGGTCCAGTTTCACACATGAACATAAATCTTTCAGACGACATTGGTCTCCAATCTAGATTGATAATATTGTTCGGTAATGCATCGCAAAGTTTTCTATTGGTGGTCGGAGCGGCCGGCCAATCGTGTGGAGTGAACGCAAGGCCGGCGCGCGTCAGGCAGGGTGTGTTTCATCGCCAACAAGGGCGTGGGTTCGTTGTCCAGTTCGAGCTAAACTCATTATGAAAACGAAGCAGGCCTTATGATTCGATTTTCTATTACCTTTGTAGTTTTGTTAGCATGTGGTTTCAGGTTTGAATTAATTAATATGATTTTCTGAAAATAAGTATGTTTCTTATGCTGAGATACTTCAGTTCAATTGATTCGACCACCTATAGGGTCATTAATTCTTTCTTACTCCAGCAGGGCTAGGATCTGTGACAGGATATAATACCACGACAATATTATGTTACTGTTGCAAAAATCCTAGCCTAGTAAGGTCTTAGTCGTTGTTACAATCAACACAAGTTCCAATTACCCATTAAGCGTATCAAAATTATTATTTATTCTTGTCGTTACAATGTTGTTTGTGTACCAGATTCAAATACGACAGTTTTCTGAAAGTCACCGGTGACTTCCGTGGCGTTAATTACGTTTACAATCTTGTGAGACACATCTTAGGTTTCCCTTACGTAATCCCCTTCTATCGGGGTTACGCAGGGTTCCATTCTAAGTCCCATACTATTCCCTATTCTCAACTTCTAACGCTTAGCTTCAATTACTCTCGCGTCCTAACTGCCCGTTATAGCTAGCCTCAGATCGTTCGATAATAACATACATGTAAATATCAGCACTTCACCTATATGCAGTGGCACGATTAGCGCAGCGTTATTTACGACCTGCGCCTGAGCGTAGCTAGATCAGGTGCTTGGAATAGGTCAAGTGGAATGGTCACTGAGACCTTACTACTTGTAGGGTAAGGACATTTCAATACAAAGGCAATGTTCGAAGCTTAAATAATGATATAATATTTTCCTAGTCTTGGAAAATTTTGCCCATCTTATTTTATTAAAGAGCCTTTGGATAATTATGATTGAAGCATTTGATATCGATATACAGGATTTACGAAATAACATGAATAGTGAGTGAATTTGAACTACGCATTTAAGTTAAAACCCATGGAATCACTTAACATTATTATTTTATACTTGATTAGTTTTTTACAAGACTTCAATCCCCGGTGTCTGAATAAAATTTAGATTTTTAGCTTAAGTGTACTCATTCACATTTGACGTATGAACTTAAAGTGATAGGTCCCTGTCTTTTAAAATCTTCAAAAACTATTTAGTCAAAATAATGTAACATCGATTAGGAATTGAAGATAAAACTAAGAAGGAAATTGCTGAAGAACAAAAAGTTTTGAAAGTAACTTCTAACCTCAAGCAAGAATTAAAAAAGTCAAACTTGGATTAACGTAATCCCCTTCATAAAGACAGCGATATTAATTAAGTCATAAAAGTAAAATATGGAGTACAACATACACCGTGACATGATTTCCATTAAATGTAACTAAGCCCGGAGGCAACTCGAAACGCGAAACCACAGAAACTGCTTTATTCCAATTACTTTACTTGTAATAGAGGTTGCAGAACTAAACGAGGTGGTGATGGGTTTTATTAATACATTTGTATTTGTAAGAGTTAATAGTTTTGACCTTCAAGTGAACAGGATAACTGCAAAATAATTGGCTTAGCGGTCTTGCAAAAACTTTTGATTTCGAAGAAAGAAACTACACTCCTCATAGATTTAATAGAATAGAATAGAATATTTATTTAATGGAATTTGGTTATTAATGTTTAATGACGTAAATATGAAGTTGATTACATTTTAGAAGATAACTATACAGGGTGTTTCTTGTAAGGTGTCAAGCCGAAGGCAGGTGATAGGTGAGGACTAGACCTATTGATTTCACCCCCATGTATGTTCTACGATTTTTCATAGTTTAGAAGTTATCGTTAATTTTGTGATTTTTTCAAATTGTATGACCCAGTAGGCTTTAATTTTTTTTATCTTTTTTTTGGGTCGATTTTTCTCAGATTTCTTTTTTTTGACAGATTTCCTATTAATTGCAGATTTTTGAAAAAAATTATCAACTTCCTATCTTTGATGCAAGATACAAAATTTTTGCTAGAAACATAAAAAATATGCTATTAGCGGAACATTCTAAAATTTTCAACTTAAAAGTTTGAAAAAAAAAAGAACTTCCATAGGTCCAAAATAATTTTAAAAACTGCGCAGTTTTCTGAACTTTCATAATAACACAAAAAAACATGTACTTAATAGGCCATTATTTTCTGTAATCGCTTCACTAAAGTGGTAAGTCGGAGATTCCGTTACATGTTTTTGACTTTCTTAGGACTAACTAATGATTGCAATTCTCTAAGTTTACGTTACGTAGAACACATTTAAAGACAATAACTGAACAGAACATTTTTTTATCCACAACGAGGAATCTCTTGCCCTTCATCTGACCTGATGAAAACTGATGGATGATCAGCGAGTTTCACTCGGAATCCTAAACCACAGAGGAATTGGCTGTCCTAAATATGGTGGCCTTACCACTAGACCACAGTGGTGGTTGTTACTTTACGATTAAATTCGATATACCTACATATTAGAGTGTGAGAGAAAGGGAAAGAGTTTGTGTGTGTGTGTGTGTGTGTGTGTGTGTGTGTGTGTGTGTGAGTGTGTGTGTGTGTGAGAGAGAGAGAGAGAGAGAGCAAAAATGGGTGTAATGATTTATTTTAAAGTAAATGTTCATAATGTCCGCCGTTGACCTGAATGCACATTCGACAACGACGCAAAAAAAATCTTCGTAAAACCTTCTTCTTCATTTTAATTTGGTTTTGTGCTTCAGTCAGCTTTGTCCGCAGTTCATCAATATTTTCATATTCCCTATTGTATACCAGATGAAGGGCAAGAGCTTCCTCGTTGTGGATAAAACAATGTTCTGTTCAGTTATTGTCTCTAAATGTGTTCTACATAACGTAAACTTAAGGGATTGCAAACATTACTTAGTCCTAAGAAAGTCAAAAACATGTAACGGAATCTCCGACTTACCACTTTAGTGGAGCGATTACAGAAAATAATGGCCTATTAAGTACATGTTTTTTTGTATTATTATGAAAGTTCAGAAAACTGCGCAGTTTTTAAAATTATTTTGGACCTATGGAATTTTGTTTTTTTTTTTAAACTTTTAAGTTGAAAATTTTAGAATGTTCCGCTAAAAGCATATTTTTTATGTTTCTAGCAAAAATGTTGTATCTTGCATCAAAGATAGGAAGTTGATTATTTTTTTCAAAAATCTGCAATTAATAGGGAATCTGTCAAAAAAAAGAAATCTGAGAAAAGTCGACCCAAAAAAAAGATAAAAAATTTTAAAGCCTACTAGGTCATACAATTTGAAAAAATCACAAAATTAACGATAACTTCTAAACTATGAAAAATCGTAAAACATACATGGGGGTGAAATCGATAGGTCTAGTCCTCACCTATCACCTGCCTTCGGCTTGACACCTTACAAGAAACACCCTGTATAACTTTCTTGCCAAATTTTTTAGGTAGGCACTTACTTAAAATAATAAGTTTGCCCATTTGAAACCATTTTGGACATTTGATTTTTATTTTCTCCTTAATTTCTAATGTTTCCCTTTATTCTTTTGTATTGTCTTGTCTTTATATTCTTTTCCTTTTGGTTATTATAACATTGTAGTTTATAAATGAGCTTTATTTTTATTACTGGTGGTTCTAGTGCTTGTTTTCTAAGTAATTTAGCCCTAAGATCATTACTATTCGCAGAAGGTTGACTTGCAATCAGTGCATGATTGACAGGCCTGCCCCCATTGGTTGGCATTGTTGGAAATTGACCAATACGATGATTTTAATCGATATTTCTGACCAATCATCGGAAGGTGAACTAGGTCTCCTTGGGTTGAATAGTGAAAGATATTGTTTAATTCAGTAGCTGTCAATCTTAAGGAGAATTAATTACATTTTGTACTTAGTTTATTTGTTAGTGCAACTGATATTTTGCACCCACCAACTTAAGTTAGCGTGATACATGGTCAAATGTAAATGTGACATAGATATGGTCTATCAAAAGACAATAGGTTATTTAAATTGGATCAGTGCTTTGGCCGAATGACAAACTATTATGCCAAATCGTGTAGTGAACATGTGGGCATCGAATATCAAGACCGAGACAAATAAATCTTAGTATCTTTTGTGGTGAACCGACGACCTCATAAAGCAGGAAGATGCTGGATGCAGGCCGCTACCACCCGGCCTTTGTGGAAACCATTGGGGGAGGCCTATGTTCAGCAGTGGACGTCCTGGCTGAAATGATGATGATCTTTTGTAATTTTGTGGCAACTGTAACAGAAACAGTGGCTCCAATCTTAGTTAACATTTATTGTTATAAATCAATCCACCTGCAAATTGTGTGATTTGTGTCGCAACTATTTTGCAATGCACCTTAAATTGACCTCCATAGATTAGAAGAGGTAACAGCCTATAGCCCACACAACAAGCTGACCCGAATCTTTACTTTTAGATTCAATTTATTTGCTAACCAGCGTCTAATGGTTCTGTTGCCTAAGCAGCAGTACTAGGTCTGCGCACGCGCCGCATCGATCAACCACTCATTAGCATACGAATGGTGATTTTGACAAATGACCTGCCTAGGCTTGGGGATTGGATGGCAAATATTTTACACTTGGTTTTGATTGATTGAAACTCAGCTGCGTTAAACCTTAGTTATCAATATTTAACGAACGACTATGTATGCGTTCAGTCATCATCATCATCATCTCAGCCATAGGACGTCCACTGCTGAACATAGGCCTCCCCCAATGCTTTCCATGTTGCCCGTTTGGTAGCGGCCTGCGTCCAGCGCCTTCCTGCTATCTTTATGATGTCGTCGGTCCACCTTGTGGGGGGACGTCCCACGCTTCTTAGAGCTCACGCTTAGGAGGACGATCTTCTGTAATTTAACTGAGGCAAAACTACATTCCCCGCTCTGGCCAGATGGATTAGCGAGACCTGTTGTTCGCATATTTTCCTCTTAGTCACCTCTTACGACATTCACAGAAAGAGGGGACTGTGATCATCTGATGTTGAGGACCCTACGTTATGTATCATTCTAAGTATAGTATGGTAGAATTTTATTGTGTTTCTGAGTACTTATTCAGCTTTATGAGGGGGTTGTTACATCCGTTTAACAATTAATTAAAAAAAAATCCTCTTCCTAATTTTGCAATATTGTCAGAATTTGTTTCCATATTTATAAAGGAATGAAGTCGGTTACAAACGTTACATTTCGTAAACTTCTCCCAAGTTTAATTCACTACAGATATTTTTTATTTTACATCTTGTCTCCTTGCCTACATTGTGCGTCCACAGTTCCACACGTTAGGTGGCTGACACCAGCGGGTAATTGCTTTGGAAAGTCCGATGTTAATCAGCGAATACCCACCATCGGTTATTGATGGTGCGCATTGTACTGTCCCATGCTTGATGGATAGTTTGGGCGAGCCCTTTTTAAGGTCACGTGGTTTGATAAGGCAGTGGGTTGATTGTCTAGGATGATAACAGAGAACCTTTAAAAACGCATGTGAGAAAACCAATTTCATTTCAAGAAAGGTTATCCATTGATGTTCATAAATAATGCATCGTCTGCTAAGAAGACAGGCTAATCGCCTTTAATTATGCCTCATTTGATGTTTGATTGATGATTTGAATAAAATTGGTTGTTAATTAAAGTTGGTAGTTGCATTTGCATTTAAAAATATGAAATAACCTCCCACGCAACAAATAACTTATTTTTTGCGTCTTTGATTTTGTTCGTTGCATGATTTTATTGATAAGAATAGCGTAATGCCCGTTTTCAATTTTTAAGTGACCCCTATGAAAACAAAATTCCTATTATGTGTTATCAATGTTACCATAGGGGTTACTTAAAATTAGGGATTGATGGTGAAAACGGGCATAACAGTCTTTAGCTACAATTTTACGGAATCGAGTTCAACTCCACTTGGTAGATTTTGTAAGTTCGATTTCAATATTTAAATTGGTCTAAGAGAATCGTCAACCAACTCCTGCGCACATTTCGCCTTCGACTCCGAAAGGCAAATTGTTCCAATTAGATAAGATAGAAACGTAAACACACGGCCGGTAATTCAAGCGATACATAGGCTCGTTAGAGCTTGTAGACAAGCCCATGGAATAAATAAGAGTAGTACTAAGGTCTGACTTCGGAAATCGATCTCTATATTCGACTCTATTCATCTCTTTCACTAACCTTTTATGAGAGAGAGATGAACAGAGAATCGGTGGTTCTTCTGTAATACCACAAAAAAGGGTTAGTTACAAAATCTTCAATATCTTTAAAAGTGCCTGACCTAGCTTTATGAAAAAAAAACATACTTTGAACAAAGTCATTGTTTCCAGGCCTACATTGTGCGTCCACACGTTCGGTTGCTGACACTAGTGGCTAAAATTATTACCATAAGAATTAACCATTCTTATAATGCCCGTTTTTACCATCAATCCCTAATTTTTAAGTGAGCCCTTTGGTAACGCATAACAGGAATTTAGTTTTCATAGGGGTAACTTAAAAATTAGGTATTGATGATGAAAACGGGCCTTATACTCTTTTTCAGCACCTAACTCTACGATTGAGAGAGATTACCTATTCGTAAACAGAGGCTTATGTGTAAAACTTGTTTTCAAAATAGATCTCAAACAGTTATTTAAGTAGAGCAAAACGTCTTGCTATCATAAATTCACAGATAAGTGTTGACAAGTATTAGTAGCAAGAAACATTTTGCAACTACTGTTCTCGATGTGTGAATCGAAAGTTCGTTTGTGTCATTGAATTGAGCAGGCATTGAAATATGAATTGAATCCTAGATAATGTCGGAGAGAATTGTTTTTCTATCTAAATATAGGTACTTACATATAAAAGGAGAAACTGACTGACATATCAACGCACAGCCTAAACGGATAAACGTAGGCACTTGAAATTTGGAAAGGACGTAGCTTAGGTACCGTAGAGGTGCACTAAGAAAGGAATTCCTAAAATTCCGACGGGAACGGGAATTAGCGGGAAAATCCTTTTGTATGAAAAATCTAAACCGCTTAAGTTAGACGCATGAAATTTGGCATGCAGGCAGCTTAGTAAACTTAAAGCTTAGTTACAACAGGATATTTCAAAATTCCCACGGGAACGGGAGTTAGCGGGAAAAAACGTTTGTATGAAAAAATCTAAACCGCGTAAGATAGATGAAGGGGGTAAAACGGGATCCACGCGTACGAAGTCGCGGGCGGCCGCTAGTCAATTATATTTCTGACAATTAGATATTTGATGAATAAAGTTGTCACCATTTTAAAAATTTGATCTCATTTATAAAATTAAACAATAACAAGTGAAAGGTTAATAAAATGGCTATAAACCATTTTGAAATAACGCTTAAGTGTTACCTAACTCTATTCTCAAGACTCAATCTCTTCGAGTCTGTGATGGTCTATGTACATACTTATTGGAATTTGTCCATTCACATCTTGAATATAGACTTAAGTTTGAATCAAGTATTAAGAGTACCGTTTAACGGTACATTGATAAAGATCATAAATACGTAACCACAAGCAATTTCAAAGGAACTGAGACTAAACCTAGTCCTGTAGCATACATGATTACCTGGAAAGCTGTTGTCCTTATAAAGACACCCATTATCCTATCCGACTACAAGAAATAACTGTACATCTAACCACCCCTAGGACATTTAAATGGGCCCATAAGTGCTCTAAATCGGCCATTACCTAGGCTCCTAGTAAGGCCTAATGCTTGCTCATGTTAAGTGGGCATACTACAAGTCTAGTACTTGATGGCGATCTTCCTTTCTAGTTATTGGAAAATTACATGATAGTTTAGTTGCAATACAAAATACGAAAAAAAAAATATACATGACATCTAAAATGTTGCCCATTAAGCCCTCAGCCTCGAGTTTAGCGGGCAGCGGGGCGGGAGCGGCAGGATCTTATGCGTAAAATCAAATAGACCGGTTCTAGAAAACAGCGGCGCGGGAGCGGGCAGCGCACTCCTTCTTTTGCCCATAATAAATCGAGCGTTAGGAATAAATTTGAATCGAAATAAAATTGTCGCCGTTGTTCACACATTTCGTTTGAGAATAAAAACAAATATCTCGACAACACAACCCCGAACACAAAACTTCGCCGCTAAAGCGCCGCGCGAGCTGCCCGCTTGTTTCGAGAACGGGTCTGCGTTGCCCGCCCCGCCGCCGCTCCCGCCCCGCTGCCCGCTAAACTCGAGGCTGAGGCCTTAGGGTTTATTTTGATAGGTCATAGATGACACAATCATTTTATTTGTAGGTATAATGATACCTACTAATAAAGTAACAACGTTATTTTCACCGTGGCGTTTTGACAGAGTAGAATTGGACCCCGAAACTGTTCTATTGCATAATCCGAAAAAGGAATCTTCAGATAGATATCCTAATGGGGAATCCTAAATAAGGGAGAAATATGAGATCAGAAGTTCCTAACGTCTGGTCTACGTGGAGAGTGCTGGCAAAATATTACATTTGCATTTGTATTTAGAAAGGGTGATGGTGACTATTTTGCTACTTCGTTGCACCTTATTTAGAATCTTACTTGCTAAAGAAACTTTACTATGGTGGCAGGCAACAGTATGCCCGTGGTATGGGCCTTAAGCGCGCGTGCAGCTCATAACATGCGCGCCATCTGTATAAGGCAGAATGGCTTGTCAGACGTCACCGTGTAATTCAGTCATATAAATATTTTGCCATATGATCGTAATGCTCCGATAAATTGGCAGTTGGTGAGCTTGCACAGAACTATTGAATTTATTTGGTGTGGTTAATTTTCAACCGACTTCAAAAAAGGAGGAGGTTCTCAATTCGACCCGTATGTTTTTTTTTTATTTCTATGTTTGTTACGCGATAACTCCGCCAATTATGA
Source organism: Ostrinia nubilalis (assembly GCF_963855985.1). Taxonomy (NCBI): domain Eukaryota; kingdom Metazoa; phylum Arthropoda; class Insecta; order Lepidoptera; family Crambidae; genus Ostrinia; species Ostrinia nubilalis. Next base: position 385,418 of record NC_087110.1, read on the forward strand.
ACCGATCTGAACAAATCTTTTTTCGGCGTATAGGTAATACCTCAAGGGTGGTCCCATTTAAATTTAATAATAAAAAAAACAACCCCCAAGGGTGGAAAATTGGGGATGAACTTTTTTATACGCAATATCTCCGCCGATTATAAATCAATTTGAACGATTATTTTTTTGTTGAATAGGTATTATCAAAAGGGTGGTTTCATGCGAATTTGAAGAAAACAGTTCACCCCCAAGGGTGGAAAATTGGGGATGAACTTTTTTATACGCAATATTTTTAATTTTTAGTTTTTTTTGTGTTCACGCATTTGAAGTCGGTTTTTTTTTTAAAGTTATTTCCTGTTGCTCTCCGCATGAATTTTGGTGTGTCACAGAAAAATGAGGCTTTTTCGTACATCTTGCAATCAAAAATAATTTATTTTTTACAATTACTTTAGTTTCAAACATGATTTCTCCCTCATATCATCATCATCCCCTATTTCACCCCTTCAACTTTTTCAAAGCAAAAACTTGTGTTCCCTTCTTGAGAGAGACTTACGTCACAGCGAGGAATTCGATTGACTTTAAAAACGAAGAATTCCCACTCGGGAATCGAATCTAGAGCTCAATCTACTAAACATTAGGCCCAAATGCGAAAAAGTTCGTTCGTTTCAGCCAAATGACGTCCACTGCTGGACAAAGGCCTCCCCTAAGGATTTCCATAATGACCAATCCTGCGCCTCCCGCATCCAGGTACTTCCCTCGATCTTCACTAGATCATCGGTCCACCTCGCGAAAATGTAGCGAGAAGAAATTATAGCGGCTTTTAAGCTGCACCAAAATGCCATCCAACAAAAAACGGTCTATGTTTCTCGCATTTCTAATCGTTTATGGTCATCATTAGCAGCCACATAATGTCTGCCCGCGCCGGCGCAGTTTTCCCGCCCTATTTGCCTTGTAAAGGCGATAATTATCAGGAAAGTCGCGGGGGGTCGTCTAGCTTTAATTAGTAATTAAGGCCATGGAAATGGCCGATTGACTTGTTCAGATTTACTGGAAGACGTTACAGTAAAAAGCATTTAAGTTTGTAACCGTTGTCCATGCACCACCCATCAAAGTTTTTTTTATCCACAACTAGCGGCCGCCCGCGACTTCGTACGCGTGGATCCCGTTTTACCCCCTTTTCCCGAATTTTCTTTGCTATAAACCTCACGGAGCCCGAGACCTTTCCAACGAATGCAAAACCGTGGAAATCGGTTCGTGCGTTCTGGAGTTATAGCGTCAGGGAGGAAAACCCGACTTATTTTTATGTAGTAGATGAAGAAGCTCTTGACTTGTATCTCCTCACCTGACAGCTTAAAACAAGCTTTGGTTTGTTTGGAACTGTACCGTTTTCACCATCAATCCCTAATTAACAGGTTAAGTATTACCATAGGGGTCACTAAAAATTAGGGATTGATGGTGAAAACGGGCATAAGGGTTCGTTCGTCGGAAATCAATGGGTTTAATGGGGCAAACAAACTAAAAATCGCTTTTTGTAAGCAATTTTTTTTGCTGCCGGTTTGGTTGTCATAGGAATCCCATAATGAGTAAAAGATAGGAAAATCGTAATATCTAAAAAGCTCTATCTTTTAAATTACCATAAATTAACGACTACGAACAAAAAATGGCGAAGGTGTGGTTATCATTAATCGAAAACGCAAAAAGTGACGTGACCAATTTTCGTCAATGAAACGTACATCCGTTCACACAACGTGTCGCGAGGTCGCGGGCGCAGCTCGATGCGGCCTCACGACAATCGCAAAAACCTAAATCGAGAGTGTGGCAATTGTTTTGATACGCCAGCACACTTGCGATTTTTTCGCAAAATGTCTTTAGACGCGGTCTACATAGAGCTTAATTGAAACATATACCTATAGTTAAATCTACCTGTTAGATTATGCAGTATATTTTTCCAATAAAGAAAAATAAAATTAAAATAATTCATACAATAGCCCACAACAGTCACTTTCTGAAGTCAGAAGAAAGAAAACGCGGTAAAAAATTATAGTAACTTTCAGTGCCATAACTTTTAAAGGCATGACTTAACATTTATAACACATTCGATTTCGTGATTGTTTAGAACAACAAACTCTACATCTGTTCTAAATCATTATTTACAGCAACGTATGAGGTTTTTTTTTAGAAAAATGTACGACATTTTTTTTTATAAAAATGTCAAAAGATTATGACATCTTACACTAATAAACACTAACAAAGAATTTGGATAACATTGCCTACAGCCATGACACTTAAAGACTTTGTCGCAAGTGTGCCGCCCCTGAAACAAACTCAGATCGCAGCTAATCATCGGATCACGAGTGTCAAAGCTTGCGCAAGCGCCGCGGGCGTGCGTGTGCGCAGCTTTAACGTCACAACTTTATGGCGTTTCTCAATGAACAGATAAATCATATCGGCCTTATTTTCAACCGACTTCAAAAAAGGAGGAGGTTCTCAATTCGACCCGTATGTTTTTTTTTCTATGTTTTTTACGCGATAACTCCGCCAATTATGAACCGATTTGAACAAATCTTTTTTCGGCGTATAGGTAATACCTCAAGGGTGGTCCCATTTAAATTTAATAATAGAAAAAACAACCCCCAAGGGTGGAAAATTGGGGATGAACTTTTTTATACGCAATATCTCCGCCGATTATAAATCAATTTGAACGATTATTTTTTTTTTTTTTGTTGCATAGGTATTATCAAAAGGGTGGTTTCATGCGAATTTGAAGAAAATATTTCACCCCCAAGGGTGGAAAATTGGGGATGAACTTTTTTATACGCAATATTTTTAATTTTTAGTTTTTTTTTGTGTTCACGCATTTGAAGTCGGTTTTATTTTTTTTAAAAGTTAATTATATCACATAGGCAGCTTTATTTTGATCGACATCATCAAGTCATACCACCAGTGCCACTGCAGGAGCACAACCCTCACTAAACTAACGCCCGTATTCACAAACATTGCTATGAGGTCTCACAGTGCGCGTGGACGCAAAGGGTCGTCACAGAGCTCTATTATCAACGCTGTGCGTTCGATTTGCTGCTTCACTTAAGCAAGCATCGTTTGTGCTTTTATTTTATTTTTATTTTGTTATTTACTAGAGCATTTGACTTACACTCCCCAGGCTGACCAGATGGGTTGGGAAGGTTGATGTTCGTATATTTGTCCCTTAGTCGCTGCTTACTATATTTAGGGCTGATTTTTCTGCCGTCGGATAACTTTTATCTGAATAATTAAGTTTAGCACATTGACAGTTTCAGCATGGGAAATAGGTATGTCAAATGACTAGTTTAATTTTCAGTTATAAGATATCTGACGATTGAAAAATCAACCCTATAAAGAGTAGGGGTGAAAACGGGCATTATTCTATTCTGTCGGAACCATACGTAAAATAATCTTTACCAGGATTATAAAATTTCGCTCGCGGTTAATTGATGATGACGCTTGAAATTGATACCCAAACTGATACATACTTACGAGTATTTTAATCTGTTTATAAACCATTATTTATTATTTTGTATGACATAACCCGTCAGATATTATGACCCCTACATCCTGTGCTAGCACAATCCTCGCTTGTAGCAATTATAATAATTAATGTGTTCTGACTTCTGTCTGTCAATGACTTCCTTTTCACGAAATAAATTCATACGTATTAATATGTAGTTAAAAAGCAGTGCACTTTAGTGGAATCAATTAGCTTGTTATATAAACGCATTTTTAAACTGGATTTTTTAAACATCTATGCTATGGTTATACCTACGTAAGGTGGCTCATATAGTCACATCAGCGTGGCACTCTTAGGCTGGGTTGTACCATCTTACTTTAACTTTGACAAACGTCAAAAATCTGTCAAACTCCATACAAAAAGCACCGGTTATCGTCATAGTTTGACCGTTAAAACTCAGCCTTAGTTGTTATCCCTACATGATGGAGGAAGTTTTTTTTTTATACATAACAAGGCAGGTATTTGACCGCAATCGCACCTGGTGAGATGCAGTCTAGGATGGTACATATCTGCCCTGTAAGTGGCTATTCACTCTCGCCTTGAAAAGGCCCGAATTATAAGTAGTGTTATAGATATTATACTTCAGAGATCTTGAATATTTTGTCTGCATCTAGTGTCAAATGTACCCGATCATAATAACCTAATACATCAAGTTTAACGTTTATTATCCGAGTGACCTGAGTACTGGAAGTAGGCCAATATCCGGCCAGTAATATATGAGAGGTTACACTGGCTCGTAATTTATATTCACTTGATTCTCACGCCCTCTCTTTAGATTATAAATAACAAATGTATACGTTTGAAAATACGGTCGAAGCGTTTGGCGAATTTCTTATTTCATTTATGTTCACAAGAACACTAATGATGGCAAGGAGGCATTTTTGAAACACGTTATGAAGGCTGAAAATATTACAATATAAAAAAAATACATTATTTTTAATTTTTTTGCTTAAACCATCTTATCTACAAATACTAACGAAACAATTCTTATTTTCTTTTTTATTTCCATTGTTGTCTATAGTGTAGAATGCATTTTTCTGCTAACACAGGTTTAAAGTACCGCTGCTTTCCAATCTTACGAGCAGTGTGTATCTACTCTATGTGTCCCGCTAGCCCCAGGGCATATACGTTTTACATTTAATAGCAATTACTCTAATAACACACATTAAACTTCGAATGCTCGCGGCGCGATCAAACCGTGTGTCCCTGAGGTAACAACATTATTAGTTTTGCTTGCGGTTTTACTTGTCTGTGTATTTAGGAAATTATTGTTATTACAATCAACTTTTTGCATACGTTGTAGATTGATTTTACTTTAGTGATTTAAGGGAAACAAATTATTTAGGAAAATTATTTGAAAAATAAGCAAGTGGTTAGAAAACTCATTAAGTTATGCAAATAGCCTTTTAAAAAGCACTTTTAATCAAAATAATCTGACACATATTTTTGTTATAAAACAGCATAGCACGTATCAAAACTGCAAAGTGTTTAAATGATGTATCGTCAGTGACGATTCGTCACCCCTACGTAATTTCCACGCCTCCTAACCGTTAAAATTCTTAAAATAGTTAATCAATCTAAAAATGTATTAGTCATCACGATAAAAATATCAATTAACAAAATGTAGGTCATACTATTTGGTTCATAAAGTCATTGGGTCAGTGTTTTGTGACATCATAATTTACGTATATTATTTTAATATTATTACATTACATGTTTGATACAGAATTCAAGTGATAGTGATAAGGAGTGATGCTTTTCACGCAAATAAACTGATTTGATTTGATTTTGCTTATAGGTAGGCAGTTAGGTAGTGCATACCCGTTGTGTGTTTTGAGAAATAGTGTTACTAAGTAGGTATCTTGTTTAATTTTGTGGTGTGTATTGAATTTAAAAAATAATGCCTATTTTACGTACCTACTCGTATAATTCGATAAAATAATTATTATACCTAAATATGTATATTTTGTTATAAACAAATTTAGTTTGGATGCGAAAAACAAAAGTTATCCTCATAGGAAAATTGGAGCTACTCGTATTTTTAGTATTAATGTGATTTATTATTTTTATCAAAATACCTACGTATTATTTAGGTACTATTTATTGTGCCAACATTTTATTCGGATTTTGTGCATTTAACGAGTGAGTACACAAAAATATTATACTAATGAATATCGAAGAAAAAATCGGCAATTTCATACTTTAAAATTACACGCATCCTCAAAAAGCACAAGTTGGATAATTAGCAAAATACATATAATGAGGCATACTATAATAATGAGTTTTGGTTTGGATCTACTATGTAAGTAGATCTCAAAATACAAAGTAAAAGACGTTAACTTATGTTTCACCAATGACTAAAATATAATTTGAAATCTTGGATAGAACCATTTTTACTTTTATGCTTACACCCTTAGATTAATAAAACTTACACCCTACTCAAAATAAAAACCAATACGATGTGTTTAGATGCGAAACTTTAACTGTTGAATACAGTTCAACAGTGTTGAGTATCATTCGATGATTCTTTCAATTAACTTTTCAATTAATCACAAAACCACTGGCTAAAATAATCAGATCGCCCGCTGTCGCCGCGACACCTGTCAGCTGTCAATGTGACGTTAGTTTGACAGCTCGTGGGCGGCGGCGACAGATTCGGCGCGATAGCGACGCAAATAGTGATGGAGATTACGCAGTGATCGCTTTGAAAAGGAAAGTGATGACTGTGTAACTCAAAATTACCATATAAAATTAATAACAGTTTGATTTTTTTTTAAATAAATCTTTTCATACATAAAATAATTACACTTTTGCCTTTTACAAGCAAAAATCATAAATCATAATGTACTTATTTTTTGCTTTTAATTGTTAGGTATCAATTCTTGGAATATTATAATACATCTGATTCGCACTTGACCGATCTTTTCTATTGAGTCATCCTACAACAATTTGGTCATTTAAATGGCATTATAAACTGATGCACAGAAATCAAATCATCATAGATTAAAAGGTCAACCTAAAATGACAATAAATTGGCAAGTAAAATAACATCAAGCAATTTGTTTGGTACCTCATAACAAAATAAGGAAACGTGATGAATGCAACATTTAACTACTTAGATTTAAGCGGCTACATTCCATCTTTAGTTGCTATAATTATTTTATTCACATACCTAATCAAATCCTTGACATTACATTTTTTTTTTCTTTCGGCGTGTCTGTCGTTTGTTTAATACTTACGTAATAGGTATTTTATGGGAATAAATGTTACATTGTAATTTAATCTTTATTAAGGTTTGTTAAACATAGCTTGTCTAATTAATGTCCATTTCCTATTTTATCACCATCCATTTAGTTTGATTTCCATTTAAATTAAATTTAAGTGTTCGCAACAGCAAAAAAATAATAATTTTCAAACACAGCAAAACCCAAAAATAATAATTTTACTTTGCAGTTCGACTGCATGCCATTTCATTTCATTTTCCATGCATTAAAAATACTATATGGCCATTATTATTAGTAACTTAACAACCCATGTATTGTAACTTTACGTTTTATTCCAACGTTCCGGCTGAATGCACTCGGACCCAAGCCGCGAACTACTCAAAAAAATTAAATTTCGAATTACTCGCTTCTACCCTCGTTAGCCAGTTTGTCGAAACGAAAATTCGAGAAGGGCCGTGCTCGCAAAATTTTGTGAATTTAACAACTGTTTTGTTGCAGGATCTATTGGATAGGATATTTCGGCTTTTCGACACCGAGAAGAAGGACTACCTGGTGCAGCAAGACTGGATTGAGTATTTGAAAGGAAGACTCACGTGAGTAAGACCTGTTTTTGAATCTGTTTTCAAATATTTTAAGGACCTTTTTGCGTTGTCATTGAACGCCGCCATTGTCGAGCATTTTAGTTTACAGTAGGTAGCGCAGTTAGTACAAAGTACTTACTAAATGTTCTTCTTCAAAGTTCAATCTCATACCAAGTCATCAAAATTTTTCATCAAGATACGAGTAATACATACTGCCTTCCACGTGCTTCTTGTAGTTGTCAGTTTTTGATGCGCGTATTAAAAAGAATCTTTCTCGGGCTACTTATCTACGTTGCGGCTATTACGAGACTGTTTCAACGAAGACATGGCTGGACAAAGACCAATATCCTGCGCTGCACACTTCATGCTTCCCGCGACCATCACTAGATCCTCGGTCCACCGAGTGGGACGCCTACCTACTTCCTCAACCAGTCCACTCAATACTAAAGTAATTATATTTTGTTCTGTTCCAGGGAGGAGAAGCAGCTGGATTTCATCGAGCAGGTGGAGAGTGTGGCATACGTCCTGGTGGGCAGCGGCGAGCTCACGCCGCATGCCTTCAGACAGATTCTGCAGAACAAAGTGGTGAGTACATCATCATCATCATGTCTAGCCATCATGAGGAGTGTAGACCAAATCCTCTTCTTCATCATCATCATTATAATCATCATCGTCGTCATCATATCATCATTATCATCATCATCACAATCTTCATCATTTCAGCCACAGGACGTCCACTGCTGAACATAGGCCTCCCCCAATGATTTCCTCTTCTTGCCACTGGTAAATTGGAGAGGGTCGTGTTCCTGCAACCATCTTCAATTAACCATAGCCGCGGCACTTGGACAAGTACACGTCCCAAAAATAGCTTGTCTTTCCTCCACTTCCAGACAACACATCGGCTGATGCTGAGACGAAGTAAGAAACTCAATCATTTTTGTCAGCCTCATAAATATTACGAGAAAATACAACTCACAAATTAAAGTCCATGCACTCTTGTCATGCAATTTATGAAAAAACGACTTCTAATAATTATTTCTATGGCCCATTACTTCTTTTTTCTTCATTCATGTCAGTGTCTGTTCCATTCCAGGTGACGAACAAACTCTTCCGCGTGCTAGATACGGATGGTGACGGCTACGCCACCGCTGATGAGGTCATGGAGTTCCTGTCAGGAGTCTCCAGCAGCAGGTATCGTTCAGAATCTTTTACATGCCTCTATATTATTATTTGTAGAATTGCATTAGCATTATCTTTAATGACAGATTAAATCAATTATGATTGCGGAAGGCCTATGTTTGCCTGGCCTATGAGCCACATCCTGTGGCTGAAATGATGATGATTATCTTAATCTAAAGTTTGTTTTCAATCAAGAGAAATTACTTCATTATGAATGACTACCTTTCCGCCCGCGGCTTCGCACGCGTGAAATGTCGTTTGTCACAGATCGTCATAAATTATAGCCTATATGTTATTCTGGATTATGAACAATAATACTGTAAAGTTTCATCAAAATCCGTTCAGTGGTTTTTGAGCCTATTCATTACAAACATACAAAAATAGGTACAAATCTTTCCTCTTTATAATATTAGTATAGATGTACTTTTTGTAGACATTGGTTACAAATGTAGTTGATACCACCAATCTTCATGCGTTATTTTAAAGGAAATCTAGATGAGCTAGAGTTAAGTTAATCCTAGACTTGGAAACTAAACATTTAAAATCAAAACAAGTTGCAAAGATTTCCTCTTAAAACAATAAACAAAGAAACCGGTTAGTATGCTTGTAGATAACAAGTTAGATCTTAGGATCGATCTAAAGATATTCCGTACCATCCATAAAAGGATATGACGTCAAATGAAGATAAAAACCAAGCGACGCGCGCGCATTTATCGTGGAAGAAGAAACTCGGAATATTCCGCACGGCACGCGCCCTAACAAGTTAGACATATAGGCATAGGGTGAATAGATCAGCTAGTAAATAATAATAATAACTTAAGATTGTTTTTATAATTCGAAGATGCTTGGGTTTAATTTCCATTAATTACTGGAATATTATGGTGAAACCCTAATTTCATACGTCATGAAATTGCAATATAAGCAGGGAGGTGTACTGGTTAGTACACCTACCGTATAGTGGTTACTGCAGAGTTTTAGAAGGATTTATTAGGCTGTCCGTTTAGGTCTGATTGAAAAATGTGTTCCATATCGAAGTCTTCTTGAGGATTCACTGAATCTAGTAGTAATTATTGCCAAATAAAAAGCACCAACTTGCAGAAAAAGTTATGTTATCTGAAGTTCGTTAGTGACCACAAGAATTGGCCTGACTTTTCTCCCCTTCCCATATCAAAGCTCAGCAAAAACATCTCGCACGCGAGGTGCCCGCAAATTTACATTCTAGCATGTGGACTGGACTCGCCCGAGCCTTATGCAAAGCAGAATGCAGAATGCGCACTTAAGGCAGTTGACACACTGTACAAATAATAATACGATCTTTTAGAATAATGTATCATCATCGTCATCATCATATTAATCATCGTGGTTGTCACAGCTGGTGTACTCGTAGTAGCAAGCTTAACAATCCGTCGCCATTCCTCTCGTACTGTATTTCTCGTACATTCGAGGAGTGGACTTTCGAGACAAGTTTTGAGTTTACGAGTATTGTAACAGCCTTCGGCAGTTTTTTGATGGTTGGCGTAGGTAACAATTCCCATCCCACAGTTCCTTCCCACTTAAGGCGAATGACGGAGCACCGGGGTCTTTTTAGTGGGTATGCCTTTGTCCTTCTGACTTGGTGAGCCCCACATAACCTACCCTGTCCCCGCAGGATAGGTATGCAATTCAATGCATTTTTTCCCCGGAAAAAAAAAAAAAAAAGGTAACAATTCCCCCGTCCTGGGGGGCCTGTAGGGATTGTGGTAGTGAAGGCTTTGTCCGGAATCCCACAGTTCCTACCCACTTAAATACATTTTTTATTTATTTATTTAAGGCGAATGACGGAGCACCGGGGTCTTTTTAGTGGGTATGCCTTTGTCCTTCTGACTTGGTGAAATGGTGAGCCCCACATACCTACCCTGTCCCCGCAGAATAGGTATGCAATTCAATGCATTTTTTCCCCGAAAAAAAAAGGTAACCAACAAATTACATATAAACAAGAACTACTTTTAAAGTCAGTAGTAGGATTTATTATTTCATTTTAAAATAGGTTATCTTCTTCAGGCAACTACCAAGGATTATGTCGATTCTGTTTCAATTCTGAATCTATAGCAATTATTTTGTATATTTTGAGGATTAAAAATGATATTATTTAGCGTTTCTTTGTGTACAGTCGCCTTTATATACGACGTCGTGTCGTGTTACTTTAAAATGGGAGAGTCTATTAGCATTTAGATGACTGGATGTTTGCGATTTTTTGCGACTTTTATCGGTGAATCGAAGAGCATTCGTTGGAGAATCTCTTAGATAAGGACAACGTTGTAATTTTATTCAACAAATGCAGATTTATGCAAGCTACAGGTATTTATTGATGTCTGGTATGTTGAACAGATTGGCGCCTTCTTGTTTAACCAGAAATATGACATCTTTACCTGTTTGTATCGCTTAAACGTGAAATACTACCTATACCTTTGCATTCCGGTGATATTTCCTGTCTATTACTAGCAGACTATCCATAAATATAATATACTAGCTTTCCGCCAGCGGCTTCTAATGAAAATTATTCGAATTTTTCTCGCCATAATCCTTGGACTTCAACGAATATTTAAAAAAATAATTGGTAAAATTGGTCCAGGCCTGGTTGAGTTATGCGCTTACCAACACATCTATTGCGATTAATTTTTGTATTATAGATAATTGTTTTGAGTTAAGTGCCATTTTATTTACAGAAGGTAATAATTATTGTAATATCCTTTAGCTAAAGATTTCGTTGCGGATCCAATGTAACAGTTTAATTTTCCCCCGAGACAAACTTGACCTTCACTGGTTGAGTTTTATTGGGGGTCAAGCTGTAGATCCAGGCTACACAGGAGTTGCAGCGATGGAAACGAGAGGTGGGAATAGTCCCGTACTGGGTTTCGGGTTCTCGATTTGATAAAAACATACATACCACTCTTCTTGCAGGCCGCGGGCGGGCTTCGACAAACACAGCGTCGACAGACTGGAACAACTCTTCAAGGAGACCGTTGGTGAAGAGAAGGAGATCACCAGAGACCAGTTCAGGAAGATATTGGTGTCCAAAAATGTAAGTTTCATAAATCAATGATACTTATTTCAGTACCTACTCTGTTGAGTTTTGACTAACGTGCTGTATCTACATAAGTATCTGTTATTACCATCCAACCACTTTATTTAGTTAGTTACTTCATGTTCATGCATGCATTCATTTTTTGCAGGTTTAATGATTACATTTTGTTAACTGATAAAGCCAATGTGATACAGCAGAGTAGAATAGCACTACCCCCGCTCTTTTCGTGGATGTCGTAAGAGGCGCCTAGAGGCAATAAGCGAATATCAGGCCTCCCCAATCCGTCTGACCACATCACTTCCAGTAAATCCTCCATTTGTTTCTGGTAAACTACAAAGGAGTAAACTGAAAGGAGTGCAGACTAAGTGACCTGATGATGATGTTGATGAAATTAAAAAGCGTCATCTTTTTGCAGTTACAGCTTTTTTTTTAAAGGTTATTAGTAATTTGTTAGGTATTACAAAAAATACTAATAGTCCCGTTAGCCCCTCGTACTAAGCTAAATATGCTTGTATCACGAGTGAGCTCACCACAATAGCGCGAGCGGCGGCGGGGACCGAACCCGCGTTCCCCGGATCACGAGTCGGCCAGTCCGATCCCTTCACCGTTCGGCTATCGTAGCTTTAAAGAGAGAGATTAGATGACCATGGTGAAGAAAATGAGCTTACTCACCGTATTCTGGTCTTCCAGCCGTTTTTCACGGAGCGGGTGTTCCAAATCTTCGACGAGGACGACTCGGGTGCCATCTCGCTGCAGGAGTTCATCGCGGCGGTGCACCGCTTTGCGGGGCAGACGCCTGATGACAAGATACGGTTCCTGTTCGAGGTCTACGATTTGGATGGTGAGTGTGTGCCAGTAAAATTAATGACTTACTTTGACTTGTCCTATGTCCCTAGATGGGGCAGAGGGCGTCCACAAAAACAGTCCTCCATCGCGTTCGGTTTTGAGCTTCGCGCTTGATCTCGCTCTAGGTCTTGCCGATCTTCTTCGCCTCGTCTGCTACAGTGCGCCGCCAAGTTTGCTTGGGGCGACAACGTTTGCGTTTTTCTTGGGGGTTCCAATCTAGAGCCTGCTTAGGGATGTGATCGGAGTCCCTTCGGAGAGTGTGGCCAATCAAAAAGAGTAAAATTAATGACAGAAATCAAATGTGACCACTAAGGAATGGGTATGTTTGAATATGTAAGACCCGGTTTCTGCCAAAGTGGAGAGAAGAGGAGACGAGAGATGTCCAAACCAGTCAGATTTCCGAGCTCAGTTTCGAGTGGAGAGGAGATTTGGAAATAACGAAATCTGATTGTTTATTCAAAACATCATTCCTCTCGTCTCTTTACCTCTCCGTTTTGATGAAAACCTGGTCTAAGGGTTAAAGAATTTCTTCAGCTTAAATTTTGTGACCATCCTTAGTGTTTTGCCCAATTCTTTGACATAGCTTATGTTTCCAGAAATAGTTGTAATCCCATCAAAAACAATACTTGTCAAAAAAACCAAGTCTCGCAACTCAGTTGTTCTACGGTAAAAAGTTGTGAGATCCATGTAATACCAAGTCCAGGCCAGGAAATCTTTAACGTTTTACATAAATTATTGATTTGGCCATCGCACTAAATAATTTAATTTACACGTGTTTTCATGTGGATGGCCCCCAGATACCCTACTTAATATGGATTACCTTGGGAGGTGAAGTGGGTGTACTAGGGTACTTTTTTCTGCGCTATATTTTATTCTCGTCTTTTTAGGCGATGGCCTTATCCAGCACAGAGAACTCCAGCACGTAATGCGAGCCTGCATGGAGGAGAACGGCATGCAGTTCAGCGACGAACAGCTGCTCGAGCTCACGGGCGCCATGTTTGAAGACGCAGATACAGAAAATAGGGGCGCTATCACCTTTGAAGCATTGAGGCATCAGCTGTCCAAGCATGACGGGCTTTTGGAGAATTTGTCTATTAGGTAAGTGAGTTCAGCAACGAGCAGCTGCTTGAGTTGACGGGCGCCATGTTCGAAGACGCAGATAAGGAGAACAGGGGCGCCATCACGTTTGAGGCACTAAGGCATCAGCTGTCCAAGCATGATGGACTTTTGGAGAATTTGTCCATCAGGTAAGTAAGTAAGCAGTTAGGAGCAGCAGCAGCAGAGAATAGCTCGAGCTAATGGGCGCTCTGTACAGAGAACAGGGGCGCCATCACCTTTGAAACGTTAAGGCATCGGCTGTCGAATCTAGATGGGCTTTTGGAGAATTTGTCTATTAGGTAAGTGAGTTCAGCAACGAGCAGCTGCTTGAGTTGACGGGCGCCATGTTTGAAGACGCTGACATAGAGAATAAGGGCGCCATCGACTTTGAAGCATTGAGGCATCAGCTGTCGAAACACGATGGGCTTTTGGAGAATTTATCCATCAGGTAAGTGAGCAGTTCAGCAACGAGCAGCTGCTTGAGCTGACAGGCGCCATGTTTGAAGACGCTGACAGCGTCAGCTGTCCAAGCACGATGGGCTTTTGGAAAAAAATTAGCTGTTTTAGTTGATACAGCAAAATGTTTAATGCCCTGATAAAGGAAAAACCTAGCACCTACACTGGTTTGATTATTATTAGTAGATCCTGGCCACACAGGAGTTGCAGCGGTGGAAAATGTGGGAATTGCCCTATAGTAGTTTTTGTGTTTGCAGAAAGATATTTTGCTATCGAGAATAAATACTAAGACTAAGTTGCACCATCTTACTTTAACAGTAACCGGTGTTTTTTGTATGGAGTTTGACGGACTTTTGACGTTTGATAAAGTTAAAGTAAGGTGGTGGAACCCAGCCTAAGTGGTTTCATTAGGCTGGGTAAAAGTTCCACATTGTTAAAAGTTCCTTTATCTTCCAGTATAGACCGGTGGCTCGTCCCCCCAAAACCTACTCCAGAGCCGACGTCTTTCCTACAACGCCTCAACCGTCTGAAGCCGTACCAGCTCTCGCTGCCGTACTTCAAGAACAACTACGTGTTCGTGGGGTATCTGGCGGTGTTCTTCCTGGTCAACCTCGGGCTCTTCGTGTCGAGGGCTATTGAGTATAGACATCACCATGGATTCGTCATCGTGGCGAGGGCTTGTGGTGAGTGAATACAATTTTTTGTACATAGCAGCAGTTAGCATAGTTCAGTCAGTCACTAGCATCGCATAGCAGTTACTTATCTGATTATAAGAATTATTATCTCTAAGAAAGAGTACATTACATTGTTATAATCAGGGTTTCCTAAACTGTATTTCGCGATGCCCTGGGGCGCTACGGCACCATCCCAAAGGGATCGTGACAAAAATGGCAGAATATTCAGGGTTGAGGTTGAATATCCAGGTTATCACACCACACCAGAAGGGCTCCTGGTGTTCGCATAATTCTCCTTTAGGGCTTTTTCAAATTAGACGTTTTGAAGAGGATGCAGTTATCAAACAATTTTTGTCTACGATTCTGCAATCGGTTAACTAACATACGGCTAACACATCTTATTTGAAAGAGCGCGCGCTCAATCGCCTCTAACAAAATCCACGGGAAGACTGGGAGTGATCCTAAGTGATCCTTCGCTCTGCTGCACTGAGACAGATATAAGAACAACATTCCATTCTATTGTGTTCCTCCAAAAATCCACGGGAAGGTGGAAGAGGGAAGATCAGAATACCGAGGTATTCCGCTCTGCTACACGGGGACACGTACTCACGTAGCGTGGGCAGGCCTCCTACTAGGTGGACCGACGATCTCGTAAAGGTCGCGGGAAGAGCCTGGATGCGGGCAGCGCAGGACCGTGCATTGTGGAAAACCTTGGAGGAGGCCTTTGTCCAGCAGTGGACGTCATTTGGCTGAAACGACGACGACGACGACGACACGGGGACAAAATTAATTAAAATCTATGAGTGGATACCGTTTCGGTAACATATTACCCACTCTATTTAGTTTTGCTTTTGTCTTCATTTTTTATGTTGTTTTGTGTCACTGAACAAAATATTTCATTTTCATTTTTTCATTTTCTATTCTATCTTCCTCCTGTAGGCCAGTGCCTGAACTTCAACTGCGCGTGGGTGCTGGTGCTGATGCTGCGGCACTGCATCACGCAGCTGCGAGCCCGCGGGCTCTCCGCCGCCCTGCCGCTCGACCACCACATCTACCTGCACAAGCTCACCGGGGTGCTGGTGGCTGTATACAGCGTGGTGCACACTATTATGCACCTGTGCAACTTCAGTAAGTCGAAGACAAAAATTCATTAGCGACATAATTAGTCCCAGGTCTCCCCCAGTGGCTTTAGTTCCTGCCGCTCGACCACCACATCTACTTGCACAAGCTTACCGGGGTGTTGGTGGCTGTATACAGCGTGGTTCATACCATCATGCATCTTTGTAACTTCAGTAAGTCAGACATGACGACACGTCATCATCATATCAGCTACAAGGTGTCCGCAGCCGCTCGACCACCACATCTACCTCATCTACCTGCACAAGCTCACTGGAGTCCTGGTGGCTATATACAGCGTGGTTCATACCATCATGCACCTGTGCAACTTCAGTAAGTCCTCATTATCATTACAGCCACGGATTGTCCACTGCTAAACATGGACCTCCCCCAATGATTTTAGTCGCTGCCGCTCGACCACCACGTATAACTACCTGCACAAGCTCACTGGAGTCCTTGTGGCTATATACAGCGTGGTGCACACCATCATGCACCTTTGTAACTTCAGTAAGTTAGATATACGTTCATCATTACAGCTACGGGTCGTCCACTTTTGAAGGACTTTTCAGATCGGCCATTTGGAAGCAGCTTGTATCCAGTAAGTCAAAGATGATGTCATCATATCAGCTACAAGGTGTCCGCTGCCGCTCGACCACCACATCTACCTGCACAAGCTAACTGGGGTCCTGGTGGCTGTATACAGCGTGGTGCATACCATCATGCATCTTTGTAACTTCAGTAAGTCCTCATTATCATTACAGCCACGGATTGTCCACTGCTAAACATGGACCTTACAGTTAGAGGTAAGATAGCCAGTTCCTCCGTGGTTGAGGATTCCGGGTGAAGCTCGCTTCCACCTTCGGCCTGATCGTCACTTACCATCAGGTTAGATACAGGCCAAGAGCTTCCTCGTTGTGGATAAAAAATAAAAAAAACCTCCCCCAATGATTTTAGTCCCTGCCGCTCGACCACCACATCTACCTGCACAAGCTCACCGTGGTCCTGGTGGCTATATACAGCGTGGTTCATACCATCATGCATCTTTGCAACTTCAGTAAGTTGAAGTCAGACAATATTACGTCGTCATCAAGTCAGCTACAGAGTGTACGCTTCCGCTCGACTACCACAGCTCACTGGAGTCCTGGTGGCCATCTACAGCGTGGTGCATACCATCATGCACCTTTGTAACTTCAGTAAGTTAAACATTATCATCATCAATTAGTCACCATCGCCAGCCACAAGACGTCTGCTGCCGCTCGACCACCACATCTACCTGCACAAGCTCACTGGCGTACTGATGGCTATCTATAGTGTGGTGTATACCATCATGCACCTTTGTAACTTCAGTAAGTTTGAAATTATACCACGAAACGTCATTGGGGGAAGACTTCAGTTGTTGCCGCTCGACCACCACATCAACCTGCACAAGCTCACTGGGGTCCTGGTGGCTATATACAGCGTGGTTCATACCATCATGCACCTTTGCAACTTTAGTAAGTAAAAGCCAAACATTTCTTCATCATCATGGCGGATACAGTATCAGCTACAAGGCGTCTGCTGCCGCTCGACCACCACATCTACCTGCACAAACTCACCGGCGTACTCGTGGCTATATACAGCGTGGTTCATACCATCATGCACCTTTGTAACTTCAGTAAGTTAAACATTACAGCTACGGGTCGTCCACTTTTGAAGGACTTTTCAGATCGGCCATTTGGAAGCAACTTGTATCCAGTAAGTCAAAGATGATGTCATCATATCAGCTACAAGGCGTTCGCTGCCGCTCGACCACCACATCTACCTGCACAAGCTCACTAGGGTACTCGTGGCTATATACAGCGTGGTTCATAGCATCATGCATCTGTGCAACTTCAGTAAGTTAAAGAATACATCATCATGTCAGCTACAGGTCTCCCCCAGTGACTTTAGTCCCTGCCGCTCGACCTGGTGGTCGAGCAGCTACCTGCACAAGCTCACTGGGGTCCTGGTGGCTATCTATAGTGTGGTGCATACCATCAGGCACCTTTGTAACTTCAGTAAGTTGAAGTCAGACAATATTACGTCGTCATCAAGTCAGCTACAGAGTGTACGCTTCCGCTCGACCACCACATCTACCTGCACAAGCTCACTGGGGTCCTGGTGGCTATATACAGCGTGGTGCATACCATCATGCACCTTTGCAACTTCAGTAAGTCGAAGCTTCAGTAAAGTAAACATTTCGTCATCATCATGTCAGTCATAGAATGTCATGATGGACATGGATCTTCTCTAATGACCTTTAGTCGCAGTCGCTCGATCACAACATCTACCTGCACAAGCTCACCGGGGTCCTGGTGGCTGTATACAGCGTGGTGCATACCATCATGCATCTTTGTAACTTCAGTAAGTCTGAAATTATATCATATTCTTCCCCTCTCAATGACTTAAGATGCTGGGGCAGCATCAACACCGACCTGCACAAACTCACTGGCGTACTCGTGGCTATATACAGCGTGGTGCATACTATCATGCACCTGTGCAACTTCAGTAAGTCGAAGCCAAACATTTCGTCATCATCATGGCAGATACAGTATCAGCTACAAGGCGTCCGCTGCCGCTCGACCACCACATCTACCTGCACAAGCTTACTGGGGTCCTGGTGGCTATATACAGCGTGGTGCATACTATCATCTTTGTAACTTCAGTAAGTCAGACCTCATTTTCATTACAGCCACCCAAGGGTCGTCTACTCTTGAAAGCTTTTTCAAATCAGCTGGTTGGAAGCAGCCTGTATCCAACGACTTCATTAATCCCTTCCCTTCCTCTAATCCATCGAGCTATGTCTGCTCTCCGCCGCCCTGCCGCTCGACCACCACATCTACCTGCACAAGCTCACTGGGGTCCTCGTGGTTATATACAGCGTGGTGCATACCATCATGCACCTTTGCAACTTCAGTAAGTCAGATATTAGATCATCATTTACAGCTACAAGGTGTCCGCTGCCGCTCGACCACCACATCTACCTGCACAAGCTCACTGGGGTCCTCGTGGCTATATACAGCGTGGTGCATACCATCATGCACCTTTGCAACTTCAGTAAGTCGAAGAGAAACATTTCATAATCGTCATTTCAGTCACAGGACGTCCACTGCTGGACATAGACCTTCTCCAATGACCTTTAGTCGCTACCAGTTGACCATCTACCTGCACAAGCTCACTGGAGTCCTGGTGGCTATCTACAGCGTGGTTCATACCATCATGCACCTTTGTAACTTTAGTAAGTAAAAGCCAAACATTTCTTCATCATCATGGCGGATACAGTATCAGCTACAAGGCGTCTGCTGCCGCTCGACCACCACATCTACCTGCACAAGCTCACCGGCGTACTCGTGGCTGTATACAGCGTGGTGCATACCATCATGCATCTTTGTAACTTCAGTAAGTCGAAGAGAAACATGTCATAATCGTCATTTCAGCCACAGGACGTCCACTGCTGGACATAGACCTTCTCCAATGATTTTAGTAGCTGCCGCTCGACCACCACATCTACCTGCACAAGCTCACCGGGGTCCTGGTGGCTGTATACAGCGTGGTTCATACCATCATGCACCTTTGTAACTTCAGTAAGTCGAAAGTACAGCAGGTCAGACTATACATTTTTGTCGCCTTCCATTTGCCGCTACAAGTCTTTCCTCTATTTTGAGGGCGCCCTTTGGCCTTGACTACTTACCACAGTTACCACGTATTTATTAGTGTGTGACGAACGGGGCTCTTTAGAGTGCTGAGTTTTTGCTGATATTGTGCCTTGAATTGTACCCACCATACCGGCAACCGTAACCACCACCATGTGTCATGAACAGTCCTAGCTGTAGAAACAAGACGTAGTGTTTGTAAATTATTTCTTCCACTTCTACCTACTTCTATCTCAATTTTCACATCGACTTTCACTTCCCCACTTCCATTTCTACCTCCTTAGACATTACCAAAACAACAAATCTATTCCCAGGTCTGATCGTGGTGAACGACCCCATCACGAACGCCAACAACTACACGCTGAACGAGTGGCTGCTGACGTCACGGCCGGGGCTGTTCGGTTTGGTGGCGGGCTGCGCCAACCCCACAGGTGTTGCGCTGTGCCTCGTACTGGCCATCGTGTTCGGTTGCAGCCAGCCGTGTATAAGGCGAGGGGGGAGTTTTGAGGTGAGGTTTAATATATTGAGGTTTATTGTATATTAACCGGCAGACAGTGGTGACTGAGTTTGTTGCGGCGCTTCTTCTCAGCACTTGCCAAATGTTGGTCTCGAAGCGCTGGTAGGGTAAAAAGATTATGAGACATGTAGAGGCTCCTTAAGAGCAAAATGACGATTTGTAAGAACTATTTATTAGTCTACTAAACAAATAAAGAAATTTTGACTTTGACTTTGAGGTTCATTTGATGTTTTCATTCCAGCTTACCAAGACTACTTTTCGACTTTCACTTTGATTTTTAGAGTACAAGTCCACCTTTTGTTTGAGTTTGTTTCCACTTCGACCTCGAGAATAAAGTCTTTAAAAGCCCGACTACTTTCACTTTTAACGACTTGTATTTCTATTTCGATTCAATTCGACTTCGACTTCCGACACAAGTGCAACATCGATCCTCATTTCAGCTTTGATTCTGACTTCTTCGACTTCCACTTCTTCTATTTCGAGTTTCATTTAAATTTCTATTCCAATTGTATTGTACTACAGTACTTGCAGATATTATATCGTGCATATTTGTGAATAGTGACTGTCCCCGTACTCGGGCTCTTCAGATTGGTTTTTACTAATCGCTAAAGTAAAGATCCCATCGCTGTGATTACCTACTTGTCCTTTTTAGATTGGATTTAACTATTCGTTCAAGTAAAGATAGCATCGCTGTGCTTTGCACCCACTACCTAAGTCTTTGACACCAGGATAAGATGTTACAGACACTTTTTATTATGAAACCACCTCCAATTGCTTCCTTATACTATGTCAATCAATCAACAACATTATTGTAACTAGCTAAGTAAGTTGTAGAAGCAATAAAGGACTTTATTTGTTTATTTATGGCAGGTGTTCTACTGGACGCACCTGCTGTACATCCCGTTCTGGGTGCTGCTTCTGTTCCACGGGCCCAACTTCTGGAAGTGGTTCGTGCTGCCGGGCACCGTCTACGTCATCGAGCGGGTCGTGCGCCTCGTGTGGATGAGGTGAGGTCATCATCATTTCACCCATAGGACGTCCACTGCTGAACATAGGCCTCCCCCAATTATTTTCACATCGCCCGTTTGGTAGCGGCCTGCATCCAGCGATACATCTACCTTCATGTACAGTGGCAATGAGACATTCATGGCAACAGAGAGAGATGCGGGAGATCGTTCAGAGCTGTATCCGCCTCTACAACCGATGTGTAGAAAAATTGAATAGAATAGAATACCTTTATTCAGCATTAACATTTATGTGCATACATACATGTACAGAGGTTAAATATTACTGAGCCATGCTGAAAAGGCGCCCGCTCAGCGAAAATCGTGACATGACACACACAAGTCGTCAAATCACGAAGCTGGTTTTCAGCGGGTACCAACATGGGGGTTATTACGCCAATTATGCGCCCTTTTGACAGTGACAGTGACTCCTGAATCGAATGTACCTACTACTACTATTTCTATTTATTTATATTAACCGGCAGACAGTGGTGACTGAGTTTGTTGCGGCGCTTCTTCTCAGCACTTGCCAAATGTTGGTCTCGAAGCGCTGGTAGGGTAAAAAGATTATGAGACATGTAGAAGCTCCTTAAGAGCATATGACGATTTGTAAGAACTATTTATTAGTCTAAACAAATAAAGAAATTTTGACTTTGACTTTGACTTTTGACGGTTTACCAATATAGATGACCCACGCTGAACTGTCCCACCAAACTCAATGACAGGGGGGCGCCACTATCGTTCAACTATATGGTTTCCAACATGGCAAAAATCGGAACCAGCGATCCGGTATTGACAGTGGCGTGGCGCCCCACCGTCAATGCCATGGACAGGACAGTTCAGTATTTTGGAACTATAAAATTTGTGTCGGTTCGTAACACTTCCTGGCAAAAAGGCGCGCAACAGAGGGCGCTGCAGTTAAAATAAAATATCAATTTATTTACATAAATACAAAATAAAATATAAAAAAAGGTAGACCTAAAATATGACATTTACAAAATATTTATAGAAATAGAAATAGGCCTCCCCCAATGATTTCCACATCGCCCGCGCCTGGTTGGTAAAGGTAGCAGGAAGGCGCTGGCCGCAGGCCGCTATTGGTAGCGGCGCGCCTTCCTGCTATCTTTATGAGGTCGTTGGTCCACCTTGTGGGTGAGGTAAGTTGCTGGATGCTTGCTTCGCTCTTGTTCACACTACCTTTAAAGTCTCTGGTGGCCTTCCAACAAGTCTTAAGTGGCACTTCATACTTTTTAAAACTGGTGTCTCAAGCAAATCTGTCTTTGATAAAATATCGTCGTTTGCCTCCTAAAAAAAAAAAAAAAAAATACAACTTTAAGAAGTGTAATTTGAAAGAAGCGCATTTGAATTTTCTATCATCATAAGAATCATGTTCCTTTTATAAATAGTTCATGCTCTAATCTAAACATTATAAATTATCTTCTTATTTTCTGTATGCTTGGTGACAAATCCTAGATTCCCGAGTTAATGGAATCGATCAGGTTTATGGCCCAGTAATTTATAAAACCATTGTTTATGGCCCAAAGGTTATAGAACTCCTGGGCCTTAAAGTTGTCAGTCTCTGATGGAGTGGGAAGTGGAGCATCAAAATGAGCTTCACCAAATTCTTCCTTATTCCCCTTAGGTCTGAACACGGCAAGAGCTACATATCCTCCGGTATCCTTCTCCCGTCGCGCGTCACACACCTGGTGGTGAAGCGTCCGCCGCACTTCGAGTTCCGAGCGGGCGACTACGTGTTTGTGAACGTGCCGGCCGTCGCCGCTTACGAGTGGCATCCCTTCACCATCAGTAGTGCACCTGAGCAAACTGGTAAGTCAGAAGCACAGAACTATAAAACACATTTTATTATTTATTAAAAGTCCCAGTATTAACTCTACCGTTGCTTCGGGACCGTGCCGTGTGACGACGGCAGAGTAGAATACATTTGTCACCAACCCCTACTCTTCTCGCGGGTGTCGTAAGAGGCGACTTAGGGACTACAGATCAAACAGAGAACGGGCAACAGCGCTCTCTGAAAAACATCAATATTTTACACTGCGATCTCTAACCCGCCTGCCAGGCGTGGGGATTATGGCAAAACCCCCTCCACTATAGTAGAGGAGGCTCATAGTCCAGCAGTGGTCTGTAAAGGGCTGTTGATGATGTTAATGATGACTGCTTCGGGAACGAACGATCCTTGTGCTACCTAAATCTCCCGTGGCTTCACCAGACCGTCAATCCACCGAGTGGTCCACCGTCATTCTGTGGTTGTCACTCGAGAACTTTTCTGCCTCAACAGCACAGTTCAGTTCTGGGGGCGTAGTGTGAGTTTACGTCAAACACATTCGATATCGACGAAGATTTTAGTTCTTGCAAGTTTCCGTCAAGCGCGCTATATAATCCGTCATACATTTTTATCTCACTTTTTTACGTAGTCCACATCGAATGCGTTTGAAGTAAACTCACACTACACCCCCTGCAAGCCACCTACTTAACTATTTATGCCCTTAAAATTTGGTAGCTCTGCAAACTGTATCGGTTACCTTGGTTTTCCTACAGGTATTTCTTGCATGAATTTATAACATGTAATTTTCTCCTAGAGCACATCTGGCTGCACGTGCGCGGCGTGGGCGAGTGGACCAACCGCCTGTACGAGTACTTCGAGCAGGAACATGCAAGATTGCACGGCTCTAACGCAGTGCACGAGTGAGTCCATTTCCATTCATTGTCATCATTTCAGCCAAAGGACATCCTCAAACAGATCCTCAGACAGAACAAATACCTCCTAAAGGTTTCCACAACGATCTCATGCGCTGCCCGCATCCAGCTGCTCAGTAAATGCTCCAAAAAGTGTTTCATGCGCGGTCAACACCATTAACATTTCCACTTACTATTTCCACGCCTGTTGACATCGCAGTGCATCTTTGGAGCAACTGTGTAAAAAGTTTGTGATACCGTGATACCTGTCCATGAAATCGCAACAAGCAGACTGTTTTCTGCAGTACGTAACCCAAACCCATGCATATTTTTAATTCAATTTTGATACATCTTACTTTTTACTTCATCATCATCATCATTTCAGCCATAGGACGTCCACTGCTGAACATAGGTCTCCCCTAATGCTTTTCACGTTGATCGATTGGTAGCAGCCTGCATCCAGCGCTTCCCTGCTACCTTTACGATGTCGTCAGTCCACCTTGTAGGTGGACGTCCCACGCTGCGTTTTCCGGTACGCGGCCTCCATTCCAGAACCTTGCTGCCCCATCGGCCATCAGTTCTGCGTACTATATGCCCTGCCCATTGCCACTTCAGCTTGCTAATCCGTCGGGCTATGTCAGCAACTTTGGTTCGTTTACGGATTTCCTCATTTCTGATTCGATCTCGCAAAGAAATACCAAGCATAGCCCTCTCCATAGCACGCTGTGCGACTATATTTTCCTTTGTATGTAACTTTTTACTTCCTAGGACTTATATTTAAGAACAACTTTACCAAGTTTTGCTTAATGTAACGCTACAGAGTCGAACATTACATTAATGAAGCGTTACAAGTGAATGCTCCAGGTGAAGGAGCACCTTTATAAAAATAAAAAAGTACCAAAAAAAATATTGAAACTCATTCTCCCTCCATCCGGCAGTAAAGTAGCCCGCACCAGTTCGGGCCAGAGCAACGTGAGCAAGCGCAAGGGCTCGCTGATTCTCAAGAAGCGCTCCGTGGACTTCTCGCCGGTGGGGTACGTGAATGACGGCTTCAGCATCGAGGAGGAGAAGCCCAATGGAGACCTTAAAGGTAGGGTTTTATGCAGGGCTATGGATATCCGTAACCGTAACCGAAACTTTCGGATATCCGAAATAAAAAATATCCGAAACCGTAACCGTAACCGATTCAAATGTTTCGGATAGTTTCGGATGTAGGCAGTTTAAATTGTTTATGTATAGCATTATAATGAAAAGGCATAACATGTCTGTCTGCCTGATTTACCTTTATAATGCCATCTGGAATCAATTTTTATTTTTTTACATTCTAAAGCACAGATTATCCGTAACCGTAACCGAAACTTTCGGATATCCGGAAAAAAAAATATTCGTAACCGAAACCGGTATAATATTATTCCTATATCCGTAACCGTATCCATAACCAAAACTACATATTATCTATAACATCCCTAGTTTTATGACTTCATAACCAGGCATATTCATGCAAAGCTATGCAGAAAACCATGTAAGTCTGTCACTATACAGAGTCTAGCTCGGCTACGGCTATGGTTACAGTACCGAGGAGGAAAAGCCAAATGGAAATGTTAAAGGTTACGAGATTCTAAGACTTCGCAACCAGTCCAATGTATGCAATCCCAAGCTATTTTGGGAAGACAAGACCGACGAGGACGTCTTGGTCGTATCTAGTACACACTCATGCAGGAGACCCAGAAAACTATACAGGTCTCCTACAGCCACAGGGGTCACCTACATCTTCTGCCAACATCGATTGTGCCAGCGTCAAGGAATCGAAACCCAATGAAGACTTTAAAGGTTGGGCTAAAGTTTTAGTAAAAGTGGGAATACCTTACAATTTTTAGCCTTACCTAACCAGACCATTATTCCCGGTTAAAAAGTTAAAGGACCTTTTGGATTACTGTTTCCCCTTTCCTTTGTTGCTTTTTTTAAGTTCACTGATAATAATTCTGCCCAATATGTAATGTTTCCAGTGCTATCCCCAGCGGTGCGAAGCGCGGTATTCCTGACGCCGCAGAAGTTAGAGAAATCCCGTTCGATGCCCGACGTCATGAACAACCAGAAGAAGAAACAACGACTGCTAGTGTAAGTTGCTTTTACTTAAATTTTTTGTAGATCTTGAATGCCTAAAATTGATGTAATCTAGAATTGTTTTGCCTGCATTTTCTACTCTAGCCTGACGTTTTGGGGATCTAACATGATGTTCGCATATAGCCGCCTTTTATGATATTTACGAAAAGAATGGGTGTTATCCTATTTTACTCTGTCAGAACACAAAATATAACAGAAGACAAACTCCATACTAAACGCGCTCGAGCCACGCACACATAGACACCGCTCGAGCAAGACTGTCTTGGACGAATGCGAGCGCGACGTGGCGCGACAGACAGACGTTCGCCACACGTTCCCTGTGGTTCGCTTGAGTCACGCGCTGGTCAACCGCCTGTGATATTATTTTGTTTTGCGCAATTGACGAAAATGAGTGAACAGAAAAAGTCGTATTTTAATTGTTCGGTATTTGGTTGCTTAAACTCATCATTAAATGCCGAATTTTCATTTTTTAAATTACCAGTTGATTCGGGGATAAGTAAGTTATTTATTTGAATTTCAATTGAAATTGAAAGCCAACTCAATTATTAGGAATATCTAATTGTTTAGAGAGGTTTTAGGAATTATTAGATAACTAGCTTTTGCCCGCGGCTTCACCCGCGTGAAATTTAGTTTGTCACAGATCGTCATAAATTATAGCCTATATATTATTCAGGGTTATAAACAATAATACTGTAAAGTTACATCAAAATCCGTTCAGTAGTGATCGCGTGAAAGAGCAACAAACATCCAGACATCCAAACTTTCGCATTTATAATATTAGTTGGATAATAGTGTCAACCACTCAACTAAATACTACTTCCTTCTCGTGTATTTGTTTGCAAACTATTACTATAATAACGTACTAAATATAAATAAGTATACGTGGATATCTGTTATTGTCTTTCTTGCATAGTATTAAGAGTTACATTTTTCTATCATAACGAAATAAACGCAACACATGACAATACAACCCTAGCGCGACGGCCGAGCGTGCGAGCGAGAGAGGTATGCAAAGCGAGGTACATACATGAGTTTACCTTCTGTTATATTTTGTGGTCAGAACAACAAGACATGCCCAATAGTTGACACTTTAAGAGATATTATTTGTATTGTATGAGGCCCCAGAGGTGGAATTGTGTAAAGCAATCGTTATCATTTGACAGTTCATAACGTACGAATATTCTGTCAAACGCCTTGTATATCTGACTTTATGGTACGTTATGAACTTCTTCTTCTTTTCGTGTCGACAACAAACCTACACAGTGTCAGCCCAAAACTCCGCCACAAGAGTGGCGTTGTCAGTAGCACTCATCAAATCCTCCTGAGTGCAGTTGCTTGGGCACTCAGGGCATGACATCAGGTGCTGTCAAATGATTACAACTGTCTACAGCATTTTTGCGCACGGGTTATGCATAGCTTATTTTTATTGCTTTAATACCTAGAAATAAGAATAACAACAAAAAAAAATTCTGAATTTGCTTTTATGTGTAAAAAATAGAAAAATTCATATCAATGAATGTATGAAACATGAACATAGAGATGATTTAATTTGTTGACAAATATTTTTTTTTCTTTCTTTCTTTCATTCTTTCTAATTATTAAAACATACCAAACATCCATTTAAGATTCATTCTCACAAGAGAAAATTGAAAATAAAGTCCAAATATTTATTAAAAATGAACAGTTCTAATTTCCTGTCATGTTCCATAGAAAATTTTTCTCATAAAAATCTAACCCTATTATGCTTTCAGTTTACTGGCCTTGGTAACGTCGTCTCTCAAATCCCATTATATTTTGATGAAAGCGTGCCCCTTGTTCTTGCGAATAAGCCCCCATAATTATCTATAAATATATCTATCCCAATGAGAATGTGACGTGTTTCTTTAGAGACATTTTACTATGAAGATGGAAAATTCAAATCGCTATAACTCTTTAAAGAGCAAATATTTTCGATTTGTAATCGCACTTTTTTTATATAAATTTGCTTATATAATCAGAATATAATAAGTAAAATCTTTTTTTTTTGTTAAAAAATTTTTTTTTGTTGACCGGTGATGATGGCTTTACACAATTCCACCTCTGATCATGGTAACTTTATGCGCAGCTTACGCGACTACATGCGCTCCGAGTCGGAGAACAGCTTCGACCTGCGCTCGCTTCGCTCAGCGCGCGTCACCGGCGCCTACCGCAGCCCTCAGCTGCGAGCGCTCGCGCACTCCTTCCGCTACCTGCGCACCAAGCCGGCCGCCGTCGCGCTGCCCGCGCCACGTGACCAGGACCGGCGACGTAGCAACGACAGTATACTTACCATAGGTCGGTCACAGCAGGTCGCAGCGGGGCACAGCAGGTTACAGCTGGTCACAGCAAGGTCACAGCGGGGCACAGCAGGTCACAGGTCACAGCGGGTCACTCGCTCGCGCACTCCTTCCGCTACCTGCGCACCAAGCCGGCCGCCGTCGCGCTGCCCGCGCCACGTGACCAGGACCGGCGACGTAGCAACGACAGTATACTTACCATAGGTAGGTCACATAGGGCATATAGTACGCAGAACTGACGGCCGATGGGGCAGCAAGGTTCTGGAATGGAGGCCGCGTACCGGAAAACGCAGCGTGGGACGTCCACCCACAAGGTGGAGTGACGACATCGTAAAGGTAGCAGGGAAGCGCTGGATGCAGGCTGCTACCAATCGATCAACGTGGAAAGCATTAGGGGAGGCCTATGTTCAGCAGTGGACGTCCTATGGCTGAGATGATGATGATGATGATGAGGTAGGTCACAGCAGGTCACTGCAGGTCACAGCTGGTCACAGCGGGTCACTCGCTCGCGCACTCCTTCCGCTACCTGCGCACCAAGCCGGCTGCCGTCGCGCTGCCCGCACCACGTGACCAGGACCGCCGACGTAGCAACGACAGCATCCTCACCATAGGTAGGTCACATAGGGCATATAGTACGCAGAACTAACGGCCGATGGGGCAGCAAGGTTCTGGAATGGAGGCCGCGTACCAAAAAACGCAGCGTGGGACGTCCACCTACAAGGTGGACCGACGACATCGTAAAGGTAGCAGGGAAGCGCTGGATGCAGGCTGCTACCAATCGATCAACGTGGAAAGCATTAGGGGAGGCCTATGTTCAGCAGTGGACGTCCTATGGCTGAGATGATGATGATGAGGTAGGTCACAGCAGGTCACAGAGGGTCACAGCGGCTCACAGCAGGTCACAGCGGGTCACTCGCTCGCGCACTCCTTCCGCTACCTGCGCACCAAGCCGGCTGCCGTCGCGCTGCCCGCACCACGTGACCAGGACCGGCGACGTAGCAACGACAGTATACTCACCATAGGTAGGTCACAGTAGGTCACAGCGGGGCACAGCAGGTCTCAGCGAGACACAGCAGGTCACAGCAGGTCACAGTAGGTCACAGTGGGGCACAGCAGGTCACAACGGGGCTCAGCAGGTCACAGCGGGTCACTCGCTCGCGCATCCTTCCGCTACCTGCGCACCAAGCCGGCTGCCGTCGCGCTGCCCGCACCACGTGACCAGGACCGGCGACGTAGCAACGACAGCATCCTCACCATAGGTAGGTCACATAGGGCATATAGTACGCAGAACTGACGGCCGATGGGGCAGCAAGGTTCTGGAATGGAGGCCGCGTACCAAAAAACGCAGCGTGGGACGTCCACCTACAAGGTGGAGTGACGACATCGTAAAGGTAGCAGAGAAGCGCTGGATGCAGGCTGCTACCAATCGATCAACGTGGAAAGCATTAGGGGAGGCCTATGTTCAGCAGTGGACGTCCTATGGCTGAAATGATGATGATGATGAGGTAGGTCACAGCAGGTCACAGCGGGTCACAGCGGGTCACTGGCTCGCGCATCCTTCCGCTACCTACGCACCAAGCCGGCTGCCGTCGCGCTGCCCGCACCACGTGACCAGGACCGGCGACG
Source organism: Ostrinia nubilalis (assembly GCF_963855985.1). NCBI lineage: Eukaryota > Metazoa > Arthropoda > Insecta > Lepidoptera > Crambidae > Ostrinia > Ostrinia nubilalis. The sequence continues at coordinate 415,130 of NC_087110.1, forward strand.
TAGCAACGATAGTATACTCACCATAGGTAGGTCACATAGGGCATATAGTACGCAGAACTGACGGCCGATGGGGCAGCAAGGTTCTGGAATGGAGGCCGCGTACCGGAAAACGCAGTGTGGGACGTCCACCTACAAGGTGGAATGACGACATCGTAAAGGTAGCAGGGAAGCGCTGGATGCAGGCTGCTACCAATCGATCAACGTGGAAAGCATTAGGGGAGGCCTATGTTCAGCAGTGGACGTCCTATGGCTGAAATGATGATGATGATGGTGAGGTAGGTCACAGCAGGTCATAGCTGGTCACAACGGGTCACTCGCTCGCGCATCCTTCCGCTACCTGCGCACCAAGCCGGCTGCCGTCGCGCTGCCCGCACCACGTGACCAGGACCGGCGACGTAGCAACGACAGTATACTTACCATAGGTCGGTCATAGCAGGTCACAGCGGGGCACAGCGGGTCACTCGCTCGCGCACCAAGCCGGCTGCCGTCGCGCTGCCCGCACCACGTGACCAGGACCGTCGACGTAGCAACGACAGTATACTTACCATAGGTAGGCCACATAGGGCATATAGTACGCAGAACTGACGGCCGATGGGGCAGCAAGGTTCTGCAGTGGAAACCGCGTACCGGAAAACGCAGCGTGGGACGTCCACCTACAAGGTGGAGTGACGACATCGTAAAGGTAGCAGAGAAGCGCTGGATGCAGGCTGCTACCAATCGATCAACGTGGAAAGCATTAGGGGAGGCCTATGTTCAGCAGTGGACGTCCTATGGCTGAGATGATGATGATGATGATGAGGTAGGTCACAGCAGGTCACTGCAGGTCACAGCTGGTCACAGCGGGTCACTCGCTCGCGCACTCCTTCCGCTACCTGCGCACCAAGCCGGCTGCCGTCGCGCTGCCCGCACCACGTGACCAGGACCGCCGACGTAGCAACGACAGCATCCTCACCATAGGTAGGTCACATAGGGCATATAGTACGCAGAACTAACGGCCGATGGGGCAGCAAGGTTCTGGAATGGAGGCCGCGTACCAAAAAACGCAGCGTGGGACGTCCACCTACAAGGTGGACCGACGACATCGTAAAGGTAGCAGGGAAGCGCTGGATGCAGGCTGCTACCAATCGATCAACGTGGAAAGCATTAGGGGAGGCCTATGTTCAGCAGTGGACGTCCTATGGCTGAGATGATGATGATGAGGTAGGTCACAGCAGGTCACAGAGGGTCACAGCGGGTCACTGGCTCGCGCATCCTTCCGCTACCTACGCACCAAGCCGGCTGCCGTCGCGCTGCCCGCACCACGTGACCAGGACCGGCGACGTAGCAACGATAGTATACTCACCATAGGTAGGTCACATAGGGCATATAGTACGCAGAACTGACGGCCGATGGGGCAGCAAGGTTCTGGAATGGAGGCCGCGTACCGGAAAACGCAGTGTGGGACGTCCACCTACAAGGTGGAATGACGACATCGTAAAGGTAGCAGGGAAGCGCTGGATGCAGGCTGCTACCAATCGATCAACGTGGAAAGCATTAGGGGAGGCCTATGTTCAGCAGTGGACGTCCTATGGCTGAAATGATGATGATGATGGTGAGGTAGGTCACAGCAGGTCATAGCTGGTCACAACGGGTCACTCGCTCGCGCATCCTTCCGCTACCTGCGCACCAAGCCGGCTGCCGTCGCGCTGCCCGCACCACGTGACCAGGACCGGCGACGTAGCAACGACAGTATACTTACCATAGGTCGGTCATAGCAGGTCACAGCGGGGCACAGCGGGTCACTCGCTCGCGCACCAAGCCGGCTGCCGTCGCGCTGCCCGCACCACGTGACCAGGACCGTCGACGTAGCAACGACAGTATACTTACCATAGGTAGGCCACATAGGGCATATAGTACGCAGAACTGACGGCCGATGGGGCAGCAAGGTTCTGCAGTGGAAACCGCGTACCGGAAAACGCAGCGTGGGACGTCCACCTACAAGGTGGAGTGACGACATCGTAAAGGTAGCAGAGAAGCGCTGGATGCAGGCTGCTACCAATCGATCAACGTGGAAAGCATTAGGGGAGGCCTATGTTCAGCAGTGGACGTCCTATGGCTGAAATGATGATGATGATGATGAGGTAGGTCACAGCAGGTCACAGCAGGTCATAGCTGGTCACAGCGGGTCACGCGCTCGCGCACTCCTTCCGCTACCTGCGCACCAAGCCGGCTGCCGTCGCGCTGCCCGCACCACGTGACCAGGACCGTCGACGTAGCAACGACAGTATACTTACCATAGGTAGGTCACATAGGGCATATAGTACGCAGAACTGACGGCCGATGGGGCAGCAAGGTTCTGGAATGGAGGCCGCGTACCGGAAAACGCAGCGTGGGACGTCCACCTACAAGGTGGAGTGACGACATCGTAAAGGTAGCAGAGAAGCGCTGGATGCAGGCTGCTACCAATCGATCAACGTGGAAAGCATTAGGGGAGGCCTGTGTTCAGCAGTGGACGTCCTATGGCTGCAATGATGATGATGATGATGAGGTAGGTCACAGCAGGTCACAGCAGGTCACAGCGGGTCACAGAGGGTCACAGCTGGTCACAGCGGGTCACTCGCTCGCGCACTCCTTCCGCTACCTGCGCACCAAGCCGGCCGCCGTCGCGCTGCCCGCACCACGTGACCAGGACCGGCGACGCAGCAACGACAGTATACTCACCATAGGTAGGTCACAGCAGGTCACAGCTGGTCACAGCAGGTCACAGCGGGGCACAGCAGGTCACAGCGGGTCACAGCGGGTCACAGCAGGTCACAGTAGGTCACAGTGGGGCACAGCAGGTCACAGTGGGGCACAGCAGGTCACAGTGGGGCACAGCAGGTCACGGTGGGTCACTCGCTCGCGCACTCCTTCCGCTACCTGCGCACCAAGCCGGCCGCCGTCGCGCTGCCCGCGCCACGTGACCAGGACCGTTGACGTAGCAACGACAGTATACTCACCATAGGTAGGTCACAGCAGGTCACAGCTGGTCACAGCAGGTCACAGCGGGGCACAGCAGGTCACAGCGGGTCACAGCGGGTCACAGCAGGTCACAGTAGGTCACAGTGGGGCACAGCAGGTCACAGTGGGGCACAGCAGGTCACAGTGGGGCACAGCAGGTCACGGTGGGTCACTCGCTCGCGCACTCCTTCCGCTACCTGCGCACCAAGCCGGCTGCCGTCGCGCTGCCCGCACCACGCGACCAGGACCGGCGACGTAGCAACGACAGTATACTCACCATAGGTAGGCCACAGTAGGTCACAGCGGGGCACAGCAGGTGACAGCGGGGCACAGCAGGTCACAGCGGGGCACAGCAGGTCACAGCGGGTCACAGTGGGTAACAGCAGGTCACAGTAGGTCACAGCGGGTCACAGCAGGTCACAGCGGGTCACAGCTGGTCACAGCAGGTCACAGCAGGTCACAGCTAGTCACAGCAGGTCACAGCTAGTCACAGCAGGTCACAGCTGGTCACAGCAGGTCACAGGCTCACAGCTGATCACAGTAGATTCAAAGCACATTCACTGGACTCGTAATACTTGTATATCAGCTACACTCCACACATCTCACTCACTGCAAGTTCTCACCTGCGTACTCTACTACGTCACACGCTTCCTCAACCGAAGGCCGCAGCATAATCACTGTGGGTCAGTAGACTCTCTAGATCAGACACAACTCGCACTCATCGTAGGTCAGTCAGTCACACTCTCACTGTTGGTCAACCTCACTCCGCACTTACTGCAGCTCACTCACATTCCATAACCACTGTAGGTCAGCCACTCTATACACTCGCTGTAGGTAGATCATCCGCATTGTATAGATCGTTTCATCCACGAAGACGCGCCCCACCATTCTTCCGCTAATGTTTGTGTGTTATCGGTACACGCTAAATTTTATCCATGAGTGCACACGTACATCACTATACAGTGTGAGTCACGTTAAAGTGTACATATGTAAGTAGATGAAACTAGACCTATTTTTATCGACAAAAAAGAGGACAAAAAATTTTTGAGATTTTTTTTTAATTTTTTATAGAATTTTTTTTCTTCCAATTACTTATTGTAAAGAAAACGTAATAACTTTTAAACTAAGCGGTATATCCTTATAAAATAAAAACAGTAATAATGCTAAATAACGGGCAATACTAAAAAAATACATAAAATACACAAAAAAGGCCAACAAATAATAAAAAATGATACTTTTTGAAAAAATCTGCTTTAAAATTTGTGTTTTTTTGGTTATTTGATAAATTTCTCCAAAAAATGCCCCTATAACAGGTGGTTTTTATTACTTTGTATTATTCTCTATCGTATTATCTTTGTAAAACCAAAAATCGCATGTCTCTATCCCTATCACAACATTTGCTATGATCGTTTGAACAAAGGCCTGCCACAACATTATTCTCCGCTACAGTTAGAAACAATTTTAATTTTAACTTAAATGCTTATTTTACATCGAAATCTTTTTGTTTTTATTTGAAATCTAACTTGTCTATATCAAAATAACAAATCTAGAGCCATTTTCAGTTTCGTTGTTAACGAAGCGTTGAATGGCGCGCCCGGAGAGGCTTAGTTCAAACGATCATTGCAAACGTTGTGATAGGGATAGAGACATGCGATTTTTGGTTTTACGAAGGTAATACGATAGAAAATAATACAAAGTAATAAAAACCACCTATTATAGGGGCATTTTTTGGAGAAATTTATGAAATAACCAAAAAAACACGAATTTTAAAGCAGATTTTTTTCAAAAATTATCGTTTTTTATTATTTGTTGGCCTTTTTTGTGTATTTTATGTATTTTTTTAGTATTGCCTGTTATTTAGCATTATTAATGTTTTTATTTTATAAGGATATACCGCTTAGTTTAAAAGTTATTACGTTTTCTTTACAATAAGTAATTAGAAGAAAAAAAATTCTATAAAAAATTAAAAAAAAACTCAAAAAATTTTTGACCTCTTTTTGTCGATAAAAATAGGTCTAGTTTCATCTATTTTCATATGTACACTTTAACGTGACTCACACTGTATAATGACGCCCAGATTGCTCGGATCAAACTCCCCGCACCCCGTGCTTCCCTCGACCAAAAATAGCAAAGTCACTGAAGTCTATCTATAGGATTCATTTAAATAATAATATTATCTCTTACAGCTAGAAGAAGGTTGTCAAAGAGCCTGTCGCCGGACAAGGACGTGGAGTCGGTGGCTGACAAGCCGGTCATCAACGTGGTCAGCCCGTCAGAATCCTCGAGTGACGGGACGTCTATGGACTATCCCATTGGGAAACCTTTGGAGGTCAGTCAACAGATGATGATCAGTGTGCTTACCATGAGTTTACGTTAGGTGTGGTCACTACGTAAACTAAATACATCATAGAATTTTTGTCGCACTCACTAGCTAGCACACCTAACGTAAGCACCAGACCTAGATCGCTGTCCTTTTCAACTGTTACAAAAATATTTTGGTAGGTAATGTTTTACTACAACTGGGTCTATGTGTTTGCCCGGTGAGGATAGGTAGTCAAAGCTTTAATGGAATAAAACAAGTTATTCAGGATGAAACTCTATTTATTTAGAAGTCTCAAAGTGCCTTTAAAAAATTTGATAGTATTGCGAAGTAAACAACATACAACTCCATCTCTAGATAATCTTTCGAACTAACTACATTAAAGCCAAAAGCTTTTTTTGTATTATTTAAGTAACAATGGTATTCTCACTTGGTAATGGAGTTCATCAATTGATTTGTCTTTTGTCTGTTTTTGTTGTGTATAGTTGGCGTCAAATAGTTGATGACATCCAAAGAGGTCAAAAAGTTGTTATGTGTTATCAATCTTATTCCAATTGTAACAAACGCCCGTATTCACAAACGATGTTTGCTTGTGAAGCAGTAAATCAAACGCACAGCGTTGAATAGAGCTCTGTGATTGGTTCATAATATGTCACCCTGGGCGTTTATGCGCACTGTGAGAACTCATAGTAATGTCACAGAATAGAATACGGGCGAAAGACATGTTGCGACCTTTTTGACTACTTTGGGTGTCACTAACTGACGCTGACTATACAAAGAAGAGTATCTTTTTATCTATAATCGAGTAAAAAGGTTTTATAAAAGTCTGTTTACAGAAAATAAAATACCAATGAGGGCTATCGTTTTAGCGCTCACCAGTTTGCGCCACTGTAGAGTAAGGTCCTGTCACTTGCTAGTAGCGAAGACAGTGGCACCAACTGGTGAGTGCTAAAGTGGTAGGAGGACTATCGCATTTGCACTCATCAAGATGGCGCCACTGTAGAGTAAGGTCCTGTCAATCGCCAGGGGTGCCAACTGCTAAGTATAAAAACGATAGCCCTCATTATGACTATTCCGTCTATCCCAGATATTCCTAGACGGTCCGTACGGCGCGGCGTCTTCCCACATCTTCGGCGCACAGCACGCGGCACTAGTAGCGGCTGGTATCGGCGTCACTCCCTTCGCGTCCATCCTGCAAGCCATAATGTGCCGGCACTGGGCCGCGCGCGCCGTGTGTCCGCGCTGCAAGCACGCCTTCCACACCGCTGCGCCGAGCCACGGGACCTCGCTGAAGAAGGTGAGGCAGAGGTTGAAAATCTCATCATCGTTAAGCCGAACGTCCACCGCCGGCTAAACTGAGTTAGTTTAGCTTAGCTCCCATAGTTGAGCCAGCGGGTATCCGCGTCACTCCCTTCGCGTCCATCCTGCAAGCCATAATGTGCCGGCACTGGGCCGCGCGCGCCGTGTGTCCGCGCTGCAAGCACGCCTTCCACACCGCTGCGCCGAGCCACGGGACCTCGCTGAAGAAGGTAAGGCATAGGTTGAAAGTCTCATCATCTAAATATATAACAGGAGAAACTGACTGACTCACTGACATATCAACGCACAGCCTAAATGTAGGCACTTGAAATTTGGAAGGGACGTAGCTTAGGTACCGTAGAGGTGCACTAAGAAATGAATTCCCGAAATTCCCACGGGAACGGAAATTAGCGGGAAAATCCTTTTGTATGAAAAATCTAAACCGCTTAAGTTAGACGCTTGAAATTTGGCATGCAGGTACCTTAGTAAACTTAAAGCTTAGTTACAACAGGATATTGCAAAATGCCCACGGGAACGGGAGTTAGCGGGAAAAAAATTTGTATGAAAAAATCTAAACCGCGTAAGATAGATGAAGCGGGTAAAACGGGATCCACGCGTACGAAGTCGCGGGCGGCCGCTAGTCATTACTAAGTTTCAGGTAAAGAACTGCTCGACAAAGACCTCAAGGAATTTATATAACGGTCGGTAGTTCGTCAATCAGTCAAAGGACGCCCACTAAGGGCCCTCGCCCACGGCTACTAACGCGTGTTAGTCGCATTTGCAACGCTAAAAGCCCGGTCGCGGAGCACGTAGAATTTCGTCCAATGACCCCAAGCTACCCATCCTTATCTGTCTCGCACACTCTCTGCGGCCGCCCGTCGCACAGTCGCGAGAATTACGTGCTCGACGACCGGACTTTACCGGTCCTGCGTTGCCCGCTTCCAGATGCTTAATATAGTGTTAATTCTAAAATAAGTATTTTTTTTATTGACTGGTACCTACTCAAGATTATGTCAGCGGTTATACGAGTAATAAAACACTGTAGTTAAGTATATTATTTTTTATGTTTAGTATAATAATTTAAAGCTATAGATGGGCGAGTACAATACCATGTTGATAGTTATGGCAAGCATACCTGCATCCTTATATTTATTGAAGAGCATCATGGAAAAGGTAAGAAAACCACGAAATAATCGAAACGGGATATTTATGGTTTATTAATAAAACAAAAAAAAATCATTTTTATGTTGTACTGTTTATTAACGTTCCCTGATCTACCATGCCCAACTCATCATTTCCCATCTTTCCAAGCTGGAATCCAAGACCTCTGTTCAAGTTCCAAAGTACTGAGACTGGTTCCGTGCTCTATACAGACGGTCCTGAAGTATTAACACAGTGCGAGCTCCGAGGCCGAGTTCCGTGACCCAAGGTTCCTGGCCAAGTGTTCCGCGATCGTTGTCGAGTCCGAGTTCCGCGCCTGAGTTCCGAAGGCCGAGTTCCGAGATCGAGGTGCCGACTGAATGTGCTTAGTTCCTCTACGGGGCCGAGTTCCAAGTCGAAGTTCTGCGGAACAGTAGCAGAGTCTGGATTCCCAGTTTCTTTCATTCCCATTGCAAAATCCCTAACCGATACTTGGTCTGTATAAAATCCCTAATCCGATCGATCTGTATCGGTTGTCCTCAACACTCCATTTGACACCCACATTTTTGACAGCATGACTGAAGGTAAGTTGTAAGGTGTCGAGGTTATGTAAGCGTTTTCCCACGTCCAGAATATTTACATTTGCCACGAAATAAAACATTTTTAGTAATATTATGTCTTTTAGTTTATACCTATGAGAATAGCGCATAAGTGTGTAAGTTCCTGCAGAAACAGAGGTGCGTTTTTGTTATACTATTTAGCGCCATCTATTTACATAATAAGTAACTACTTGTAAGACGCCATCTATGGTTCTTCTTTTTCTTCAAATGTCTTTATCGGGACAAGCTTAGTTCATACATTTAACCATAGATGGCGCTATATCTGAGTGTGCTGCTATCAAGACAATCTATAGAAGTAGAAATGTGTGGGAGGGGTTTTGTTACTATTGTTATAAACCAATTAAATTTACAATTTAGCGTCATCTATTTACATAGTAAGTAACTATTTGTAAGACGCCATCTATGGTTCTTCTTCTTTTTCTTGAAACTTCTTTATCGGGACAAGCTAGTTCATACATTATAAGAAACTATTTGTAAGACGCCATCTATGGTTCTTTGTTTTCTTCAAATGTCTTTATCGGGACAAGCTAGTACACACATTAAACCATAGATGGCGTTATATCTGCGTGTGCTGCTATTAAGACAATCTATAGAAGTAAAGAGGTATGGGAGGGGTGTGTTTTTATTATTATTGTAAACCAATTAAATATACAATTTAGCGCCATCTATTTACATAGTAAGTAACTATTTGTAAGACGCCATCTATAGTTCTTCTTCTTTTTCTTGAAACTTCTTTATCGGAATAAGCTAGTTCATACATTAAACCATAGATGGCGCTACATTTCCGTTGTAGGACGCCATCTCTGGTTATTCTTCCTTTTCTTCAAACTTCTTTATTCGGGACAAGCTAGTTCATACATTAAACCATAGATGGCGCTACATCTGCGTGTGCTGCTAATAAGACAATCTATAAAAGTAGAGAGGTACGGGAGGGGTGTGTTTTTATTAATATTTTAAACCAATTGAATACCCAACGTATCACACATACAAATAAATAAACAATAATATAGCGCTCCCTTTAACGACTCGATCTTGCAGGTGGATTTCTTCTGGATCAACCGCGAGCAGCGTTCGTTTGAGTGGTTCGTGTCCCTTCTGTCCCAGCTGGAGATGGAACAGGCGGAGCTGGGCGGCGAGCGGTTCCTGGAGATGCACATGTATATCACGAGCGCGTTACAGCGCACTGATATGAAGGCCGTTGGCTTGCAGCTGGCCCTTGACTTGCTGCACGAAAAGGTACTGTATTTTTGTAGGAGTAAGACAAAAATTGGGAAGGGAATAAGGGAAGAATTACCATCTAAATCCAGGTGAAGACAGGGCAATCTCAAAACAATCACAGTTTCAGTCTATGCAGGGAAGTTTCGTCGTCTTTGGAATCTTGTTGCCAATCCACCACTGTGAAATATGACGAAGTAACACGAAGTAACAGGTAGCAGGGCAGATCTGAAAACAATTAAAAATCTATCAGGTTTCGTCCAGATATTACAAGTTACAAGATACGAGTATAATAAAAATAAATTATAGGATAGATACATTTAGATCTATGACTACGACTGGAAATAGTCAGTGATATGAGTAGGCTTGATGTCTTCTGTCTCACGTCCCATTTTTCATTGATTCATTCGGTACTAAGTACGGGTGCAGGTTCGGTTCCTGCATAAGACCAATAGCCTTTAGCTTGTGCTCACTAGCGCATTTCCCGAAAACTATAATCCGGGCCTTTTCAAGGCGAAAGTGAATAGGCACTTACAGGGCAGACCATCCTAGACTGCATCCCACTTAACATCAGGTGCGATTGTGGTCAAATACCTCCTTGTTATGCATAAAAAAAAGGTAGCCCTCGTTGTTCTCTTCATCAAACGAAACGAGTGATCGTCCTGTATTTTCTTTGCTACTATATTTCTCCCATTTTGCCCTCAGGAAAAGCGCGACCTCATCACGGGCCTGAAGACCAGGACCAACGCAGGCCGGCCCAACTGGGACAAAGTGTTCAAGCAACTGCAGGAACAGAACAAGGGCAAGGTGACAGTGTTCTACTGCGGGCCGCCGCAGCTGGCGCGCGTGCTGAGGGTCAAGTGCGACCAGTTCGGGTTCAACTTCAGGAAGGAGGTGTTCTAAGCGGCTCGGAGGTCATGCTTCGCTGGTTGCTAGTTCAGTTGGCCCGTTTTATAACAAGGTGGAGATGAAATGAGAGGAGTCAAGTCGTCTCATCGTTAAATCATCGTCTCATGCAAATCTCGCCTCCACCTTGGTTCAAACGGCTCCACTTCATGATAGAAGTCTTCAATGAGGATCGAATAACTTAGTAGATATATAGATAGAGACATTAATAAAAGCATAGTGTAATGTCAAATACAAAAAACTAGCGTTTAACTTCAGCCCCCCTAGAGTAAGTAACATTTGTGAAAGTTTTAATTCCGGACTCCCTTGTCTCTTCATATTTCTTTTTCGGAAAGTAATAGATTACTTCGCTTTGCGATCGTAAAGTGATTAAAAAATGGATCTTCTTTGCGTAAAGAAGCGGGTGAACTGTCCACATCATGCATGGGTCTTAGCTAGAAGTCGTTAAAGACACATTTTTATTTTTTCAGTTCGTTTCGGCTAATCTTCGAAACGGCTGGGCCGATTTTAACTAAACTGTTATCGGGAAATTAACTTTAGCTGATTATGGTAAAATATTAGGGTGCCGTGAAAAAATAATCATCATCATTTCAGCCGCACGACGTACACTGCTGAACATAGGCCTCCCCCAATGATTTCAACATTTAATAAAATAGGTCATTTGTTTATGATGACAGATGAAATGTTACTAAATAAACGATAACCGAGATGCCTTTCTTATACCTACAGTGTTCAAAATTAATTGAATAATTTTATTAATTCACAAAATAATACTTCTCAATCGCCAATTAACTTTTATAAGAAGGATTTTGTATTTTGTCAATTTTTGTAAAAAATATTATTTACTTTAAGTCAATTAAATTCTACTTTTATGTTATTTGGCGATTGGAAATTAGCACTAAGATTTAAAAATTATCTTTGACTACGATATTTACTTATCTTTTTTTATCTTGCGTAGTCAATTAGAAGAAATAATAAATATAATTAAATTATTGTACTAAATAAACAAAATTACTATCATAATGAATTTTAAGTATCCATCATGACATTTTTATTGATTAACTAAGTATTAAGTAAATTTGATTTTGCCTGTAATTTGTATTACTATTGGAATCTATTTAGTACGTAAGATCTTGATACTTGCCTGCCAGATGCCACTGCATACTATTTTTATGGTTTTTGAGTGAAATATACAAAATAAATGTTACCATACTACGTAAGAAAATCTTATCTTATTGTAACCTAGGTAATTGTATGTTAGATACCAGAGTAAATACAAATGAGTAGGTTATCTTCAAAGAATACGTACTCTGAAGAGACGAAACAATCCCAACTAATCCCAACTAATATTATAAATGCGAAAGTAACTCTGTCTGTCTGTCTGTCTGTTACGCTTTCCCGCTTAAACCTCGCAACCGATTTTGATGAAATTTGGCATAGAGATAGTTTGAGTCCCGGGAAAGAACATAGGATAGTTTTTATCCCGGTTTTTGAAACAGGGACGCGCGCGATAAAGTTTTTCTGTGACAGACAAAATTCCACGCGGGCGAAGCCGCGGGCGGAAAGCTAGTGTAACATAAATCTATTAACTTTTAAGTGCCATTTGCTTGTTTCTTAAGATTTTGTGTAAAGAAAAATGTGTTCAATCTTTCCTTCAAATTTTTATTGACTCACTCAAATTATAATAATTTTAGTAAAAGTATTCAAAATACGCTTGATTTTACTAATTAATGTCAAACAACGATAACGTATTTTTTAAAGTTTATTATTTATTTGTATTGTTACTTATATTTAATTGTAAAAATATTATTATGTTGATTATTTCCAATTTATTATATTTGTGACATAATAATTAAGTAGATAATTTAGCATGGTCTTCCACAAATCGTGTGAAAAAAAAATTGAAGTTACCATCATTTATAGATTATCTAGTATTATAAAAACTATTTTATAGGCATTATTTGTTTCTTTTATCATTTTACTATTTTTGGATGTTTTTAATAAATTAATGTTTATAATTTTAGTGTTTCATTTTAAACTTTTTTTTAACAATGGATCTGCTATTCCGACAATAATATCGATAAGAACGTCCATTTCCATTTTTTTCACTAAGATTGAGAGAGATGAAGAGAGGGAGAGACTAAGAATAAGGTACACAGCCAATCGATAGGTACCATATCAAACTTTTTTGGTGCTGAATAGCACATTTATAAACGATAAAGCACGTCATCAAAGTAACTGTATTGTAATCATTGTAAAACTTGTGACGTCACTCTACATACCGTATCTACAAGAACGTCCGCGATTCCTTATTGTGTGCGTCATTGTCACCACCAGTACAAATGCAAGCAGTAACATCACAACACCTTACGCACCATTATTATACCAATCCGTCACTATTCATAGACCGCACACAATTCTGTTTTAACCATCTGCTCGTTTGCCTCCTGGCACATAAAAAAAAAACAATGTTATCTAATTTCCACCTTAGTCTATACTTAATATGTATTAGAAATGCGAAAGTAACTCTGTCTGTCTGTCTCTCTTTCGCGCCTAAACCACTGAACCGATTTTGATGAAATTTAGCATAGAGATAGTTTGAGTCCCGGGAAAGGACATAGGATAGTTTTTATCCCGGTTTTTGAAAAAGATTTTTGATAAAAAATTTCTGTGACAGACAAAATGCGGGCGAAGCCGCGGGCGGAAAGCTAGTAATTTTATAAAATAAAGTAATTATCAGCTACAGCCGTTAGTAACTCTGCTGGAAAAGTTCTTAAACAATTCTACTTTTAATAATAAAACCAATTATTATTTCCAAACCAACAACGGTCCTATTCCATCTCCCTCCATTACATGCTACGTCATTCGCAAAAAGCCGTGACGTCACGCGGCCTCGGTCCCTAAGGCCGCATCCTCCGAGGTCGGTCCTCGCGACCTCGCCGAGGCCGCAGTCTTCGGACAAGGTCGAATCCTTGAAGCAAGGCCGAAGCCCGTGAACTGACAAGGTTCGCGATATCGAAAATATCGCGTGACGTATGAGGAAGCGATAATCATTATTATGTATGTTGACGTTTAAATCAACTGATAGCATAGTACATAGATACCTAGGTAACTCGTAGGTAGATTATAAATTTAATTAAGATGTATTTTAAACAAACGTGTTTTGTTAATTGTTAATGGATTAAATGTTTTTAAACAAAAACCTACAAGCATTTTTAAATTCGGAAATAAAAATGTTTAAAAGTTGCAACTCTTAAAAAAACTATAAAATCCCTACACTCTTGTTAAGATTATGGAGGGTAGTTAGGACTTCAATTTTTGATAACATAAGTACCTACAATAATATTTTTATCACTTTATACAGCACCTTTTAACCGAAATCATAACAATTTAATTAATTTGTTATTTTTTAAGTTTCCAAGCTTGCAAGACAAAGTCGCTTTCAAAGCTCAAGCGCTGTAAAAAGCTTAACTTGTATGGTATCCTTCTTATAAGCCGACATCAATCCAGTTTTTTTGCTGTAGCGCCATCTAGTGATACTGGCTGAACTAACTACTACTAGAATATCCTATAAACAAAACAGGGCACTTTCATGTGATAGCACTTGATACCAATGATGATGAGTAGATGGCGCTAAATTACAATACGAGTATGTTAGATAATTTTAGTTTTCATGAAACTGTAAAAACAAAAAAGTTTGTTACTAAAACAATGGAAAGAACAATTTTGGAAACAAACCAGGTTAAATCAAGTAAGTATAGGTAACTTACATAAAATAGCATAAGGTAGAGTCAGGTCTGTTTAGTTCTTTGTAGTATTTGAATAAAGTATCGATTTATTCAAGAGCGTCGTTTCTTTGTAAGTACCTACGTATTAAGATGGTATTCTCTATTTAAGATTGATAATGTAAAAAGTAAGTTACTCGAATTTTGTAATTAATTAATAAGTAGGTAGTAAGTTTATCGGTTTCAAAGGAAACTCGTGATCCGTTTTTATCCGTAATAAAACGATATCAAAACGATGCAAATATGGATAAGATTACAATTAAGTAAGTCCTACATATTTCTTTAATGGTAATAACATGTTTTTGTGATTGACTAAATTCATTAAAATACGTAATGTGAAATCCGCGGCTGACTAACACAAATAATTCCTAGTAATTTACCGATCCCGGGAATCCCGCTGTTTGAGCAATAACATTAATATTGAAACGATACATGTTCAGAAAGATGGGGTTATCAGCTGACCCGACTGTCCACGTAGTCTAAATGCATAAATAGAATAACGGCTAGAAAGATAGATAGTGACTTACTTAAGACGTAGATGAAAATATGAGGGGTTGTAAGTAAATTCTTCACATTCTCCACTCTAAAGGTTCTGAGAGTAGAGATCCTACGTCCGGTACGAGAAATACTACTCGTTCCTTTTTTTATGCAGAAGAAGGCAGATATTTTGATCGCAATCGCACCTGATGTTAAGTGAGATGCTGTCTAGGATGGTACATATCTGCCACAGAAGTGCTTATTCACTCTCGCCTTGAAAAGGCCCGGAAAAGACAACAGGAGGCAGCGAATTCCAGTCCCTGGCTGTTCGCATTAAGAGCTATCGAATCGCTTAGTGCGAGCTGGTGGAATGTTGAGAATTAATAAACAAATCATCTTCAGAAAGCTGGGGTTATCAGCTGACCCGCACGTAGCGTGAGCTAGAGTCTAAATGCGTAAATAGAATAACGGCTAGAAAGATAGGCTACTTATAACCAAGATAAGAAGATGGGGATTGTAAGAAAATTATTCTTTACAAGATCAAATTCTTTACTAGATCGAATCAGAAATAAGGACAACCGTTAACGAACTAAACTCGCTGATATAGTCCAACGGATTAGCAAGCTGAAGTGGCAATGGGCAGGGCACATAGTACGCAGCACTGACTGCCGATGGGGTAGCAAGGTTCTGGAGTGGAGGCGCGAAATGATGATGATGAAGAAAATTCTTCACACACTCTCTCTCTCTCTTTCTTAAGGTTTTGAGAGAGTCCAGTGTTGGAAATGAAGTAGAGATCCTTCGTATCTGTATCTTTTGTCGTAATTTACGACTCGTAAAGAATCTTGAAGGGGTGAAATGATGAGAGACCCATCATTTGTCTAGAAAATTCATACTATAGTATGTTTTAGGCTTTCAGTATAGTAAGAAATATTTGGCCTCAAAAAATGCGCCACATACGCGAGTGAAATAACTACATTTATAAGAAGTCAGTTAAAAATAAGTATCATACATGAGTCACAGTAAACACGAGTAGTGTCTGTCTCGCTCATTTTTCACATTCATTCACAATTATTATTGACTGACTTGCATTGTTTAAAACCGTCGCATTATTCAAAACCATGCAAGTTTATGAGCATGACGTTATTTGCACAGATGGTTGTCTGTACAGTACGGACCAATAGACGTTGGTAAATGTACAAACAAGATCTACTAACATTAA
Source organism: Ostrinia nubilalis (assembly GCF_963855985.1). Classification (NCBI taxonomy): domain Eukaryota; kingdom Metazoa; phylum Arthropoda; class Insecta; order Lepidoptera; family Crambidae; genus Ostrinia; species Ostrinia nubilalis. The sequence goes on from NC_087110.1 coordinate 431,090, forward strand.
ATCCGAATGTAAACACTGTAAAGGAGGTCACTTGACACCGAGACTTGGAAATTAAATCACATCACATCACTTTATTCGTCATCATAGGTGGTACAAAGTTGATAAATGATAAAAGGTGGCAGATAAATTAGATATTAATAAGAGGCACTTGAATTATACACTATTTTACTACCTACTTTGGTATACTTTAACTTAAACTTCTTTAGGTACTTACTTAGATGCTGACTACGAGCAAATGGGTTAAGTGTCAAAACAAAAACCTCCATTCCTTCAAAAATTTACGAGAAGAGGTTTCGGTTTATCCACAGAAAAACCTCTAGGTATATTGCAAAGGAAAACTATTTTGATATCACTATCTTTCAGTAGATTTTTACATAATGTTGTTTACAACTTTGCCCAGCGGTATTGGCTCGGTCGTCCGTTAGGTTGTTCGCTGACAAGGTCAAATCGTACTGCAATATGCTGTATTACGGTAAGTTTAGTAGCCAAATTTTATCACAGGCGAAATTCCTTTCGGCTGGGAAGTTTGGCTCAGATTATACTAAAAATGTAGAGCACGAAGATGTAGTTTTTTTAATGTCTTTTTTTATACAAAGTCAAAGCTTATTTAGTGTCCTTTTTAGGGCGCTTATATGCGTACCAAATATAGCTTGCCCTACCACCACTTCAGGACAACATATGGGCTGGTGCTGAGAAGTGGCGGAAGAAACTAATTACTATGAGATCTCACAGTGCGCGTGGACGCACAGAGTGACACACGAGCCAATCATAGAGCTCTATTTAAAGCTGTGCGTTGGATTTGCTGCTTCACTTATGCAAGTATCGTTTGTGAATACGGGCGTAAGTCACCTAATTTGTATTCAAACATAACGACGAAGTTAGATATATACGTTACCTACCTCTTTAATTTGCCTCTCTATCTCTCGACTCTACCTTTTTTATTTGTCCCCACTAGACAGTGAACCCGCAACCGCAACTGGCATTGGAGTCTACGCTTACCATCAAGCGGTCTTCACGTAAGTAACATTGTATAATACTTTTATTGAGTAAGTAAGGAGGTTTATTTTAACTGTAATATTCTTACTATGTTACCAATAAGTACCTACCTACTTACCTGGGAGTCTTTAAATAGACTTCGGACGCAGGTTGGCCGTAGTAAGGACAATCTGGTCAGGTGGGGATTCTTGGATGGCTTAAAAATGGTGTGCGGTTTTGTTCCCCAGTCGATGAAGCACCTGATGTCGTGCCCTGAGTGCCCAAGCAACTGCACTCAGGAGGATTTGATGAGTGCTACTGACAACGCCACTCTTGTGGCGGAGTTTTGGGCTGACACTGTGTAGGTTTGTTGACGACACGAAAAGAAGAAGAAGTACCTACTTACTTTACATAGTAATTTCTGTTTACTACTTTGTCTTACTCTATGTATTGCTAATTAATACGATGATAGGAAATGTTTTCCACAATATTAGGTAGGAAATGTTGATTCCTACTATAATTTTGTTATTTATTTATTCTATTCCTATTCGAGGTTTCCGGCGACTGGGACCGCAATTAACAGGGACCGCGGTCCCAGTCGCTGCATCCATAAAAATTAAATATTTTTCTTCCAGCGTCTAGGACCACTCATAGATAACCTAAAGAAATATTATTATTCAAGCCAAAATCGGTGGAGTACTAAAGTTGATGAGTGGTCCCAGTCGCCGGAAGAAAATGATTTAATTTTTACGGATCCCGCGGCTGGGACCGCGGTCCTTGTTAATTGCGGTCCCAGTCGCCGGAAACCTTATTTATTTATACAACTCGTATGTCACATGAAAATGTTCTCTATCATCATCATCATTATCATCATCAGTCATTAGTCTCCGCTGAGGAGCACGACCTTCTCCAGTTTACCAGAGGCAAATGGAGAATTTGGCCTACACTCCCCAGCTGGCCAGACGGTTTGGGTAAAACACTCTATTTTCATGAAAATTCCTCTTATTCGAGTGTATATGTCACCGTAAAATTGTGAATTCCGTTAGATTATAATTTGACGTAGTTAGATTACAATCTAACCTAACCTAACCCACTGTTAGTCTACAATCTTACGCGTTATATTATAAACTGACGGAGTTCCCAATATAAGTATGTTTTTTACTTTATAAGGTCCAATCAATAATGTGAAATTATGCTCACACATTATTATCGAGCAATAAGAAAACAAAGAAAATAGCATCACCAATTTAACACTCGAATATAAACACTATCTCTGATACCTTATCACTACTTCACTATGTCATTCTCGACCTTATTGCGTTGGAATTAGGGTTGGGCAAAAAACATGCGCTTGCGTCGAATACGCGTCAGTCGCAACTCCGCAATTGTGAGGAACGGTCGTGTTTTGAATAAAATATTTAGTGTAGAGTTTGTAATTTCAAAATAGAATGTGTTAGTGGTTGACTATGGAGAAATACTGGATTTGCTTGCTTCTGCTAGCCGCCGGCGCAGTAAGCGGTAAGATTTTGAGAACGTAATATTTGTATGCGCTGTTTTTTGCATAAATATAGAGCTGCGGTGATCGATTCGAGAACATTATTTACGATGCGACAGTCTAGAACTAATAGGAATAGAGTACAATAGCGTGCTTGGTTACAAATGGCCAGATAACAAAATTATTTTGGGGAAAAGTTAAGTTTAACTAAGTTAATCTTTGTTTACGGGTAAATTAATCATTTTTGCAACAATAAGTTGCTAAACTGGGATCTTTGTTGTATTCAAATACCCTGTAGTGATATCGATTAGAAGGTAGTGCTATGGATAGCTTAGTGGAAAAATTGTTACGCATCTGAGGAGTCGTGATTCGATTCTAGGTCGGTACAACTGAGTGTACCTGGGACGAACTTGACCTTCACTGGTTGGGTTTTTATTAGCCGCCAAGCTGTAGATCCTGGCTACACAGGAGTTGCAGTGGTGGGAACGAGGGGTGGGAGGGAATAGTCCCGGACAGCTGAGTGTCTTTAAAGTGAAACTTGAGAATGTGATTGATGGTTATATTTTTCGCTACATTCTTGAGTTAATGCGTAAAAATGTAGTAGAGTAAATCGAATTAAAAATAACGAATGTAAAAATTTAATCTGAAAATGTAGAGATATTGCTATCTCACTCTTACTCAATGGTTACTGTTTATCATTAGATGTCGAAGCTCTTCATCATCTTTTAAGATTTATTAATCTCACTTCAGGTTAATTTGTTGTATACCTGAAGTCTGGTTATACCAAAATATTTATTAAAATTTCTGTGTCACTAGGTTGTTATGGCTAGTAAGTTAAACGGGCAATGAATGAACATTGAACAACCATAAAGTTTTTCAGTAGGTAATCTACATGGTAGTTTTAAAATTCAAATATTTTCCATATATCGAACGGAGGTCATGTAAAAAATGACACAGGTACATAATCAGTCTTAATTTACTCGTGCTAGTATGTAGGTAAGGTACATAATAAACAAGTACACAAGTTATTTGCGGTTTAGGTGTCACTGCTAAACTAAATTACATACATTATGTTAAGTAGATACTTTTTAAATAACCAACATTGCTGTGATGTTACACTGTGTGAAACACAACTTGAAAAATCAAATGACGCAAGTTAAACTCAGGAAAAACATAACCCTCCTTCTGGCGCAGTCGGGTAAAAATTAAATCTCGTAAGAACTGAAAAATTAAAAGTGACTTTCAGTCTTTTTTATATAATTTACATAATTATATTACTCTACAGGAAAATAAGCGTATAAATGTATTACGCCATACATTAATCTTGCGTTTTCCTTAAGCAAAATTTTTAGGCACACTAGTGGTTACGATTTCAATTAACAGTTAAATTATGGGCTAATAAAGCGTACCTACATGTTTACGGATTATTATTAAAACTTACATATTTTAATTTAATAAACATAGCAAAAGATCAATGACCTCAATCGTCTGCCACCATGCCACATATTATTATTTTGACTAAGGTAGAGTAGGTTGCGTAGTTAGGACTAGCACTCGCAGAGTCACAAGCTTGGCTCTACCATAGTATAGGTAATAATCTACGAGTATATCTATAAAAGCGAAACGTCACTGACTGACTGTCTCACTCATCACGAAATCTCAGAAACTACAAGTGCTAGGAGTCTCGAATTTTGCATGGGGGTTCCTTTTAGAACGTAGGTGCTCACTAAGACGGGATGTTACAAAATTCAACCCCTAAGAGGGGAAAACGGGGTTCACGCGTACGAAGTCGCGGGCGGCCGCTAGTGAGTCATTATTATTAAGATCTGATGACATTTTCACGAGCATAGAGTCTCGTCTTGGCAACATTTTACCTACATGAGAATTTTTTGGTGGGACTTTGGTTTATCTACAAAAACTTAGAAATATTAACGTCTCTTGAATTCACAAAAATACAAATAAAAAAAGCACACTTTCACTAGTGAGACACGTCTGAAACGCTCAAAAGAATTCATATCTTATTTGACACTTAATATTTTATACAAGAAAATAATAATATAACAGTGTAGTTAATTAAGACTGGTAATTAAAACCAGTAATAATTAAATTATTATTCGAACATCGCAAGTGGATCTGTCTTACGCTATCGCGTACTACTCGTACAAGATCACGTTCCATTTCATTGAAAATAACATTTTAAGTTATTATTTTGCAGTTTCTAAATAGCAATAAACAATAATATCAATTGGTAAATACTTCAAGCGTTGTAAGCAGAGAGAAAAATCCGAAAACATTGTGTTTAATAAAAAACTTATAAAACTCATTTTATTTTTGCAAGTAGGCTTTTAAAAAGCTCTTTTACAGGTCCCAGTATTAACCCTGCTGCTTAGGGACAATAACTGGGCAAGTGCTGGGAAGAAGCAGCGCAAGAAACTCAGTCACTATTATCACTATCCCTTTGAACTTGTCTGAACTTAGAGAATAATATATTAGGGCACATACTCTAGTTAGTACCTATTTGACATTGAGATGTTAATTAACATAGTCTCTAAGGTCAAAAGGCTTATTCTGCATCAGTTGGCACCTGCATTTAATTACTATGTACCCAGCCTTAGGGCTGGATGAATGCAGATATTAGCATCAGGCCAGATCCATTAGGATGGCCTGATGTTTATGGATCTGGCATGATGTTTAAGGTTGCATGCTTGCAGCTGTCTGCTGTTTCAGGATAAGCCTTATCAACCCGTCTACCCGTCTTAGCCTCTATCTTATCTTAGCCCAAGTTTATTGTCTTATATTTTAAATAAAACCAATGGATGACTCTACTTTTTCATTTCTTTGTTCAAAAAATAATTTATGACCGTAATAACTTAACCTTTTCGCAGCCAGGTAAAGTTTTTTACATTGTTTTCATTTCTATCAAGTAGAAGAAAATATTGCAGTATCTTTACTAAATTATTTTAAAGTACATACCAATTTGTTATTTATGGCCAATTTAAATACCTTTTTAATTGTCACACATAAACTGTGTGTATTTTGTACTAGCATATTTGAATCTGGTTATCTGATATGAACGAGCATATCAACAACGTCATAAATTAATGAATAGTTAGTCAATTAGTAACATCAATCGCATTTTAAATATTGATTTTGTTGATGTGTACAGACGACGGCACATCAAGCTATTCACAATGCTACCTAATTTAATTGCAATAGGGTCTATTTTCCAACAGAAATATAGCCCGATGCGATGTTTACAGTACCTACTCAATAAACTAAACAAGCATTCCAAAATCAGTTCCCACCAAGACGCTAACAAAATATTTGCCGTCTAATATCAACTGATACCTACTGATACAAAGTAGCACTTATCGATTATCTGTGACGTCATAGAGCTAGACAAAACATGCTTAGAGTGATTAAATTTACATCCGTACTCATTTATTATTATATTATGCAACATCTAGGTTCATACGACAATGGATCATTACTGTTAATATTAAAGAACTACAGACGACAGCACGTCAAGCCAAACACTGTGGCTTCTTATTAACCTAATAATAGAGGTGATTTTTCAACAAAAAATTATAGTCTGATGTGGTGTTGCCTGTATCTACTTGAAAAAAAAAATGCCTGTGTTATCATTACAACAATACTATGTGCAGCTATGCTGGTACACAGAAATAATAATAAAACCACTTCAATAACTTCTAAAAATCCGATTTGATAATATCTGTGAGGGTGAAGTGCTTCTTTAAAATCAATATTGACTGGTTTTTAAATAAATATGTCGTCTCTTCGCCGTCTAGTCCCAAAGCAAGCAAAACTTTTAAGTACACACACACACACACATAAATCGCAGACTTCATGTAATCATTTTTTGTAAATAAACAAATAACTCAGAAAACACCACATACTACTTTTAGCTTTTTGCACGTGGCTTTGCCCGTGTTAAGACATTGACTGCCGAGATAATTATGTACTAGGTAGAAACAATAGAAATATTTTAGAGGCTCACCGGAGAGCCGCGTGGCGTCCAACGTTTTAAATCGGGGATGTTAGTTTGTATGGAGAAACAGGACTCCATACAAACTTCTCCCGTTTCATTCCCTTAGGGGAAAAATATTTTCTAATCGGATGTTATTATAAATTATAATTTAATTCTGTGTGTTGTTAGTTTTCATTATTTACTATAGTTTACTCTACCTAAACTCTTTACCAGTATGATTGAGCTCGTATCGTGTTCCTAAGGAAAAATATCAAATATCACTGATTATGAGTTAAGACGTGGTCGATAACTTTGATATCACTGCAAATATTTAATGATGGCCATCTAAAAAACTTTTTTTACTAAAGTTTAGTGGTAGGCAGAATCTACTAATATTATAAATGCGAAAGTAACTTTTTGTCTGTCTTGCTTACACGCCTAAACCACTGAAGCGATTTTGATGAAATTTGGCATAGAGATAGTTTGAGTCCCGGTAGTCCCGGTTTTTACCCCGGTTTTTGAAACAGGGACGCGCGCGATAAAGTTTTTCTGTGACAGACAAAACTCCACGAGGGCGAAGCCGCGGGCGGAAAGCTAGTATCTTATAACTAGTCACCATAATGCGGGGTACACACTTACACTCTTCTCGAAAGGTCCCTGGTTCGATTTCAAGACGGGTAATAAAATAAATCCAAACTCATTTTGTGTGGGTACATAAATTTTATCTATTTGTTATGAGATAGCTATTGGGAATTTATATGTTTTCCCACAAATGAATAGGTGTATTTAATTGATGATTACTAATTTATTTGTCCAACTATGTAAATAATTGGTCGACAAAACGGTCTTAATTAAGTAATGATAAAGTCAATATTAATTAATTTGTATATTAAACAGTAAAGTAAATGTCAATTGAAATTGATAAACAAAATAACAGTGTTCAGGCAAGTTTGCCTTGTTTTCTCAATCGATCATCAATATCAGATCATTTAGCCTTCGTTAAGAGTAAATAGAGGATCTTGCCTACACTAGTCATATTTAATTGCTAATGGTGCAGCAAATAAATAATTAAAAAATTAAAAATATCCTTGGACATTTTACACTGCGCGTCTAGTGCTAAACCGTGGCCAAACTAAGCAAGGCTTGTACTATGGGTACTAGACAACGGATAAAAACATACTTAAATACTTTTTTTTGTAAATACATACATATTGACAATTTTCCGGACAAAGTGTAAGGGGATGTTTACAAATAAATAATTTATTTCTTCACTTACAAAAACCCAGTGTTAAAGAAAGATAAGCCCTGTCGGTTATCTGAGACGTATAATACGACTGACTCCATTGATAAAGACGAATAAAAAATCATTATATTGACTCTAAATACCGTTCAAAAACAAGCAGTTTCAACAATATTTTGTTTGAATAGAAATAACTTTATTCAAAACAAACGAAGCATGACATCTACGTTTTTGATCACGTTTAAAAAACTGCAATATTTACTGGAAATCTACACCAAGCAACTATTTGCACACTGCAGAGACAAAAATAGTACCTACAGTCGCGTAGTCGTTAGCACATCATGCTTGACACCTCGGCATCTTATGCAGTCGTAATACGGTCGATTTTGCAATAAAAATGTAAAGTCTGATGTGCTGTGTTCTGTAGCAACCGCAGCGCTATCTAGCGGTTTCCTGAAACGCTCAAATTTGCAAATAGTCCACAGCGTACTAAACGCGTGCATGTATTTCCATACATTTGCATGCGTTACCTAATTACATTTATAAGTGCTTTCTGGCCTATCTTACACAAAGGACTTGCCACACTGAATGCGTTCTGCGGTCAGCGATCAGCGATCAGGTTAATAAAGTGAACGCAGCCCGCATCATGTATGGACAACAGGAATAGGAAGGTACAGGTATACAAGGTGGAGTTTTGAAATGCCACCTGGAGGGAAAGTACTCTTAATACTGTAGATAGAAAATTTTACTCAAAAAAAAATTCTTCATTAACTACATTCAAAGATTTCCAAAAATTTGCTTGCCACGCCCGGGAATTAAACCAACTAAAATCTGTTAAAAATTACACCCTGTATTTTTATTGCATCGGTCGTTAGGGTTAAGTATAAAAGGATGGAATCTCTCTAACAAACTTAACAAATTAAATTAAAGGAAAACCGTGATCTTAAATTATTTTAATTATTTACAGAAAATTGTATACTATGGTGGTGAATTTTCGAAAAAAATTCGGAAATCTTTGAATGCAGTTAAAAGTTAAATTTTCTATCTACAGTATTAAGAGCAGGTACTTTCCCTCCAGGCATTACAAAATTCCACCCTGTATAATTTGGCAGGAAGAAACATACTCGTAATTATTATCTTTGTCTCGAAGCGCGACCTAAAAAATAAGAAGATAATTATGTAAAGTGCCCCAGGGCTACCTTTTTTTGGACGTTCATGAGTGCCAAAATACTGATCAAAATTGGATAAATGTTTTTGATTTGATTTGAAGAGTTTCTACCACGGTTATTGAAGTAGTCGCGGGCAATCTATAACAGACATATTCACTCGGGCGAAACCGCGGGCAAAGGCTAGTAGTATCTGAATAAATACAACAAAACAACAGCATAATTTGCTCTATTTATTTTACAAACACATTTGACGAATTAGCGTTACAGGTTTTCCCAACATTCGAACAATAGCTTCAAATGTTTTTGTTTAATTAATTTATTAAATGCATTGTTGTGTGCTCCGTTTTCGCGATACGTTAAGAAAACCAACTGTGACTTATGTTTTATTTGAACAATGTTTATTGCATCTATGTGCAAAAGAGAAAATTGAATAAGCACAGATATTCGTAGGTATTTATGTAGGTACTTACTACGTGTAGGTATAAAACTAGCACGCCCAATACCTTGCTATATTTTACTATTATTTAATAATCTTTTATTTTTGCAATAAATACTCTAGAGATTGCAATAGACACTTCTTTTAAAATTTCAACCATTCGCTGCTAGTTCTAACTTCAACAAATAACCGTTGTTTACTTTATGCTTTAAATAAAATAAATTATGGTTTTGTTATTATTTTTTACCCAAAAACATAGTCACTTAATATAATAAAGGGTGGGTTCCCTTACAATCTTCCATCTTTAATTTCCATTCAAGTTTATGTAGCGGAAAAATAAGTGAGCACGAGTCAGTATTTTCTACTTTTCCTTTCTCATGTTATGATCTTCTTCTTCTTATCGTGTCGACAACAAACCTATACACAGTGTCAGCCCAAAACTCCGCCACAAGAGTGGCGTTGTCAGCAGCATTCATTAAATCCTCCTGAGTGCAGTTGCTCGGGCACTCAGGGCATGACATCATGTGCTTCATCAACTAGGGAACAAAACCGCACCTGCACTCCATGTTTGAGCCATCCAAGAATCCCCTGACCAGATTATCCTAACTACGGCCAACCTGCGTCCGAAGTCTATTTAAACTTCCAGGTAAGCCAGGGGAGCTCATGTTAATGTTATGATTTTAACAACTGAGATAGTTTATCGAACTGTCAGACTACAAGCCACCAAAAAAGTTTGACATGGTTTAATGACCGTCCATATATTAATTTAAATAGGTTAAGGAAAATACAGCATCAACTAATTAGAGTCGTAACCATAAATATAAAAGGAAACATTGCATAATAATAAACTAATTAACAAATGCAGTTTGCAAGGGAATATTATTATAAACACAATTATAAACTAATAACTAATTGTATCTCTATACTTTGTGAAATTCCAGAACTTCAACAAATATTACACTTGTAATAGGGTGATTGCTATAGTAATTAGCCTATGTACATAGTTATTGGCATATTGGATTGTTAATAAGTAAGAGACAAAAATATTTACTACATTGGACTGCGTATTGCTCAGAAAAAATGTTTGTCGCTTTTCCTCTCTTAATAACTTCCATTAGGCTTGTTTCTTTTCATTTTAGGCAAGTTGGCCAATAACTATGTATTGGCTTATTACTATAGCGATCACCCTACCTACTGTTTACTCGACTGCACGAGAAGGAGGGCGCAAAAAAACAGCTTTTATATTTCTTTGGCACACTATATAGATTAAACGGCTTGACCGATTTCAGCTTAAAAGGTACAGTTAGATTCGTTTTAATTTATTTATGCAAATTACTTATGTGTAAAGACTTTTTACAAAATAATACTTAATATTAATGCAAAAAATACTTCAATGACTTTAAATTAGGCATTTTATTTGTAGTAGAAAGCAAACAACCTCTAATTATAAATAGTGGTATTAAAGGTTACTGATTTATACGAATTTATACACTTTACATATTTATACATTTATACACTGGCCCATTTAATGTCCCGAAGCAGTGGTAGGGTTAATTCTGGGACGTGAAAAAGTGTTTTTTAAAAGCCTATTTGCAAAAATAAATTCGTTTTTATGAGTTTTAATTTATTATGCTTTTAATTCAAACATTCCGGGTCAAAAGTCCAGTACCGTACCGACTCCACCGAGTAGCAGGTTTGGGACTCATAGCGATTGCACAAGATTTCAACATAGTCACACAATTATATTCAAGTTTCTTCAAACACGTCCCCGTGCTATTAATACAGAAGGAGCATCAAACTAAAGCATCTTATTGCATTATTATTACGTGTGATATTGCAACTAACATCTCTAGTATTTGCTGATGACTGTATTCGGTTTAACTCATGCCACCTGCGCTAACAATAGAGTACTTAGGCGTGTTACAGATTGGTTACAAACTAAAATAAGTAGGCAATAGGCAATAGCCACAAGCTAGAGAGAAACTATGTAATGCATTGATCCTTATGTAGATGGCAAAAGTACTCAGGATAATAATATTAGCACTAATCACACTAATATTAAAGGCGAAAGTTTGTGAGTGTATGTTTGTAACTTCTTCACGTCTAAACGGCTAGAGCGATTTTAATAAAATTTGGTATGGAGTTAGCTGACACCCTGGATTAACACATGGGCATACATAACACGGGTAACACCGCGGGGTACAGCTAGTAAAACATACATATAAAAAAGCATTTGTCAACGTTAACATCTGTTTAACATTTTTGGAAAAATAAAACATTAGTTAACATTAAAAGTAAAGTAAAAGTAAAAGTGCTTTTTTTAAGCCTATTTACAGAAATAAATGAGTTTTTTTTTTTATTGTTTTGGAACTTGTAAAGTAAAACTACCTATTATGTTTAATACAGAATAACTCTGAACGAACTAAGATATGGAACTTGGCGCCATAGACACTTTTTTTTTCAGCTAAAATTACACATGGATGTTGGAAGATTGGACTAGATTTCATAGAAACCCTGGGCATCATCCTTAAGTGAAAAACATCAAAACACATTCTCAATTAATCTCACTCAAAAAAACTAGTAAACATCGCACCAAAGCATTTCGCTGAACACACAAAAATAAAACATAATTCGGACTATTTTCCTCGTTGACAAGACGCTGCCCGCGTTACTCACCGACTTACATTGCACGATTGTGTACGAGGAAATGTTTTGATAAAAACAATTTAATAATAGGCAACAAAGTAGACAAAAAATGTGGATGTTGAAAAAATCAACACAGTTATGTGTGTACCTAAATCTTACTAATATTATAAATGCGAAGTGGATGTCTGGATGTTTGTTACTCTTTCACGCAAAAACTACTAAACGGAACCTTTTTACAGTATTATTGATTATAACCCAGAATAAATAAAATAAATAAATAATAACATACAGGCTACAATTTATGACGATATCTGACAAACTAAATTTCACGCGGGTGAAGCCGCGGGCAGAAGCTACTATTAAGTAATATTTTAAAGAATAACTTTAAAAAAAAAATAAAACCGACTTCAAATGCGTGAACACAAAAAAAAAACAAAAAATTTAAAAAATTTGATAATACCTATTCAACAAAAAAATAATCGTTCAAATTGGTTCATAATCGGCGGAGATATTGCGTATAAAAAAGTTCATCCCCAATTTTCCACCCTTGGGGGTGAAATATTTTCTTCAAATTCGCATGAAACCACCCTTTTGATAATACCTATTCAACAAAAAAATAATCGTTCAAATTGATTTATAATCGGCGGAGATATTGCGTATAAAAAAGTTCATCCCCAATTTTCCACCCTTGGGGGTTGTTTTTTCTATTATTAAATTTAAATGGGACCACGCTTGAGGTATTACCTATACGCCAAAAAAAGATTTGTTCAAATCGGTTCATAATTGGTTGAGTTATCGCGTAACAAACATAGAAAAAAAAAACATACGGGTCGAATTGAGAACCTCCTCCTTTTTTGAAGTCGGTTGAAAAGCGAGAGTACTTTGTAATAATTTCGTTACATACGGTTTAGATAGGAAGTAAATAATGTTCATTGTAGATTTTCACCAATTAATATCGACTGTAGACACAATTGAATGCTGTTGAAATATTGTGAAACAAAAATATAATAAAATAAAAATACCTAAAAACTGCTCCTTTAAACAATAATTTCTTGTTTTTGAATATTCTGTCCTAAGCTTAAGTTTAACCATCCTTATATTGTTGTTAACTGAGTGTTTATTGTTTGGTTCGTCTGCATTTACATTACATAATATTTAGAGTAGTGTCATGAGGTAAACGTGTTAATTTATTGTGTTTGGAACGGGTCCAACGTGGCGTGAAACAAACCTGATAGAAGTGCATTTGAAGGAGAAATCTTCTTTCTAATAGAAAATAAGATAGATTCCTAGCTAAATTAGGAATCATCTCATCATCATCATCAGAAGATGTGTTGTTGATAGATTTTTATCAATAAAATAAAATAAATATCTCGGTTTGAATATTATTATCTCTCTCTTCTTTGTTTTAGTATAGATTTCCAAATAAGTTATGGGAAAGCACAATGTTACAAACACTATTGGAAATTATTATTACTGACGGGATTGCTACCATGTACCTTAATTTTGAGTTTTCGATATTTCGGCACTGTTGCAAGCGCCATGGTCACGGAGTAACTGAGGAAACTTGCAGGTTAGATGTTATGGGCATTCGCAAGTTTCCTCAGTTACTTCTTAGTTACTACAAAATATCTATTTTATTGTAACAGATGAACAACCCCCAGCGGGGAAGGGTTTTGGTAACTTCCTCTTCCCACACATCTACAATAAACTTGTCAGGTTGTGTGATAATAAATACTGCACGGTCAGAGAAGCAAAGGTTCTCGTCTCACGGACCCTGATGAACTGGACATATGATGAGTCTGAAGAATTTATTAGAATAAATAATTGAAGAAGAAAATACCCCCCCCCCCCCCCACACACACACACACTAATACACAACACATCTACACTTTTACACACAACAGCACACACCCTACATCCATCCCTGATGCCTTTTCGTCTTCTGTGTACTTTTCATATTTCGATTTATTGGTTCCTTAAATAACGCTTCAGCTTAGCCGTACTTAATTCTACCTGTTAATCGTTATTCTTTCCTCCACAGGACAGGCAATGCCTAGAGTGGAGGTCTGTCTTTTAGTTATTGTATTGTTTGATTCTGGCAATAAATATTTTCATTTTCATTTTTTTTCATTTTCAATCTGTTTCTATAATAATGTAAGTTTACATTTTTAAGCATGACAACGACAGGTGCCAATCTGACTATAGAATACAAAAAGAACACTGCGCTAAATACTCATGATTCATAGCTGTATGTGGAGTATAAAATTTAATAATTTATTTAATTTTGTTCCAGCGCAACAAAACGATGATGACAGCTACCAGCAACTGGACTACAGAGACTACGACCAGTACGATTACTTCGGGCCTGAGCTCCACGACGATGTCCTAAGTCTACCAGAAGCCAAAGACGACAATAACCTTCCTGAAGACAACGCCAAAGAGAAGTTTGAAGCGGATTACCAGATAGAAGATAACCGATCTGCTCAAAATGTGGACGAACTTAACGATGAGAGTGAAGAAAATGGTGACGGTGATGAAAATGGAGACAGTGAGAAAGATATTGAACCACCTAGTGCGGATGAGACCGTAAATTCTGCCGAAAATGTAGCAAATTTAAGTACAGAAGACCTAGAAGTAAAATCAGCTGAACCTGAAGAAATAAACCCAAGCAAAAATAAAGAAGAGCCTATGCAAGTTGCAGAAGATGAAGCAGTTAATAAGCTTGATGATGACGCCTCAGTTGACCAACTTGACATCAGCAAAGAAAAAGTTGTTTCACAAGAAGATAATTTTTCCTATTTCAAACCCGAAGATCAAAACTTCATGGACGACATTGTCGAAGAAACAAAGCAGATTCTTGAAGAAACAGATGATAACTTTGACGAAGGTAACGCCGCAGATGACAACGGTGAGGATGAAGCCAACGACAAATACGCAGAAGAAGCAGCTAAAGATATCCTAGAGTCTTCTCAGGGCGATTTAATTGCAGAGGATACCGTAGACAAAGTATACGATGATCTGAACGAGGATTTGGAGAAACTAATGGAAACTTGGAGGAAACTGAATGACGAAAATCCGGATTACGTCGAACCGGAGAAAAACGCAGATGATGACTTAAAACCAGACCAGATTTCTGAATACGAAGAAAAGTTTGGAGTACCTTATGGAGAAAAATACGTACTATCACTCCGGGAAGACGACGATGCTGCTAATAATGAAGAGAAAATGTCGGATGAAATTGATGATGCCGTCAATGAAGAAGATGAAAAAGACACAGAAGTAGAAAAAGTAGAAAACAAAAATAGCAAGGATATTGAAAATGACGGTGAAAAAACTATGGATATTAAAAATCTAGAAGAAACCCAAAATTATGACGATGATGACGGTCTGTTTAAAGACGATCCAGAGGCTGATGACGCCACGTCAGAAGAAGATGATGATGATGAAGATGAGGATGACGATGATGAAGCAGTAGACATGGAAGAAAAATTGATAGAAACCGGCGACGATGGCATACTCGATGTAAATAACTCTGATGCTGCCGATGACGTAAATCTTGATGCTGTTGTTTCTGAAAGTAAAACTATCAATGAAAATGTAGAGACAATTGTTCGTGACAGTAAACAACCACCTGATACTATCAATGAAAATATACAGACAAAAACTTCACCTGCATCAAACGAAGACAGGGATGGTGAAATTATCGCTTCAGAAACTGTCACACCTATTGACGTCAGCAGCCTTAACGCCGAGCAATATGACCAGCTGATGGTGGAGTACGTTAAAGCGCATGCTGACGAATTGAGCCTTAATAATATTGACGACGGAGAGACGCCGATACGCATGACGTTGACGCAGGAACCTCTGGTGGTGACGTCACCGAACTACCCGAATCCGTACCCAACCAACAATGTTGTGGACTGGATATTCACCGGCGAAGGGAGAGGCATAGAACTGAACATCACTGACTTCTTCGTAAATGGTGTTATTGGTGACTACGTTCTGTTCAACCCAGGTAAGAATTTTTACTAATTTATTAACAAATAGGTAACTGTTATTGTAGGAGATTGGGATAGGAATGGGATGGGATACCTTCGATTGAGCAGACTCCACAGGACGGTCCAAGCTTGGTTCTTCTTTCACTTTCACAAACACTTGGATTTTTATTGAGATGAGTTTAGCGCGCGATTTGTGTTTATTTGAATTGGTTTATTTTGGATACTTATTTAGTATTAACGCCCAGATAGGTAGGCGAAGCGGCGCGTTGCGATGCGAGAGCGAGACTGAAGGTGGGAGGGAGAGGATAGGAAAAAGGACTGTCAGAATGAGTGATAGAATAGTGTGACATGAGTTTGAAATGTATGAGGTTTTAATGCTGGCGCGTACAACTCCCCCGGCCTAGAGGTCTTCCTCTAGATTGAGTAGCGTTTGTAAAAAAAAATAAAGTTAAAAACGCAAAAAAGCATGCGTTAGAGAGAACTAAACGAGTTAAATTTGAGTTAAATGAGCGTTAAAGTTGAGTTAAATTAAAGTTAAAGTTGAGTTAAATTGAAGTTAAAGTTGAGTTAAATTGAAGTTAAAGAAAAATTAAAGTTAAAAGCATTATTTGAGTTACTGTAAAGGAAGAGGACAAACTCTAACTACAGGCCGAACATAAGTACCGGTTGCAGTGCGAATCTTTAAGGTGCGAATGATTTTGTCCTTTCCGGGATATACTTCCACAACCACACCTAATGGCCAACAAAGAGGATGCGCATTGTCATCTTTTATAACAACAACAGAGCCCACATCTATCGGTTTGGTCACCGTATTCCACTTTTCACGGCGTTGTAGAGAAGTTAAATACTCCTGACTCCAGCGACGCCAAAAGCTTTGCACTAATTTATTGACTAACTGATAACGCGTTAACCGATTGTCAGAAATATCAGAGACATTCTCTACTGGTAAGAATTTCAGTGGAGTTATATTAAGAAAGTGATTGGGAGTGAGAGCGGATATATCAGATGGGTCAGAGCTAAGAACACACAATGGTCTACTATTCAATAAGCCTTCTATTTGTACAAGTACAGTGTTGAACTCTTCGTATGTTAACACTTGAAGACCAATAACTTTATAAAGATGCGTTTTTACATAACGAACATTTATCTCCGTGATGCCGTTAAAGTGCGGACCATATGGTGGACTATGAAGAAACTTAATGCGTTGTTCAGCCAAATGTGAACTTAAATAATTTTTGTGAGAGTCAGATTCCAAAAGAGCGTAAATTTCGTCAAGCTTGCGTTTAGCGCCAATAAAGTTAATACCTCCGTCGCTATATATCATGGAAACGGGGCCTCTTCTACAAATGAATCGACGAAAAGCGGCGAGAAATAGATCAGAGCTTAAGTCTGAAACTAACTCTATGTGTAGAGCCTTAGTTGTAAGACAGCAAAATAAACAAATATAAGCCTTCTGGCTTTTAACACCTCTGCGGCGAATGTGAGTAATAAAGAAGGGACCTGCATAATCGACCGATGTATAAACAAAGGCTTTAGCTTCTGAAACGCGAAATGATGGCAAGTCGCCCATAAGAGGGTTTGTAGATTTAGGGTTTAAACGAAAACAGATATTGCATTGATGCACTCTTTGACGTACTAAGTTACGTGCGGAAAGTATCCAAAATTTCTGTCTAAGCAGACTGAGTAGAAGTGAAGGACCAGTATGTAAATTACATACATGAAAGTAATCAACTAAAAGTTGAGTGAAGCGATGTTTTGGCGATAGAATGATTGGATGCTTTTGTCCATAGTTGAGTTGAGAGTGAGTGAGTCGACCTCCGACACGAAGTATATTATCAGAGTCAATGAAAGGGTTAAGTTTGAGAAGCGATTTGTTAAAGGGTTTATTATTTTTAATTGCGTGCATATCTTGAGTAAAAAATAGTGCCTGTATATGGCGTACTAAATAGAGTTCAGCGAGTTCTAAATCAGAGGATGTAACCACTCCGTTTGAACGTAGTATTTTAGCGAAGCGTAACACGTACACAGTAGCGCGTAATAATTTTGGGTACGTGGAAATGCGATCAATTAATCGATCGAAAAAGTGAGACTTCGATTGAGAGTTTGTCTCTGAAACAAGAGCGATAGTTTTCTCTTCCAGTCGAACACTGTTAGATGAAACTTGAAATGGCTCGATAGGCCATTGCGAGATTGGCTGAGCTGTCCATTGAGGAGAGTGAAACCAATTTAATTGATTTAATAATGCTTTAGGAGTTACAGGTCGCGATATTACATCTGCAGGATTTTCATTTCCATTAACATGATGCCAAATTTTTGCGTTGAGTTTCGAATTAATTTCAGTAATTCTATTCGCAACAAATGTGTGAAATTTGTACGCGGGAGAATGTATCCACGTGAGAGTGACAGTCGAGTCTGAAAATGCGTAAATTGAGTTAACAGGATAACGATTCTCTATACTATCGCGAACCGATAATAAAAGATTTGTCAAGAGCAGCGCTGCGCACAGTTCAAGCCGCGCAAGAGATATTTTCTTTAAAGGCGCGACGCGCGATTTGGATGCGATAAGAAAGACTTCACCGGGTGAATCTGCATCAGAGCTCACGCGCACATAAACTACAGCTCCGTAGCATACTTCGCTGGCGTCCGCGAAGCCCATGATAGTGACGTGACAACCCGCGGTGATTCCTATATGACGAGATATTTTTAATTGCGATAAATAGTTAATCTCACTATCAAACCGATTCCATTTATTTTTTATTGAGTCTGGAACTGGCTGATCCCATTCAAGTTCGCGCTGCCAGCATTCTTGAATTAAGAGTTTGAGAAACGCTGTCACAGGGCCTAGCAAACCCAAAGGGTCGAATAATCTAGCGGTTGCGGAAAGAATCGTGCGTTTTGTGCATTGGTCAGAGTTAGTAGAGTTAATTTTGTAAAGAAAAACGTCATCATTAGGAAGCCACTGCATGCCTATGATTTTTGTCGTAATTTCTGAGTCAGTGTCAAAATCGACGAGCTGTGGATTTTTATGCGAATCGGGAATCTTATTTATAAGCTCAGGGTTGTTCGAGATCCACTTAACCATTTTAAACCCCCCGGCCATGAACATCTTAACCATTTGATGGTAAGATTGTTCAGCTTTTTCTAACCCGTCCATCGATGAGACATAATCGTCCATATACATACAGGATTGAGCTTCAGACGCGGCGATAGGATAATTCGCGCGCTCGTCCTCAGCGAGTTGGCGAACGACACGCATAGCGAGGTAAGGCGAGCTAGAAACGCCAAAAGAAACCCTATTGTATTGATAAGTATCAATCGGTGATTCAGGATCAAATCGAAATAATATGCGTTGAAACGGGTGGTGATTTTGATCAAGCTTTACACAGAAATACATCTTTTCAATATCAGCAGATAAAGCGACTGAGAAAATGCGTAAGTTAATTAAAAGATCAAAAATATTACTTTGTAAGTTTGGGCCAGTGTAAAGAACATCATTTAACGACTTTCCAGAGGTTGTTTTACAACTTGCATCTAAAACGACTCGAGTTTTTGAAGTGAGTTTATCTGGTCGGTATACTGCATGATGAGGTATATAATAATTTGAAGTATTTTCCTCTGAATTCGATGCGTTTTCAACTTTTGACAGAAAACCGCGATCGATACAGTCTTGAATATTTTCATTATAGTTAGTGCGTAAGCCCGGAGTTGAGTCTAACCTTTTCTCTAAGTTATAGAAGCGACGCCTAGCAGTAAAGTAAGAATCGCCGAGTTCTGATGGGTCGAGTTTAAATGGCAAAGAAACGGTATACGTCCCAGAGTCGTCGCGAGAATGAGTTGATTGGAAAATGTTTTCACATATTTCCTCGTCAGGGCTGATGTGTCTCTTAGTAGGTACACTTTCAAGCTCCCAAAAGCGTTGCGTGAGTGATTCTAATGAGTGCGAGTCTACATTGCAAAAGAATGCTTTATTATCATTGCGTGAATGAGCTGAGTAGCACTGAGCGCGTCCCATAGCGAGATATCCGAGCGTGGTTTCGATGGCGATGACAGAGGATTGCGGTGAAGTTATTTTATTACTACCTAAAAGAAGCGGGAATATCTCATTGCCTAACAAACAATCGATTTCAGCAGGGATATCGAAGCTGTCATCAGCCATAGGAAGACCTTGTAAATGCGATAACTGGGTTATGTCAACCCTTACATTAGGTAAATAATCGGTTATTGTATCAATGACGCGTGCGTTAATAGTGTATTTACACCTGGGATCAAAGCGTGAGGCAATTGTGAAAGATACATATCCTAGCGACACACTTTCAGACTGACCTATGCCCTTAATAGTGGTAGGTAGCGGATTGACTTTTAAGTTCAGTCGCGCACAACATTTATTTGTGATAAAGTTGCTCATCGAACCTGTGTCTAGAAACACGCGTAATTTTTGACACGTCTTATTATTGTCATAAGTATACACTGACGCGGTGGGTAATAAGACCGTGGTACTAGATTCATCAGCGATCGACGGCGTGACTGCAGAGAGAGACACATTGTTGGTTGGCATCGATTGCAACGGCGGCGTGACCGGACCGGGCGCGGACATGGACGCGTCGGTCGGCGAAAGCGTCGCGCTGCAAGTCAGCTGTTGTGACGTCATAGGTCTATTCACGTTAAAGTTATCTATATGAATAAGAGTGTGATGTTTCCGTTGGCAAACTGAGCAACGATTTTGAGATCTGCAATCTTTAATGTTATGAAAGCCTAAACAATTGAGGCAAAAGTTACATTTTTTCACTAAAGAGTAGCGAGTTGGCGCATTTTTCGAGCGAAAATAACTGCATTTGAACAGGGCATGTTCAGGTTCCGTCTTACAAAGTTGACAATTCTTGCGTACAGCGGATGGAGTGTATGAGCCTTGCGAATTCGGTTGAGATTGAAAGTAATGTTGATTGAGTTTTACTCCAGAAGCTGTATTAGAAACAAACGACTGTGTCGGTTTCGAGTTTTTAGACTGCGATGCGAAATTCGTTTTATTATTAACGTACGGCTTATTCTGCGTAAAACATAAGCGTAAAGCATGGATTTTATTCTGTTCTTTTATAAAAGTCTTGAGATCATTAAACGTAGGCATTTTTACGTGCTTAATGGATTGTTCAAATAAATTTAGAGTGTCTTTGTCTAATTTACTGAGAGCAATATGAGTCAAAATGAAATCGGAAAGGTCATCAATCTGTAAACGTCGTAAGGCAGCTTCAGCTGAGCAATACTGTTCCAAAAATTCATCTAAAGATTGCGATTTGAAGTTTATTAACTGTTCCAAATACATAGAGGCTTGTACTCTTATGTCTTGGTATTTTTCTAATAGGTTGTTCCAAATTATGTAATAGTTCTCACCAGTAGGTGGAATACCCGAGCAAATTGTAAGTGCTTTTCCGGAAAGTTTTCCTATAAGGTATTGAGCCTTTTCACCTGGAGACAAACCAGTGTTCTCATGAATAAGAGTTTTAAAATTTTGGTAGAAAACGGGCCACTTGGAAGGGGCTCCGTCGAAAGAGACTAGTTCTAAAGGCGGTAATTTTTTTACGAAATCCTGTTTGCGACGCTCTGTGTTGGCCTTTAGTTGTGCGATGGAGCTTTGCACCGAAAGGATGTTACAGTACAAATCGTCAAACGAGTTGAGTGCGGCAAATGTAGGTTTGAGTTCCTCATCATTTTTCATATAACACAAATTAAGTTCGTCAATAGTATCAAGAAAATCCGATCTTGTTTTTTCAATCGAATGCATGCGAGACATGAAAATTTGTTCAATCTGAGGGTCGGAGACCTTTAGGCTGAGGTCGTATAGTTCCTGAACCCTCTGAAAAAGCGCTTCTTTTTTAGCTTCAAGCAAATTAATTTTGCGTTTTACTCCCTCCATTGTATTGTAGGTGAGCAAACACACGCACGAGAGCTAGCGTTAAAAAATGAGTTGAGTTGTGCGTATTTATTTATAATCCAGTAGGAAAATAAAATGCGTAGCGTATGTAAGCGAATTTGAAATTGAATTGAAATAAAATTTTAAAAAATTGAATTTAAAAAATACACGTGTTTACAAACAACGAGTTGACGTTTGAGCGAATAGTAATTTCTAGAATGTGTCAAATGTCAAACGAATCGAACTTTCCAGAAAGAATGTGTCAAACGAGCGAATTTTCTAGAATTTTCTAGAGAGTTGTCAAAATGACGGATGCGTGAAAATGTGTAGTTGTGATTTTATGTAAGTGTAAAGGATAGGAAATGAACCATCCGGCTCGAAGGACCAGAAAGGAGTTGTAGGAGATTGGGATAGGAATGGGATGGGATACCTTCGATTGAGCAGACTCCACAGGACGGTCCAAGCTTGGTTCTTCTTTCACTTTCACAAACACTTGGATTTTTATTGAGATGAGTTTAGCGCGCGATTTGTGTTTATTTGAATTGGTTTATTTTGGATACTTATTTAGTATTAACGCCCAGATAGGTAGGCGAAGCGGCGCGTTGCGATGCGAGAGCGAGACTGAAGGTGGGAGGGAGAGGATAGGAAAAAGGACTGTCAGAATGAGTGATAGAATAGTGTGACATGAGTTTGAAATGTATGAGGTTTTAATGCTGGCGCGTACAGTTATGAATGGAAATAGCAATGTTTTTAATTGTTAAAAAAAACTTGAGTTTCTGTAAAATTTCATAAAATCAGATTGAGAAAATAATCGATATGATTCTGGTAATGGAACTGGTTTCGAATTTAAAGATCATCTTGTCTCTAATGCAAAGCGAATGACATAAACAAGGATAAGTCACTGAGATAGCTCAAGGGATTATCACGCTGAAGTGACAATGATCAGAGCTCATAGTACTCAGATCTGACAACCGATGGGGCAACAAGATTCTGAAATGGAGGTCACACACTATCAAGCGCAGCGTGGAACGTTCACCTAGAGGGTGGACCTCATAAAGCGACCTTCACACGGAATTCTCAACCACCGAGGAACTGGCTATCTTACCTCTAACTGTTGGAACACAAGGTAAGATGGTGGTAGCTAGCCAGGCGGACTTAGAACAAGCCCTAGCACCAACCAAACCGAACAGAAAAATCTGCCCCCACTATGACTCGAACCCGGAAACTGTGTCTGAAGCAGGTGGTCTTACCACTAGACCACAGAGGCGGTTGTCTTTAATAAACTTTTGAACCCAAATAATAAATATATTTCTTAGGTGGTCTCGATGCATCGGGTGAAGAAGGCCTGGTGTTCTCGCATATGCTCAACGAGCCTCGCCGCTACCGGTTCCTGGACGTGGATCAGATGTTCGTCAGGTTCGTGGCCCATCAAGGCTTCTCCTTCAGGAGAGGTTTCCAGTTCAGCGTCAGGATGGTTTGTGAGTATTAGAAAGAATCTCTTATAGTTAATCTTGTTTTTATATGATTCACTTTTAGATACATAATAACACCTTTAGTTACAAGAGACTAAAGCTTCAACCACACCAACGCGTGCAGTTCGCCTATGGTCTTTGGCCTATGATCGTGCCGGCGATGGCGATCTGCACGCATTGGTGTGGTTGAAGCTTTGGCGATCTGCACGCATTGGTGTGGTTGAAGCTTATGTCTATGTATATCTTGATGTCGCCGTTTTTACCTCTTTGAAATTGAATATCCGATATTTCTACACAGTTGCATGCGCCATAGTCACTGATAAAATTTTTTCAACGAAATCTAAGAATAACAATGTACAAAAAAAAACATTATTCAAGGATTTTAACTCTCTTAAGATATCTTCTAATAATGTGCATTATACAAAGCGAACACTATGGGTATCGAATGACTCAATGTCATAACATGATAATCAGTAAAACCAGGTGAGGAATAAAGTGGCGCCATTAAAATCACGTATTTAAAGACATTGGGACAAATAGTGTAGGCCCTTCATTTGCCTCTGGTAAATAGAGAGGATCCTGCTCCTGCAGCTATAAAACTAATTAATATCCTGATGCTAATATAGCAAATGAAGTAAACAACATTCTCTGACTTTTCCCTATCCCTTTCACGCCCTCTAAATCGTTTCTTCCAGTGCCTCCCGAAGAGGACTCGTTACAACCTGTGCCCGAACCAGAATCGTTGGTACCGGAACCCGCTGAAACCTTCACGATCCTCATCGGCGGCCTGACCCTCCCCGAGTTCAAAGAGTCCGAAGAGGCCTTCCGCACCATCATCGCTGAAATGGCCATAATGTACATCAACTCAAACGGCATCGACCAGGGACTAAATTCTACGTGAGTGGAACTTTTTTCTTTTTATTTGACTGTGAACATTCTAGATATTGGGCGCAGAAAAAATTTAAGGTGCCATTTCCTTAGCGCTCCTGCATACGACGCCGCTACCGCGCCGCCGCCGCGCCGTCGCCGCGCCTTTGCACTGTTTATACGCGCCGCGTGAACACCGCTGCCGCTGGCGATATTATGCTTTGATGGCGCGGCGGCGGTTTTACTCGGTGCGTCTGAACAGTGTAGCGGCGCGGCGAAGGCGCGGCGGCGGCGTCGTGTGCAGGAGCCCTTAGGCTAGGTTCATTTTCAAAATTTGACGTCAGATTTTTTATCAGAGAGGGTAAATATTATTTACCGTTAAAATAGATATTGTTGCAATAAATCCCGTGAAGTGATAATTTTGACGTCAGATTTTTGAAGTTTGTTAAAGTTGAAGTAAGATGGTGCAACCGAGCCTTAATCTCAATAACCATACCCGTATTATTCAAATAAACGAATTTGATTTGATTTGATTCAATCGCCCCTTTTTCTCAAGTGTTACTTTTTTATTGCTAGGAAAACAAACATCATATAGTGCAAATAATATGCGTAGGTACTCGTATGCTAATTACCTATCACATAAAAAGGAAGGAAATGTATGAAGGAAGGAAAGTAAACATGCTAAGTCTCTTGCAACAAAATGACACTAAGTACAATTATTATGTTTTAGGTATTCGAAGTAACAATTTAGTATTAAAAAAAACAGATAAGCAAACCGCTTATCATTATCCTCTTGGAATAATTTATCGTTCTTTGTCACAGCTTTTGTTGCAAATTGCCGTTTCCATATCGTAAATAAATTTACGAATGACGAAAGGGTTTTTGTTTGAATTAAAAACAAGTTCATGTCATGTCACATCTGTATTACTGATGATTTTGTAGTATAGATTGGAATCTCCTAAAATAGCATAATTTTGCCAAGATACGAAAAACATTTTCATATAATATTTCTACGAACTGACGTCTCTAACAGCTTTAAGAATAGTTTTAAAAATAAGAGTTCTAAATAAAACTCTAGTGCACCACGATTGCGCGTCTTATGAAAAGTTGTAGCCACCAATATGTAAAAATACAGAAAACATTTAATTCAATAACGGTTGTTTGTTAACTTTATGCAGACTTTAGTAGTTGAACACTAATATCTTTCACTATCGTGATAACATTCTGATAATTAATTGATTAGAAGCATAAATACTCATTTTTTAGTTCGCCCTCAATGGTAGGTACATAATAATCCCGTTATTGTTGTATTCTTTAACTGTGGAGCTAAATAGAAACATAAATAAGAAAGAAAATGTATAGGTTACTGGATCTTAATAATCTTAACGATCGTTGCGCATTATTATTAGTGAAGTCTTACAGGATTTTCATTTGATTATGTGACAATTTCTATTAAATCCGTTTCGTCTTATCATGGAGATGATTCACAGTTAAACGGAATTGTACTGCAATCAGCTTTCTGCAAACTATCCGCTGACCCCCGCCCTGCGACCTGACCGATGGCTCAGATAATTTCATCAAAACAAAGTTATTCCTGCGCCAATCGCAACTCACAACACTATGCGGTACTCCGATAAACTGTATCGGAACAGGTGTCCTACTTATCGCCTGTCTCTTTCACTTGACCTACATACCATTAGAGTACAAAATTACAAAAAACATCTGGACGTTTTGGATGGAACAAGGCAACAAAATAAAAAAAACGCTGCGACTCCCAATAAGAGCACAGTGTGCATTGGATTTTATTGGGTATTTCACGGCGGATTATAAAAAGCATCTCTGAAGCTTTTAATACGAACAGAATACGCATGCGCGCAACTCGCACATGCGCACCCGAAACGTCACGTCTATTTCAGTAAAGCTTACGTACTGCGCCTCACAGATCGCTTCCAACGTTTACACACCCAACAAAACAATATAAAAATCACAATTTCTCAACCAAAACTAACGCGCGACCAAACATAACTCGGTTCGGGATATTCGTTAAACCAAAACAAGTGAAACGCGTAACAAAATTTTGCGTTCGAGACGAAATGCGGCAATGCGGCAAACAATCGATGCAACCAGTATTCCCTGATGCCAAATCCTCGAATATTTAGTGTCAAATTTAAAAATGGAGCCTTTAATAGATAGGAATAACTTCGCCATCAGCGCGATGGTGACGGTAGCTATGCAGATCCTGTTCTTCACTATAGCATCTCTGTTCCAAAGTGATAAAGTGACTGACTTCACTGGCGGCGCCAACTTCATCATCATCGCTCTCCTCACCTTCTTCCTCGGCCAAGGAGGCAGCCACCTGAAGAGCTACGACAGCAGGCAACTCATGGTGACAGCTTTCGTCTGTGTCTGGGGCTTGCGATTGTCCGGGTACCTAATTTACAGAATCTACCACATAGGCAGAGATAAGCAGTTTGAAGATCGCAAAAGCAATACATTGAGATTCGCTGTTTTCTATACGTTTCAAGCCATATGGGTGTATGTAGTCAGTTTGCCCGTCATTATAATCAACTCCCCGCACCACTCGTTCCCTAAGTCACCCAAAACGATGACTACTTTAGATTCCGCTGGCGCAGGAGTTTTTGTCATTGGCTTACTAATAGAAACATACGCGGACCTCCAGAAGTTCGCATTCAGACAGGAACCAGCAAATCAAGGCAAATGGTGCAATGACGGGCTCTGGGGATTGTCTAGACACCCGAATTACTTCGGCGAAGTCGTACTTTGGTGGGGGATTTTTATACTATCTTTAAACGTTATCGAAGGCGTCGAATGGGTAGCAATAATGTCGCCTTTATTTACGACGGCTATCATATTGTTCTTATCTGGCATACCTTTGCTGGAACGATCGGCGGACGAAAAATACAGAGATAACCCAGATTATCTTTATTATAAGGCGTCCACGTCACCTTTGATTCCGATTCCGCCGGCAATATACGTGGAGGTGCCGAGGTTTTTGAAGTGCGTGATGTGCTGCGAGTTCCCCATTTACGACTCCACTGGGGAGGACTTCCCGGCGCCCACCATCGTCACTGAGACGACAAGCGTGTCGATGGTGCAGTCCCAGACATAGCTAACAGGCGCCGCGCGCGACAACTGCGCGGCTAAGATCGAAACGACAGCCCATAAGAACCCACCAGCCAACAAACAATTGTGATACACAGCCGAGGAAAGACCTCTAAAGAAATTGCCAAACTCCTTGCCACTTAAACAAAGCAACACTGTAGATATGAACCTTTACAACACGTATATGGAAAACCTAAGAAAGAGTAAAAGAGTAGCATTGGATCTATTAGAGGATACTAAAGATATTTACGATGGCATTTCAATTGAAAGCCCATCGGAACCTGTTAGAAAAAGTAGTCATAGTAATGTAGACGTAGAAGCAGGCCCGAGTACTAGTAAGGATAAAACGAAGCGGCCTACAGAATTTGTTAAGTATGGGAAGATAACTTTTAATACTACTGCTATTCTGCATCACTATCCACAGATCTCTAAGAACTGCAGTGAGACAAGCAAATCTTCTGCAGCTCCTAAGAAATCTGATTTGAATCTTCCTAAAGAATCTCAGACTGACAATAACAATGAGGATAATGATGATGAAATTAAACCTGTCGTTACTGATAAGAAAGACAAAGATAACTTTAACAACAATGAAACAGTGGTTAAGTCTAACTGTGTGGTTAAAGCGGACAATACGATTGAGGTGTTGAAGAAGCCAGTGAAGTTTACTGAGGAAAAGCTTGTATGAGGTTGGGAGATACGATTTTTTTCAATGCACTTTCTTATACGAAGACTTTGGCATCAAACCAGATGGCGTGCCAGAGGGAAAAGAAACATATCGCAAATTGAAATGTTGTAAATAGGACAAAAGACTGGAGAAGTTAGATAATGATGAAGAAATGTATCAAAATACAAGAGATTTTAATGTAAAATTCGAGCTATCGTTTTGTTCTTATGAATAAGCAAAGTTGTTGTAGATAAATGTTCTAAAGTATTACGCGTTTTTTCCAAATAACTAGTAAACATAGTCTCAAAATCCGTCTCAAATAGAATAAATTTGTGTCTTAAATTAGATAGTTATAAAAGTTACATTTAGAAGACTATTCGCTGCATCATATCTGCGGTAAGTGAAATTATTATTAAGTAGGTATATTCAAGATTTGTTTTGAAACGTTAATTAAAATATCATTTTTACTTTTTTTTGATGACTAATGATAGAAAATTGACTATTATTTATGTCACGTGTCATTACAACCTAAGTTTATTTTGACACTAAGCTGTATGGTTAGTTTTTTAGTATTACCTTCCTGAAGTTACGTAAATCTAAATGCTTTTAGTTCAATCAAAAAATGATTTTTTACTCATCAAAATTTTAATTTACATAGGAAGATGCTTAGATCTCTACCATAAAAAGCTGTGGGTTCCAAAGTCTTCAAAAATTTTTAATTAATGCAAAATTTCGAATGCAGACTGCAGATCCATTTAAGCCGGTATTCGTTTAGATCTAATCATAATTTACTTACCACAAAGCAGTAACGCTAATGCGGGCTCTTGGCAGACACCCAGCGGTTTTGCATAAACTAAGCTCCGGCTAACTTCTGGAAAACTCTAGATCGTTAAAGAAGTTAAGAATTTACGTAGTATAAGTAAATTTTCTAGCAATTCGGTTTAAAATTTAAAAAAAAGCGTATACCTACCAAGTTTATCAGTTCTTCTAGTACCCATCGTACCAACATTGCTTAATTTAGCACTAAATGGAAAGAAAGAAAGAAACATTTATTGCCATGGACATCACAAAAGACAAAAGAGGTAAATAAAAAAAAGCAAATAAGACAGAGGTGACACATAAAACATAGTTACAATGGAAGAGAAAGTAAACTGAGCAGTGCCACCCTGTCGCACAGCGATGCCCATCGCAATGGGACCCCATTCAGCATATGCCGTGGCCCACGGTGGGGAAGGCCACGACGCTGGTTTTCAGTGTGCCCCATGCCGAGTGGGAGTCACGGACAATAACCTATACTGCATAAAATATACTATGGCGCAGTGTATAAAGTCCAAAGACATTTATTTATTTAAATAAAAATGCCAATATGTTAACAACGTGAGTGACTGAAAAAATCTTCAAAGCGAATTAATAATTATTGTTTCAGAATGAGTTAATTGAAAGTCGAACGATTCAAATTAACGTGACCAATTCGCATTCGTGCATACGATTTGTATGCCAAATGACATTCATTTGAGTTGAAAAACTTTTGGACATTTCGCTCAAATTCGTTGGTGAAACATTCAGATTAACATAAATACGAATCTCATTTTCCCGTAATGCAATTATTATGGAGTAATAAAACTGATGTGCCATGAAACTGAAGGACGATAGAGCTGTTAAGAAGACGCATAGCATAGTCTACTCCAATGACAATCTTGGTAATCAATAACACCGAAATTTCTATAGCAGTGATAAAATTATTTTTATTTTTATTTATTTTATTTTATTTTTCTTTATTCAGAAAACCACACATTAATCTATATTACCGGCACCGACTCCAAAAATATCAATCATGGTATACATTTGTCCTAATAAATAAATAATGTAATTATTTTCTACTTTTTAGTGCAGGTTTTTTGGAGTCGGTTTTAATTTTTTTGTTAAAATTAATTTATTTCATGCTTTTTAGTTGATTAGTCCTTGTTATTATCACTAAAGATGGACAGTACCTATGTTTAATGAGATTGAGACTATAGTTTTCCATTTTAAGTGTAAATAATCTTCCCTACAATACAGGATACCTACTTTAATATGGGCAACTAAAAAGTATAATTTAACTTACGAAGTTTGACCTTTCATCATCAGCTCACCTAAAAAACCTGAAGTATTACAACTGTATGTACATACGTACCTAAAATATTTAAAGAATTATTCTCCAACTCCTAAGCGTTAAGGAGTTTTACCTTCCATCATCATCAACACTAGATGCATATATACTTGTATATCTTTAGAATAAATATGAAAAACGATATACGTGCCTATAAAATTTGAGGGTTGCCCTCGATTTCCCTAGGATCCCATCATCAGATCCTGACTTGGTGACAATCGGACCACCTTAGAAGTGTACCCTATCGATCAAAAAAAGAATTTTGAAAATCGGTCCACAATTGACGGAGTAATCGGTGAACATACATAGAAAAAAAAAACATACATACAGCCGAACATATAACCTCCTCCTTTTTTGAAGTCGGTTAAATCCAATAATTTGAAGCCAGGGCCTAAAAACACTTCACTTATTTGACGGACATTATTACACGAAATTACTTTTTTTGCTATCAATTCGATTTCAGTGTCTTGATCCAAAATCAATATTGACCAAAATTAAAAAAAAAAGCAATAAATATATAAAGACTACAAATCATAGGCTTCCTTTGCCATTTAGAATCCGGGCGTTTTCAAGGCGAGAGTGAATAGGCACTTACAGGGCAGATATGTACCATCTTAGACTGCATCTCACTTAACACCAGGTGCGATTGCGGTCAAATACCTGCCTTGTCTAGCATATAAAAAAGAAAAAAAAAGAATCTATGTCTGTGTAAAGGTTCAGAAATAGAAAAAAAAACATACGGGTCGAATAAATAAATAAATTGAGAACCTCCTCCTTTTTTTGAAGTCGGTTGAAAACCAATGCGATCCCACGCGATCAGCCGGCGTGCAGCGATGGCGATAAATGCATTCTAGTCTGATCGCCATCGCTGCACGCCGGCTGATCGCGTGTGATCGCGCTGGTTTGACCGAACCTTAAGCTACTAGTGATGTCAACTTGTCGCGGATTTAATAGAAAAGATACACTTTATTCTATTTCCCTTCACAACAGTCTACCTTTCCACAATCACAAAGCCGGGTGCTAACGAACCAGATGAGAGAGCTCTCAGCGCCACAATGGCTGACAGACGGCTTGATATAGATACAAATAGTGGGGCAGTCGGCACGCAGTAAACAAAGCTATTGTTTTGACGTTGGGTTTGTTAAAGAAAGTTATAGGATCAAACAAATAATGCTTGTCTTTCTTGTTTTAACCGCGACTTTAACCGGTGTTTTTTGTATACAGTTTGACAGATTCTTGACATTCGTTAAAGTAAGATGGTGCAACCCAGCCTTAGTAGCAATATTATGGGCAACTTTGCCGTCCAATCTGAAAAAATATTGGGGGAGGCCTACGAGTATGTTCAACTGTGGACGTCCTGTGGCTGAATTGATGATGATGATGGGCTACGGTTATTATAAGACTTTTTTCTGCTAAGCGTTTTTACCACGTAGGATATCAATGTGTCACTCATATTAAATACTAGCTTTTGCCCGCGGCATCACCCGCGTGAAATTTCGTTTGTCACAGATCGTCATAAATTATAGCCTATATGTTATTCTGAGCTATGAACAATAATACTGCAAATTTTCATCAAAATCCGTTCAGTAGTTTTTGAGTGAAAGAGTAACAAACATCCAGACTTCCAAACTTTAATATTAGTAGGATAGATTTTCATAGCCTTGAAAAATGATGGGTCTATTTCTATAATAAAAATAGAATCAATATCCGTTTAACGATAAACAGTCTAGATCGTAAAATGCAAACAAATAGGTAGGTTGTTTCTTTAATGAGTCATTTTAAAAGCAATAACGTCCGTATTTACAAACGATGCTTGCTTTAGTGAAGCAACAAATCGAACGCACAGCGTTGAATAGAACTCTGTGATTGGTTCATGTATCCGCCCTGTGCGTTCACGCGCGCTGTGAGACCTCATAGTAATGTTTGTGAATACGGGCGTAAGTCATTTTAAAAGTCTTTAAAGATAATGATATTCAACTTGACTTTCATCTTTGATCCTTGACTTAAACAGCAATTATCTGGTCTATTAAAATATCACGTGTATATTTCTTCTTCAAAAAACTTAACTGCGCGCAGTTAAGTTGTACGTCATGTATGTAGGTAGTTAACTTCTATTAACATAGTACATTATCTGTCAGTACCAATTGTTTTAATGTAATTACATTACAATACACTTATTTACTTTTATATTGGCATAACAAACAAGTTCTATTAGTAAACATACAATATTAACTGTTGTTTAATTTTAAATTTAAATATTTTTGAGGATTGCTTGACTTAAACATAATAATTGACTTTTATGTTTGTAGTTTTCACTGCAGTAATTAGATAAATAAATCTAATTTAAGCTTAGTAGCTGACGAGGCCTTAAGTGAGCATATAAGCAAAAGTTTTAATTAAATAAATTTAAATTGAAGCAAGATTACTTAGTTACAGCACAGTTCTGATTTAGGGCTTAGGGTTTTCCTCAATACATCTTGTACCTACTATTAGAGGCCGGTAGATCTATCCTCATAAATAAAACACTGGATACTTAACTTTCACATTATATTGCCTTATTTTACATACAATTCATCACATAGCACAAAAGCGCGCGGACTCTCCGCGCGTCCCTCTATTCTGACGTTTGATTCTCGTGTGTCATTGACGTATTGTCAATGTCACTATGACAGCATCTCATTGGCCACAACGATACCGTTATTTTTTTAGATTTTTCATAATAACACTACCTACTCGTTCTATAGTGACGATTTACTCGTTCCATAGTGACAATTCTATGTTTATAAATACCAAGTGACTCATGATCTGAATGCATAATAAGTGGAAACATTTTGTGGTTGCTGATAAAGGGGAATAAAATAAATAAATATTGTAAATGTACTTTGAAACTACGCATTATATTGTTTTTGAACAAATTGGAAATTAGGATTTCGAGACTTTTAAAATTTGATTGGGTAGACACAGTAAATAGGGACTGTTAATGTTTCAAAATTTAAGAATCAAGGTTTCAAGAATTTTTGGCAATCATCTTGCAAATCCTTCATCTGATAATAAGAGGGTGTCATTCTCTTGCAGTAGAGACTCAATGATCTGATGATAATGACGACGATGTTGATATTGTTAATGACGATGTTATTGATGATATTTACACCCGCAACATCAGTGGAGTCACAAGTACGCTGTCAACCTTTTAACTCCCTTTCCTCCGATTGGGCCTCCGGTACCTTCACTCACTTGGCGAAACAGCGCAAGCGCTGCTTCACACCAGTTTCTAATTTGTAATGATGTAGCTAATAATGTCATTAATTCTCTTCCAGACGCGACGTGACGCAAATCACCAACATCGGCGTTTGCAACCTGAACTGGCCCAACGCAGCCCGCTGTTCCGAAGTCACCTTCGGGGTGCCCCTGGTGTATGAGGATGATCGCGAGTCGCGGTTGACCCAGGCCGAGTTACGGGCCATGTGGTACCTGTACAGCACGCAGGACCCCTTCGCTTTGAGGCTCAGCGCGATGGGCATGGAGGTTAGTAGAGTATTCTACCATAACGTAACAATTGCCAGAACTGGTGAGGTCGATTCAAAGAACTGATCCTGATTATGTCAAGTCGAGAAAAAAGTACAGTCATAAAACTTTCAACTTTTCTCGTAGTCATTCAGGACAATTAAGACATTACCATCTTTTTTTGTCTATCTTCGATCCGGAGTCCAGTACTTTGACCTTTTCTTTCGACTGAGAAGAATAAGTGACGATACGGCGAAAGTTGACGCGGGAAGCAAATAAATTCGTTATTAGATTAATGTAGAAATCCACGAGGAGAGGCCTTTATCCAACTATAGACCTTGGAACAAACAAGAAATAGAATGTAGAAATCCTTGAGGAGCGACTTTTGTCCAGCAGTCGACGTCTTCTATTTTTTTAAGAAGGAGAAGATTGTATCCTAAATGCCGATGCTTTTCATCTTCCAGGAGTTCCTTCCTCCGAATGACAGCGGTGTGCTGACGGCGTGGCTGGTGGCCGGCTTCGGACTCCTGGTCTGCGTGGTGGTGCTGGCTCTCGCGCTGTGGCGGTACAGCTGCTTCGAGAACTACGACAGGTTTGTTTGCTCACGTTAAAACCTTTGTTTGTCACCTGTCATCGGCTTTGCAATGGAGGGAAGTCGAACCTTAACTTCGAACTCCTCGTATGTTCTTCTGATTAATTTCGTTGCGGGTCCAATGACAGTTTAACTTTCCCCCGGGGCAAACTTGACTTTCACTGGTTGGGATTTTATTGGCGGTCAAGTTGTATATCCTCGCTACACAGGAGTTGTAGCGGTGGAAACGAGAGGTGGGAATAGTCCCGTAGCTCACGTTGAAAGTGTTGAAATGACTTGGAAGTCTTATTTCTGGTTAAATTTGTTGTGGGTCCCAAGAAGCTATACTCTCAACCTTTACTAGTCGGGATTCATTTGCGGCACAAACAACTCCCAAGACTTCAATGAAAATAGTGACACAGCTAAAATCTGAGTCACTGATCTTAGAAAATGATCAATTACAGTTGAATGTCATAAACTAATTGTAAGTTCCTAGAATTAAATCAATGCAACCACTGACAATGTGCTGTCCATAGCAATCAAGTGAACAATAATCCTCGTTAAAACTGGGACAGCTGATGAGCTAACAATAAGCCTGGGTGCAGACCACCGACTTTTAGTTAGCCAATGGTTGGGCCCGATTTTCATTTGTATGAAGAATTGGCCGATGACAAATCGGTGTAATGTTGCGAACATTATTTTTACATTGGTATATTCATACATGTCCATACTGATTAACAGCCCGATCCAACTATTGGCCAACTAAATGTCGGTGGTCTGCGCCTAGGCTAAGTTTTTAGCCATCAAGGCCACAAAAATCCTCTCCACAGCCACAACAGCTGACTGTGTACAGTCTTCAACCATCAAGTCACGCAGAAAACTGACTTCAAACCTTACAGTTATCACATGCATGCAGAAAACTGACTTGAAACCTTACAGTTATTTAAATTGAACCATCTCCTTGTCCTCATTCCAGGATGCCGACGTACAGCGACCGCGACAGCGTGTACAGCGAGAAGCAGGGCCTGGACCTGTACCCCACGCCGCACCAGACGCTGCCGCCGCTCTTCGCCGAGAACGAGTACAAGTGGGACGACGGGAAGTTTGAAGACTCCACAAGGGGTAAGGGTCTCTGCTTCTTCATTCAAGGCCATTCGTTTCCGCCACGTCCACTGCAGGACAAAGGCCTTCTCCAAGGATTTTCATAACGACCGGTCCTGCGCTACCCGCATCAAGGTACATTCCGCGACCTTCACTAGATCGTCGGTCCACCTAGTGGGGTGCCTGCCCACACATAATCCGGCCCGCGGTCGCCACTCAAGAACTTACAAGATATGTACAACCTGCACTTGATTTTAGCAATTCTGCGGGCAATATCTTACTTTGGTTTTCCTGCTGATCTCCTCATTTCTGACTCGACCACGTAGGGAAACTCCGAGCATAGCTCGCTTCATAGACCTTTGGGTGACCTTGAGCCTTCCTTATGAGGCTCATAGTAAGCGACCACGTCTCCGTTTCGTATATCATCACTGGTAACACACACTGGTCAAAGAATTTTGTCTTGAGACACTTTTCTAATTTACTAATGTAATTTCACCAAACTACCTACCACAGGAAGCTTTGATTTTCCCCCGGGACAAACTTGACCTTCATTGGTTGGGTTTTTATGGCGGTAAAGCTGTAGATCCTAGCTACACAGGATTTCCAGCAGTGGGAACGAGAAGTGAGAATAGTCCTATACCACAGGCATTAATACGACCTCATCTAACCATTATAAAACCACAAACATAACTCAGTACTATAGTAACATTTCCAATTCCAGTAGACATGGGCGGGTTCACCAACAAGAGCTACAACCGAGACGAGCTCTTCGACATAGAGTCGGATGAGGACGTCATCGCGCCCAACAAGCATGATAGGTAAGCTGGTGGAATAAAGTTTGAAGTGGCATGACTATAATGACAATGATTAGCTAACTTGTATAATCAAGGGTCTTTAGTTTTGCACCACGAGCCATTCGCACTGTATGGTGTGAATTGTTGTTTCATGTGTTTAAATAGGTAATACAGCTGAATTTTAATAGGGCTCGAATAATATCATTACACTAAAATCAACAAAAAAAAATATAAGTTTTATATTAATTCTTACAAGCTTTTCCTGTGACTTAATATTAGTTTGTCTTGTACAATAACTTTGGCAAACTACTTAACGATTTAGAAAACGTAGACATGAAAAAAACTCAAAACTGGACTTTAGCTCAATCATATTTTGAAGCCTATGATTGACTGAATTTCAATAATAAGGCCAATGGCAGGTTTAAATTCATTCTAGAGTTTTATATCGGAGCGTATTTCTAAAGATGTAGGATTTTTTCGTCCATTTCCTGTCATAATTTTCACATGATATCATTTGAGCATTTTATTAAATAAAATTTCAATAACATTATACAAGTTAGCTGATCGTATTTTAAGTTAAAAGACTAACAAAAGCATGTACATATTTATATTTCAAGGCGGTAGATCTAATCAATGCCAATTCCAGGTACACCACAGACGTGTAGCCGATTGTACATAACTGCTATACTCACAATTAAGATGGTACGCTTTGTTTACTTAATTTATATTTGGTATACAGTGTGTTTTAAAGTTCAAGGACAAACAAATATCGGGGAGCTTTTACATATTTCCATGCATGTTAAAAAAATCCAATCATCTGTTTTTTGTGTGAATAAATCAATAAGTACTGTACCTACTGCTTTCATATTGAAAAAATATATATATAATTTTACATTCAAGGCTGGTTGACGAAACTTAAATATCCCATGTTCCCAGAGTCTTCAAGACCAAATAGGTATTTTCTGGACTTTCCGGTAAATATCCCAAAGGGAAAAAGTAAAAAAGTACCTGTTAGTGAGCTATAGGACATGCTGTATACTTAGTTAAATGTATTATCCTTGTGTTGTGGTTTTGCATGTTACTGTTTGCTTGTCTGTTTTCAATATAAAATAATATGTATGTTTATGTTTCCTCTTCGTTTATATAATTTGTTTGCATGGTTTAAATGTGCTTTTTGGTTGTTATTTTGTTGATGGATACTAACAAAACTTTTTTTAAACTAATTTTATACCGAAACCCAATTTCAAATGAATGTAAAATTGGAATTGTTGTTGTTTCAAAACCAATAATACTTTATTGAGTGATTAAATATTAGAGAAATCCTTATTACTATCCCAAATCTTCATCTTGCTCTAATATGCAATAACAATTGTTGGTGTCAACTAACAAAGTTTTGTTACTTTACAGTAGGTAATATTATCTGATACGGGCTTCAGCGTTGTTTGTCCTGATCAATAAAATTAAATGCAGTTTTACGGGTGATTCTAAGTATATTGCAAAATGATAATTCTAATGAAACTCATTATTTTTCAGGAACTACCAACCGAGGGACTTGGTATGAGTCTAGCAGAGAAGTATGTCGTAATTAGTATAGCAGCCGATCGCGGTTTTGTTGTGATTTTGCCAGTTATACAGAATGGTACTGAATAAAGTGTGCAAAAGAAGGATGATCCTATTATTCCAATACACCAAAAAACTAAACTAAAAATATAACAATTTCCAACAAAAAGCTCGTGAGTTGGTTTTTTTTTATTTAAGTCATAGGATCAACAGTTTTCTTTTTTGCAATTTAGTCAGGACCATGCTGTTATTGTGCTAAGTACATTCATATAGTAGATAAAATAGCATTATTATATTCTCTAAAATTACCCAAAAATAAACTGAAACCTTCATATTTTTAATCAGAACTATCTCTGAACTAAGTGCCCACAAAATTGGTTCAGAAGTTTAGTAAAATAACTTTAAATTAATATTAAAACTGACCGGATATTGTATAAATTCTTATAATTTTACAAGTGAACCGGATTCAGACGTACTATAATAATCATCAAAACATCCGTAAGATTTCCCATGAATAATTTCGATATTATTATGGGTTAATGTTGATGAAATAAACATTTCATCTATCACTTTTATTTATTTATTTATTGAGTCTAAATCTGGATTTACGCAACTATATTTTTTTTATTTGCAAATAATATTTCTATTTTATCTGCTGTAAGAAAACTATATTACTACTTAATTATACTATGTAAATATTGCTAATAATAAAGTTTTTCGCATTTAAAACCTTTTTATAAGTTGTTAGCAATATTTGCGAGTAAGGGTAAATGATAATTGTTGTATATTTAATAGTTTTAAATACAAAATGTAGCGATACATTTTACGTACATAAAACCTACCCAAAGTTGTGATTTCTATGTTTAATTTCTGTTGTAAATTAATCTTTATGTTTTAACTCTTTGTTTATTGAATAAAGTTTCTTTTTTTATTTTGTTTTTATTATTTTTTCCCTTTTTTCCAAAGTTTTTAACAAAATACAGATAATTTACCCCGGTTGTGTTGAAACAGAGTTTATGGAATGGTTGTGAAAATATCACAAAGCTTTTACTTTGAGCGACTTTATTGTCTTTTAACATTTTAACCCTATTGAAGAAAATATTTACGAAATGTTATCATAGAGCACTTTTATTTATTATTTTTCGTAATTTTTAGTTGCTTTTTTACCTATGCTTACATGAGGCATTTTTAAATCTCTAAATATGACAAAGTGACATTCATAGAAAAAGTAGATCACTAAAATATTATAATATAACTTAAAAATATATAACATAGAGCTAGGTGTATAGTATTATATTATATTATTATTATATCCTAATATAGAATAATTATACCGAGTTCAATAGGTACTAATTAGTATTTATATGTATTTATAGCAAACTCAATGTCACTATGTTACCTGATAATGATATAGTATCAAAATACAATGATATTACATACTGTCATGTAAATATATGTCCAATTGAATAGAATTAGATTTATATAGATGATAATATATAATAATTATATTATAAAATCGAAATATATAATATAATATACATAGTTATGTACTTAACATCAACAAAATCTTGACAATTCCGACCAAATATATCAACCAACTCCTCATTATATTACGGCTAAAATATGTAATTTTTTGCACTTGATAGTAGTCAAATATAATAAATATTTACTAAATTATTCATTGCCGAAGTCGAATAAACGTAGCTATTGTCAATTTAGAATGCCAAAGTATGTATAATTGCTTTAGATTTATTTATTGAAATCTTCTACGGCTTGAATATTGGCAAACATTATTATAGTAAGAAAATATCGTTGAAATTGATAAAAAAAAAACTTTATATCAATGGGCCTGAGGCTTTAGCATAGGATGCTTTTTCAGTTAATATACAAAGTAAAATATTAACTTATAGAAATGATAGTTCAAGGTCAATAATGCGAAAAGTGAAACAAAATAAAGTTGAAAGAAATGTTGAGAGAAATAATGAAAATCGTTACTGAAAATTGATTTAAAAAAATAAGCTCTAGTGTAACTGATACTTCATAATTATTGTATGGAAATATTACCAGGAACAGTGTGTATGTATGTTAAATTTTAAGCGGGGGGAGTGTAGGCCAAAGCCTGCATTTGCCTCTGGTAAATAAAGAGGATCAGTCTCCTAGAGAGGAGACTGATGCCCGTTTTCACCATCAATCCATAATTTTTAAGTGACCCCTGTGAAAACAAAATTCCTGTAAGCGTTACCATAGGGATTGATGGTGAAAACGGGCATAAATGACCTGATAATGTGTGTTCTTGGTTTCTATTCGTTGGTGTGTATTTTTAGCAATGAGAGCACGCGTGTAAGAATTTTATTGTGTGTGCCATACGGGTGATTTCTCACTTTTTGATTCCCACTGATAGTTAAGAAGGTGTCTCTACTATTTGATATAATTTATGAGCAAGATAGAAATAGGCAACAGCTCAAAACGAAAGACAGTCAACGGGAGAAAACATTAATAAAATTGGAATAATTACAATGGGTCATATTTATTTCAAGTAGTATTCAGTAGTCAAAATCGGGTTTTGCGCGAATGCTGTTGTCTTACGGCACTATTCCCACCTCTCGTTCGCACCGCTGCATCTCCTGTATAGCCAAGACCTACAGCTTGACCGCCAATAAAAACCCAACCAGAAAAAGTCATGTTTGTCCCAGGGCAAAGTTAAACTGTCATTGGACCCGCAACGAAATTAATCAGAAGGATATAGGAGGAGTTCGAAGTTGAGAAGAATGCGGTTGTCTTTTTGAACACCATAAGATCTTTAAGGAGACACGTGGTAACGCCTACTTATTACAAACAACTGATTCAGTTTAAATGTTAAATGCACTTAGTGCTGATTCACATCGTTTTGGTCGTCGGGCGCTAGTTTAGTTATTTTTACTTTGTAATGTCAATGTGTATCATTTAGTACCAAATAAACATTTTTTCTTTCTTTCTTTCAAAATTAATTAGGAAAAACTGATATTTATTGAAAGGCACTGCGCTGTCCCAGTAAACGGGATTAAAAGGTATCCTTATAGAATAGCATAGCTTTATGTACTTGCTTCAAACTTTATTTGATGTTAAACTATTAAAGATTTTAATGTATAACGAAAGAGACTATAAAACACCACGATATAAGATTATTGTGTTGGGTGTGTGGGTGTGGATTTTGAGGCGAAATAAAACATTGCCAAATTATTTTTGTATTATTTTGAACCCTCATCTGGTAAAAAAATATATATTATTGGTCTAACACTTAACTAATTATTTTGACTGACTGTCTGTCTTTCAACATTGTAAAGCTTCTGGTAGTTAATACCCACAATAAAAGTCTTATACAGACTATTTTTTCTTCTCACTAAACATTTACAGTAGCTTAAGATAAATAACGTCTGATAAGAAAGATTTTATATGCATCACAGTATTTAGACAATTTTCCATAACAATAAAGATAAAAAGCAGCTACAATAAGTACAATGCTCTCTAATATGGTAAAGATTGTCTTTGAGATGTGTGCCAACTGCCTGCCTTGAATCTTATCGTCAAAGAAACGAAATAAAATCATAATATTTATTCATTGAAAACGAGAAATGTACGCTAAAAGAAAAATATTCATCAATCAAGACCCTTAGAAGACGTATTTCCGTGGAAATGAAACCTTAACAAAGGACATCATCCATTTTGGTCCAAAATCAAAAGTGCCGGCCAAAAAATAAAAGTGCTGTATTCTGATAGAATACGTCCGCCTTAGCATTTATTACTATGGCACCAAAGCTGTAGCACCACTGTGCATCGTAGTATTTGAGTTCTAAAAATATATGAAACGACTGACTTTGATCTCAAATACTACGACGCACAGTGGTGCTACAGCTTTGGTGTCATAGTAACAAATGCTAAGCCGGACGTATTCTGTCAGAATACAGCACTTTTTTTTTATTGGCCGACATTTTTGGTTTTGAACAAAAAATGTATGAATCGTCGATGAATTTTAGATCTCAAATACTCGACGCACAGTGGTGCTACAGCTTTGGTGCCATAGTAACAAATACTAAGGCGGACGTATTCTGTCAGAATACAGCACTTTTTTTTGTTGGCCGGCACTTTTGATTTTGGACCAAAAATATATGAAACGTGGATGATGTCCTTAGGGTTTAATACTGTGAATAACATTTTAAATCTCACTGACAAGAATCTTCAGGAACGATCGCCATTTACATGCATGCAGTCGCTATCTATTTTTACCCGACCAAATATTTACAGGAGATTGGTGACGTTTGATGCCTTGTCAACTTCCCTACATCATTTATTTTAGCAAAACCTATTTAATGCGTTTTATCTTATTCCTAAATAATGTGAAAGATCCATTTTATTTTTATTTTGAGTCGCAATTTGTCGGCCGTTTGGTGTAGTGGTTCAGAACGGACTACTATGCCGAGAGGTCCCGGGTTCGATTCCCGGCCGGGCAGAAATTGAAATGATGAATTTTAATTTCTGTGACGGGTTTGGGTGTGACTATGTATAATATTTATGTATTTAAAAAAAAAAGTATATAAGTAGTATATCCGTTAAGCTAGCACCCATAACACAAGCATTAAGTTGCTTACTTTGGGGCTAGCTGGCGCTGTGTGAAATTGTCCAAAGATTTATTTAAAAAAAAAAAAAAAAAAAAATTCATATATCTAAACTATCAATCTCAGTACACAAAACTATTTCATGCAGATGCATTCTTTTGTTCGCATATATTATAATTTTTTAAAACGACAAAAGCCCCAAGGGTGTCGGCATTGGACTGTCGATTCGTTCGTAAGTCGCTAGTTCGATCTCCATTGATCGCTATTATGGTAAACATAAGCTTAAAAATATTGAGCATAAACTGGAGGGGAGTAATTCTTCTTGTAGTGTCGACAACAAACAACTTTCACAGTGTCAGCCAGAAACTCCACCACAAGAGTGGCGTTGTCGGTAGTATTTTTAAAATTAAAGGGGAGTAATTAAAAATAATACTTATGCTCCTTTTAAATATGATAAATTGATGTGTGCGTGCAACAATTCCGCACGAAATCACAATGACGCACAATGATGTGAACTAATATTTATTGTGAAGTTAGCGCATCAAATAAATCGTAAATAAAATTATTTAGCGGGCGGGCGAGGCGGCTTACGCTCGGATCATTGTAACTGCGGTGGGTGGTTCTGCAAACGAATCCAATTTGATTTCTTTGCGAAGAAAATTTTCTAACTA
Source organism: Ostrinia nubilalis (assembly GCF_963855985.1). NCBI lineage: Eukaryota > Metazoa > Arthropoda > Insecta > Lepidoptera > Crambidae > Ostrinia > Ostrinia nubilalis. Next base: position 474,010 of record NC_087110.1, read on the forward strand.
CTAAACTACTAACGTTGGCGGAGAAACTTTTACATTTAGAATAGGAAAAAAATCACATTAACCATAAGAAAGGCAAAGGGTTTCCCCAAATATTTCCAGAACGAACGGTCCTGCAGCGCATCCAGGTGTGCCCAGCTATACATGCATTTCGTACAGTTATTGCAAAGACAGAATAAACTCCCCTGACAATAATGTAATCAATCATTTTAGAGCTAAGTCATTTATTACACAGGCCTGCAAAATGAGGGTCATAACTTCCTCTCTGGGACTTGATAGCTGATTCTAGGGTATTTTGGTGCGCTGATTACGAATATGTACTTAGTTTTTCTCCATCACCTCCAGATTTTTCAAAAAAGGTACAGATTGAAAATAGGAAAAAAATCACAAGTTTTTACATAAAAAAAAATATTTTTAAAGAAGTACGTTACTTTTAATTTAAAAAACTACTGAAACATAATAACAACTTATTACTAGTCTAAATTATATGTAAATTTTATTTGTGGAACTGACGGCCGATGGGGCAGCAAGGTTCTCGAATGGAGGCCACGTACCGGAAAACGCAGCGTGGGACGTCCACCCACAAGGTGGACCGATGACCTGATAAAGGTAGCGGGAAGGCGCTGGATGCAGGCCGCTACCAACCGTGCGATGTGGAAGTCATTGGGGGAGGCCTATGTTCAGCAGTGGACGTCCTGTGGCTGAAATGATGATGATGATGATGATTTGTGGAACCTGGTCCTTTTTTCCTGGGAGCTTCGGCTGTGCGATTTTTGCCTAAATTTTCGGTTTGGATCATCGCGCTTCAATAACCAGCAATAGTCCGCCATCATGCTAGTATTCCATCTGCCTTGATACCGGACTTCAAGCTCTTTCAAATCTTGGTAAAATCTTTCGCCTTGTTCCTCGCTAACGGCTCCTAGATTTTTTGGGAAGTAATCAATGCGCGAATTAAGGAAATGAAGTTTAATGCTCATATTACAACCCATTACACCAAAAGTTGTAATCATTTTGGCCACTATTTCTTTACAGTCAGAGCATAGGCATATCTATAGCATAGGCGAAATGATTTTGAAGCAATTTTTCTGTCCTTTTGACCACTTGCGAAGTTCTAATAAACAAGTCGTACAAATTTTATGAGGATTCCAAAATTTGAGTTGGTTACTTAAAACGTATCCAAAATAACTTTCGTAAATATTTTTTACAAAGTCTGTAATGCTGTTTCGTTGTTTTATCACCATAAATTTCCCGCAAATATTACAAAAACTATTCAGAGAATTTAAACAATGACATTTTAAAGTTTATGTTGCAAGATCCGCAGTTCAACAATTAATTTTATAAATCAGTGCGGGTACTTATACAAAAACCCTTTGGTTTATCTTTATTACACCCTTTTCTAATAATATTTGCAACAATTAAGTAATATTACTTAATCATTATGTATGAATGAGCTCATTACTAAATTAAACCAAAATACCCCTTTTTCGACTTTTTAATGCGAATTACTTATACTCATTATGTAGTAATTAACAAATTACTGATTTGCATTAACTTCTATGTCCCCTTACACTAATTAAATACAATAAAAATTAAGCTGAAGTAATTTAATGACGTTTTATAAATTTTAAAATGTAGGCGCTCAGACATTTTTGAGCAAAATCTTAAATATTCAATATCAAAAAATCCTGACGTGATGGATTTTTTTTATTATTTTTCTCGTAATCAGCACATCAGAAACTATAGAAAACGTTACTCAGATTTCAAAGAGGAAAACCATTGCAGACCTGTGTTATTGGAGTAACTTACCTCTTAGCAGAAATATTTAACCAAATAAAAATGACCAAAACTTCAACGCGTGCAGATCGCCATTGCCGGCGCGATCATAGGCCAATGACAGGTCGCGCTACCCATGACAGTCCGCGCGACCTGTCATTTGCTTATGATTGCGCCGTGATCGCGTCGGCGATGGCGATCTGCACGCGTTGAAACTTTGATCGCGTGTGATCGCGTTGGTTTGGCCGAACCTTTTGTTCTCATTATTATTTGGTTTAAAATAATAATGAGTAAAGCAAACAAATAAAAAAGTGTCTAAAGGATAACTGAGCTACTAAAACATGCATGAATCCTCTCACGCAGAATCACCCACCGACCGCTGCAAGGTCGCATTCAATCTTGGGGCTTAGTGGCCGCTCTCCACTCACACAATTAGCGCTGATAAGAGATAACAAGATAGCTGAAGGCTCAGTCATCACTGTCTAATACGACACTCGAGTTACGCAGAATTACGGAATCGGTGAAATTAAATTGCAATTTTCAAAAAAATTGAGAATCACGCGAATTTTTTTGGAAGTATTTTTGAACTTATTTTTGTGTTTGAGAGTTTTTAAGATCTTTGTGGTGTATAAGGAAAGTGATGTTTTGTGATATGTGAATACAAAACATCATAAAGTGTGAGATGAATCTGTGACAGCGAAGTGTTTGCGAGAAATAATTAAAATATACGGTAAGATTTCTACATGACGTTCTTTAGAGTGTTAAGAGACAATTTAGCAAAAAAACAAACATTGTAAGTACACAAATTTGTAAATTACAATGAAAAAAATTAAGGAGGTGAGGAAATTCGATTTTTCTCTTTGATAGTGAATTGTGCCGTACGTTTAATTTGTATTTGCCAACGTGTCTTTTAAGTTTTGGAATGTTTACAGTTTTCAATCAAGTCAAATTGTATTATTTTCTTTTACATCGTGATATTTTATTTAAGGTCAACAATTATTCACAAAAAATGGAAAATGATCAGCTAATAAAAGATTTAGAATTCGAGCAAATAAACCTACTTTATGATGAATGTGTTAATTATTTGAAGAAAAGCAAAGACACAGATATTTTTCAAGGAAAGAAATATCATTTGACTGATGACGACTTTGAAGACCCTGATTACGAAATAATTAAAGAAAAAGATGTAAAAAACAATTCAAAAGAAGAAGCAAATGACAAAACTAATAAGTATGAGAATCATAATGGCTTTTACGAACTTAAAATCGATTATAAAGTTGAAAACGAAATAATCTCGGGAGAAAGCGTAAACTCTTTGGATGTCAAGTCGGAGAGATTGAGAAAATTGTCGCAGCAGCTTCCAAAAATAATCATAACTCAAAGCAATACGAGTCTGGATTTAAAGGAAGGAAAGACGAGGGTGGAGGATTTGGTACCTCCAGCGAAGCAAGAGCCAAAACAGCAGCATAATACGTAAGTAACTAGTTACATAAAAAGGTCCTATTAACATTTTATTTTTCGTGCTACGATAAATACGAACCCAATTTTTTTCTAGCTAGGTAACACTCTGTAGCTTTAATTATTTATTTACTTTACATTACTGTAACGTCTGATGAAACAAATAAACAAATTAATGAAACAAGAATGAAATTACGTAAAAAATGTTCTTTTGGCAGCTTCAGTACTGACACGGCTTAACAAAGTCCCCATAATTTAACAAACTGAATGCTTTACAGCACAACTTACGTCGTCATACACCACAACATTTTTTGAATGCCTATTCACCGGAACACAGCTGATCTATGACATTTTTATGACCTATGTTACCTGTGATTTCACACAGACAATTTGAATTTACAATAACAATTATATTCTCACTGTGACAGTGTGCGAAAGCCCCCACCCCTCCGTAGAGGGGGCTACGGCGAGTTTCCAAAACGCTTGGTTTCCAAGAACGGCGTGGAGAATGTGGCTTTGATATCTAACGTGCCTTTCGGGAAGATCCGACTCTTGAACGACACATTCCACACTTTGGTAAGTCAAATAGTCATGATACAGTCAACTGCTCATTAGACTATACAATTTCGAAAATTTCCGTGCTTTTAAGCTATTTTGTGAAAAATATTATTGGCAGATAGTTGCTAATTGCTCATAAGATAGCCTATCTTCCTTAATTTAATTTATTGTCCGTGGTGCATAATCTTTTCTTAAAGGTTTTAAACCTTTGTTTGTTACCTGTCATCCGCTTTACAATGGAGGGAAGTCGAACCTTAATTTCGAACTCCTCCTATGTTCTTCTGATTAATTTCGTTGCGGGTCCAATGACAGTTTAACTTTCCCCCGGGACAAACTTGACCTTCATTGGTTTGGTTTTTGTGGCGGTCAAGCTGTAGATCCTGGCTACACAGGAGTTGCAGTGGTGGGAACGAGAGGTGGGAATAGTCCCGTATACAATTTTTTGCAAAATAAACCGTATTACAACTAGATAAGTTGTTTTTGATCCTAATTTGTCATCATATTAATTTGATGTTTTAATGACAGTTTTGGACGTAACGATTGCAATTTAAATTGTTATCTTACCCTTTTCTTTGAATTTAAAGGGCTTGTTGTGGATTATTTAATTTTCTCCTCTAAAATTATAACAATCGTGATTCTAGTCTTCATACAATATTTCATTTGAGAAACTGTCCATAGTTAATAGGAATTTGGCTAAAGTCTGTCTTGTCTTCAACATAATAGGTAAAGATCTTCTTTTCTTTTTACAATTTTACCCATCATTCATCATACCTCCACGAATATTTTGCGTTAAAGTCATCAGTCTCCGCTTTGCCAATGCTAACCCTTTTAACAATCCCCAGATAAACCTGCAATGGCGTTGGATAGTGATGGGCACGGTGCTGGTCCACTTCACCATCTGGCTGGTGTTCGCCGTGTTCTGGTACATCACGGCGCTGGCACACTACGACTTCGAGCCGAATCCGCCGAACAAGACATGCGTCACTGGGGGCAAAGACTTCGTGAACATATTCTTGGCCTCTGTTGAAGCTCAGGCAAGTATAGATCTGGTTTTGTGTTGATATTTGCCGTGTTCTGGTAGACTGGTATATCACGGCACTGGCACATTATGACTTCGAGCCGAACCCCCCGAACAAGACCTGCGTGACTGGGGGCAAGGATTTCGTCAACATCTTCCTAGCCTGTGTTGAAGCTCAGGCAAGTAAATATCTTGTTTTGTGCTGGTGTTCGCCGTTTTCTGGTAGGTACATCACGCCGCTAGCGCATTATGACTTCGAACCCAATCCAAAGAGACCTGCGTCATTGGGAGCAAGGACTTCATCAATATATTCCTCACTTCTATATAAGCTCGGGTAAGCACTGGATCGCTTACCTTTTGTAATCATGAAACTTATTGATTGAGTGCGGACCGAATCATGAGTAATCAAGACATAATCAACGTTTTCACATTGGAATAATTAGCTACTTAAAATACAGACAAATTACAAGTTAGGAGATAACCAAATCTACGCAAGCGGCAGAAAAGAAGGACATTTTTCAATTCAACAGTAATTTTTCAACAATTCCAATTCGACTAACAAGCCGTTAGTTAATTCCACAAAAGAGGAAGCTCTCGCCAATCGGCCTTGATTGCTCAATTTGCTCCAATCTTTATAAAGAGGAACTAGGCGGGGCCGTCACCAATTTTATGCAGCTATATTGTGACTGACGCCGAAGAAAGAACTCGAGTCGAGGATGTTTTTCTTTAAACTATTTTATGGTTGTCCTGCAGTGACCGTCCTAAGGAACGAACGATCTTTATTTTTACTTAATTAAGCTAGGACGAATTTAAACACATAGGTACTTTTATTCATGAGAAGAATACAAATGACAATATAAACATCCGTGTCACTGTGGTCTCATAGTGTATGTACTTGTAAAAGTTAGATTCTCTTAAATCAGAGATCTCTCCTACTTCAGTCGTCATTTTTTTAAAAACTTTTTTATATTAAAAAATCTAGTCTTTTATAAGATCTTGACCTACCTACTCGTCTGTCTACCTACCTACTAGGACTTAGAAAATTTGAGTGTGATGAAGTTTTCCTTGAAAAGACTTAAATTAGTAACATCAAATTCGAATTTATCAATGTTTATGCTGTTATGAATGATCCAGGGATCTTCATAGTCATCATTCGTCATAATTTCCACGACAGTCCTAAGTATAGCGGAGCGTGCCGATCCGACGGGATGATCACAATATTACGTGTAGTCACTTTTGACACCAACAAATTATGGGACATAGCGATTCAATAAAAAAAACTTTATAAGAACACGTAATGATAATAATCAAATTATTAATGTAACGAATACCTACAGTGATTTAAGGGCACAGCACTGGTTCAAGTTCTTCGAAGCAAAGGGTTATATTCATGACAAAGAGTTAATTTGTAATTGTAATACTTAGGCTGGGTTGCACCATCGTACTTTAACTTTGACAAACGTCAAAAATCTGTCAAACTTCATACAAAAAACACCGGTTATCGTCATAGTTACGGTCAAAGTTAGGTGCACCACTCAGCCTTAGATTGTAATTATTAGAGCTTTGTAAAATGTTGGTCTCGAAGCGCTGGTAAGGCAAAAAGATTATGAGACATGTCACTGTAAAGGCTCCATAAGAGCAAAGCTTTTAGCATTTTTTTTGTTTTTTTTTTAAATCAAAATCAAAAATATTTATTCAGTTTTGACCACGAGTGGCACTTATGAACGTCAAAATATAGTAAATATAAAAAAAAGAAAAGGTAGCCCTTATGGGGCATTTTAATATTTGACTCTTTGTAAGCAATATTTAATAGTCCATGCAAATAAAGGAATTTAATATTTTCGTTTGTTTATCTATAGTTAACATGCTTGTATCTTGGACCACAACTAAATCGTGGGCTGTCATAAATAACCTAGACTGCGTGCAGTAGTAACACTACGTTACAACTACATTAGTTAATAGAACAATGACTGTTGATCATGACCGTATTAAGGAGAAACTGTGGCCTCGACATTCGCATTTATTTAGATAGAGTTCATCTTGAATCTATGAAAACTAGTTCGAATTCAAAACCGACTGAGACTGATGCTGAATAGAATCCACCCCCCTTCCATCACTGGGGAACCAGACGCAGGTTAGCGTACCATCCCTATATTGTTGACATTCCACCAGCTCGCACTAAGCGTTTCGATTATTATTTTATAATGCGAACAGCTAGGGCTAGCTAATTCGCTGCCTGCTGCTGTCTTTCCCGAAGACTATAATCCGGGCCAGGCGAGAGTGAATAGGCACTTACAAGGTAGATATTAACCATCCTAGACCGTTTCCCACTTAACACCAGGTGCGATTGTGGTCAAATACCTGCCTTGTTATGCTTAAAAAAAAGTTTTGAGCTTATTCTGTAACGAACCTGATACAACAGAGATTATTACATCGGACTACATTTTTATCTCTCAGTTCTGATCAGACTGAGCACAGTGCCTTTTAAAATTATAAATTTCCTTTTTAGCACGAAAGTGAGCTTTTCTTTCTTTCTAAATTCCTTTATTTTTCTTATTTACAGACGACCATAGGATTTGGCGACCGGACGATTGACGAAGAGTGCCCAGAATCAATATTCCTGTTTATCATGCAGGTAAGAAAACATCTTATTGCAGCCTCTACTTGTTTAGTATTTAGGCATAAAAATAATGAGAAATGAAAAGGGTCCGAGAAAGAACGATTTATAACAAATAATTTAATAACTCTAAACAAATAAAGACGTTTTTGATTTAATTTTGATTTTTAACTAGCTGGCTGGCTCGAGCGATTCGCTACTAAACACAATAGTCCACAAAACAAATTGATAGGCCAGTAGAATTAAACACAAAAATTGATTAAATCGGAAATAATTTCTACAAAAGATTTTTTTGCTTTAATGGCTTCATTGGTTGCCCATTAAGACTCTCTTAAGTTTTCGACTTCGACGGAGTTGTGCTTAAGTGGTGGGGGCCCCCGAAAGGGGCGCTTTTTCGGTTTTCCAGTTATACCGCGTAAAGGACTTACCCTATCGAAAAGTGGTCTTCCTGATGGTTGAAGGGCATTTAATTCTGCATTAAATAAGACCAAATTCAAATGTTTTGGACAAACCATTCCCGCGCTAAAGTTCGGAAAAGTAGAAAATATACGTATAATTAATGACCCTCTCCACGTCCAATGGCTTGTTACCCACAGGCTTCCAAGTCTTGAAAAGGGCCACCTTAACCAGTGTAACCCTATCAAGGCTTACGAGCTTGATGCGCCTATCCTTGTGCGTCCCAGCCGTTCCTTAACTGCGGTTGGTGCACCTCTTCCTTGCACTCTCCTGAATGACCCTGTGTTACCTACTGTGGCTGTCCCTCTTCCTTGCAGCCTCCTGCACGACTACGTTGCCTAGCCGTATGCCTGGTCCAAGGTTCGACGCCACAAAATCAACTTCGCACGCGTGAAAATAGTTTAAATACTATTTTCCGTGCTTGCAACATTTTTCTTTACTGCTTCGGCTCTATTAGTCGTAGAGTGATTGTATATATCCTATAGCCTTCCTCAATTTATGAGCTATTCAACACAAAAATTATTATTTCAATCAAACTAGTAATTCTTGAGATTAGCGCGTTCAAACAAACAATCAAAAAACTCTTCAGCGTTTTAATATGAACTTGTTGTTGTTGATTTTTGGCGTCAAACCTTAGACCAGGCATACGGCTAGGCAACGTAGTCGTGCAGGAGGATACAAGGAAGAGGGGCAGCCACAGTAGGTAACACAGAGTCGTTCAGGTGAGTGCCAGGAAGAGGTGCAGCAACCGCAGTTAAGGAACGGCTGGGACGAACAAGGATCGGCGAATCCAGCTCGTATGCCTTGATAGGGTTACACTGGTTGAGGCGCTCCTTTTCAAGACTTGGAAGCCTGCGGGTAACGAGCCATTGGACGTGGAGAGGGTCATTAATTATACACATATTTTCTACTTTGCCGAACATTTGCACGAGAACGGTTTGTTCAAAACATATGAATTTGGTCTTATTTAATGCAGAATTAAATGCCCTTCAACCATCAGGAAGACCACTTTTCGATAGGGTAAGTCCTTTACGCGGTATAACTGGAAAACCGAAAAAGCGCCCCTTTCGGGGGCCCCCACCACTTAAGCACAACTCCGTCGAAGTCGAAAACTTAGGAGAGTCTTAATGGGCAACCAATGAAGCCATTAAAGCAATAAAATCTTTTGTAGGAATTATTTCCGATTTAAAAGCTAATTCTACTGGACTATGAAGGTTGAAAGACATCAGAAATTTCGTTTCTAAATTTTGTAGTAAATATTTATTTTCAAGGATGTTAATTTCTAAGAGTCATAATTATAACTATACCTAGGTCTTTATTTCTTTTTCAGCTAATCCTAGGGACTGGACTATCTGGAGTCCTGACATGCGTCGTGTACGCAAAACTGACACGCCCCGAGAAACTGTCCAGAGATGGCGTTGGTTTTAGCAAGAAAGCTGTGGTATGTGCAACTTTTAACTTAGAATGAAATTATGTAATAAATTAGAAGTTTGAGACTTGTTTAAATCTTATTCGTTGCCTCTTTGATAATATAACGATATAGAAAATTGAACGCCTGATGTTATTTCACCGCAACACCAGTACGTGTAATTGCTATTATGAGGCCTAAGGAGATGGTAACTAACAAGCATTTATCGTCCATTTAGTCGTTAGCTTTTATTCAATACCAAGTTTAATTTTCACGAAAATCCAAGTCTAGGGTCCGATAAATAAACAATCTATTCCAGACAAGCCAAACTTTTACATGATTCGTTTATGTAGATTGTTGTTATTAAAAGCGTCACTATGGTTTCTGTTCGTTCCAGATCAGTCTTCGCGACGGCAAACTCTGTCTGATGATGAGGGCGTGGGACCTGAACTACGACCACATCATCAGCTCGGAGTTTACGGCGCATTTCGTCAACACGCACAGGTAATTAAAGTAACAAAAATAATTAAACCGGAAGCACAACGTATATAAAGAAAAAATAGTTATGCTTGGAATAAATACTCATCGTAGGTAGTGTTTTATTCATCGTCTAGACTCTAGGGGGACCGTAAATAAATAATAATAGTTCAATGTTGTTCTACCCTTAAAAACTAGATGACCAATGTTCTACCAAATATAAACTAGAAAACCAGTTATTCGTTTGGCTTGCATTAGAATCTACGGCACCCTATAACCTAGAGTCCTACTATACGAATACCCATCATCATCATTTAGTTTCCACTGCAAGAGGACTCTAATATCCCAAAGGCAAATGGAGGATGGTCTTTACTTCCCAGTCTTCCCACACTCGCCTGACGAGTTAGAGACCTGAACACAACATCAAACTTATTTTCTCTTTTCCCGTCTCATCAAGAGCTTAGGCTAATCGAGGCTATTATTTTATTCTATGCTTCTTCCTTTACAATTCTTTAAGCAGACAATTATTCGTCTTCCAGGACAAAAGAAGGCGAGATGCTCCGCTACTACGCCCGCGGGCTGACGCTCCAGCAGAACCAGTTCCTGCTATGGCCTGTGACCCTCGTGCACGAGATCAATGAGGATAGCCCCTTGTTCCACTTCACGCCGCAGCATGTCGCCCACAACAGGTTGGTGGTTCGAATCCCGCGAGGGACAAGGAGCAAAGCATTTACAGCCAGAGTTGTGAGCGTTTATAGCAACGAGGATAGTCTGCTGTTCCACTTCATTTCAACAACAGGTCAGTGGTTCGAGTCCTGCTCATCTTCCAGAATGAAGGCGAGATGCTGATGATGCAAGATGCACGCCGCAGCATGTCGCCCACAACAGGTAAACGATTGGCTACCTCTTTAATAATGCGAACAACTAAGGACTGGCCTGTATCTTAATCTTCACGGTGAGAATAAGAACATGTTCATTTCATGTCAAATGAGAGTGAATGGGCACTTACAGAGCAGTTTGCACCATCCTAGACTGCATCACACTCAACATAGTGTGATTGCAGTCAAATAATATACAAAACTGGCTACTAAAATATTAAAAAAAGTGGTTCAAATCCCTCGAGGGAAAAATGTAGTGTGATAATTAGAAGCATTTAAAAGTTTGGACGTTTACAGCGTAGGTATTTTCTCCTATTAGCTGGCGACTTCGCCTGCATTGTTTTCGGTAAACGATAACACAATATATCCAGCGCTCTTCTCTTAGATTAATAAATAATTATGAGACTAGTTAGTATGACTATGAAACGATTTACTAGTTGACCAAAGTTCAGTCATAACATTTACAAAGCAACATGATTAAAGCCATGAAAAACATTAAGAGTAGGCGCACACCGTTGATTTTTCGTCGGCCGATTGTTTAGTCGGGCAGTTGATCATAGTACGAGAGCCCACGACCAAAACCATGTCTCATAGCAATACGGCAAAAACCCTATAAAATCGTTAGATTGTATGATTCTGAACCCGACTAGGTGTGTAGTAACGGTCGAAAGTGTAGCAACTGAGTGGGAGGCCATTTCTGCTGTGTCAAAAAAAAAAGACAGTCGGTATTATAGCAATACGTCTGATAGTGAAAATGTACATAGATTTTATAATTGTATTACGAAAAAGTTGGTTTTCAGACATTTTGCGCGTAGCATATAGCCTGTGCGCATTTTTGAAAATGTCAACAAATTTAGCCGACCTGTATCATAGCAATACGGATAATTATTTTTTTCAACTTTTCGTATTGCTGTCATGATTACCAAAAACCTGTTTTCAGACACTTTAAGTGTATCAAAAAGTTGTATGATAGAGAAGGTGCTACACTTAATTTGTCTGATATAAATTTTTTGCACATGTGGACAACTTATTTTATCATGTCCAACAATTTTCAGACATATTGCTATGATACCGATCGGTAAAATTTGTTAACATTTTCAAAACGGTCTCAAAATTTAATGCGTTCACATTTCCGTCTGAAAATTGTTTTGTTCGCATCAAATAACCAAAATTTACTAATAAAAAAGATTTTCAGACGTATTGCTATGAGAAATTTTTTTTGTCTCATTTTTAATTGTTTTAAGTGATTTTACGGGTTTGCGCTACACGACTAACGTCTGAAAATAATGTTTCCGGTATCTCAGAACTATCATTCAACTACAGTCTGCAAATCAGACATATTGCTATGATGCAGTTCGGTAAAATTCTTTGACAATTTTGAAAATTCGGTCAGATCAAACGCTACGCGGAAAATGTCTGATATTGGTATTTTCGAGTTCAGGATAATCGTATCTATCGATTTGATGCGGTTTTGGCCGTATTGCTATGAGACAAAAATTTTGGTCGTGGGCTCTCGTACTATCAGTATGGGCATGTATGGGAGTGCGCACACTACGCCAATTCGATTTGGCCGATTCTTCATACAAATTAAAATCGGGCACAACTATCGGCCAACTAAAAATCAACAGTGTGCGCCTACTCTAAATTTTTCTTAATCACTTTCAGCTACGAGATCACAGTGAGCCTAAAGGGAGCGTCGGCATCTATGGGCACGTTCACACAGAGTCAGACCTCCTACCTTCCGAAAGAAGTTATTTGGGGACATCGCTTCCCACCGGTGGTCAAGTAAGTTAAAATTTCTTCTCGTCAATCTTAGGCCTTCATAGTATATGGACTCGGTCCAGAACAAATAATATACCCATGTCATGTCCTTTGTGGCATGGAGGCGTAGTAGACAAGACGAAATCAAAAATTTTCTGAATAAAGAAAAATAAAATAAAATAAAAATATTTCCATGGTTTTCATCTCCGCTTGTATGTACTTGTATAACATGCGTGGGCAATTTTTGATTTCAGGTACGACACGCGAAAACAAAAATACGTAATTGACCACCAGAAGCTGGATGCTACTGAACCAGTTGACACTCCGAATTACAGCGCGAGTCAATTGTACAGGTAAGATTATAGTGTTGCATGTATCTGGTCAGGGCTAACTATGAAATCTCCAAGTATCGTCACTAGTTTTTGAAAAAGTGCTGTCAAACTATCAATTAGTTCGATCACCAATAAATGAAGCGCGGTTTATGACCCTTATAACCCCTATAGCTCTCCAATAGTTGACGTCTAGAACCTGATGATGGTGAAATTGTAGCGACCTTATGTTTCATGTACAGTCACGGAATGAAAAGGTTCGTCAGTTTTCAAATTGATTCCTTCAACGAATCGCGAGCACTTATTACCTTTTGAAACTATGTTACAGAATAATCTCGAGTTAGAGAAAATAATCTTTAACTGTTCGTCAGTAAAGTTCAAAATTATTCAGATCAAAGTTGTTTGAAGATTTATTTTGTCAAGAAGATTATTATGATTGATAAAGTAAAACCTTCTTGTTGGTTCAACCCCTGCCATTATTATTCCTATTAAATAAAAAAACTATTGTCAATTGGTCAATGTCATCATTGCATTGCACTGATGGGATAGAAAAATAAACAAGCAAAACCTTATTCGTTAGCAAACGTCATATTTATTTAAATGTTAGCAGCACTGTTTCTTGCACTGTTATGTTGGCAGGTTTGACTCTTACAGTACCTAGTGCAAGCGAAAACCGACACTAAGGTGACGAACCTTTTCATTCCGCGACTGTACTTAAGTGTCTAATTATGGGTGACTCTACCACACTCTAACCTGCTGCCATCTTACTGTACTTTGTGTAACTGCACGCCCGCCAAAACCTAACTCGGCTCCATCTTTTCCAGCATGCTGGACGACAAGCCTGACCTGCCGCCGCGGCCGGGCACGCCGAGCAGCTTCAGCGACAAGATCTCCGCCTTCCAGCTGGAGAGGACCTCGTCCTTCAAGCGGAGACCGGTCAAACCATGAGCCAGGCTCCGGCAGAGCTACGTCACACCGCACATTTTCTCCATTTAAACTTCAAAAGCTATAGCTTCCTCATTGTGGACAAAAATCTTGTGAAGATTATTTCAACCAAATGTCATTTACTGCTCATTAGATAGTCGTCGGGCCACCGAGTCGGAGGCATGCTACGTATTGCGGTCCGTGGTCGCCACTCGTGAATTTTTCTGCTATTGGGACATATCATCAGGCATTAGTTCTGCAAGCCATGTGTCGATCATCATAAGACTGGCTGTGCAGCTCTGGCAAAGTTACGTCACAACACGCACTTTCTCTATTTGAAGCTTTGGAATACGAAACCCCAATTCATCATTTTAGCTTCTTAGGGCAGTCCACTACTGTAAGATGCCTCCCATAAAGAAACAAAGCGATCATGAACTTCTCAACCTTTTCCATCTAGCAGTTCCAGTGAATTTGGGTACGGTATTTCGGATGTTATCGTTAATTGTATCGCAAAAAAAAACTTGATTAATTTGTGATAAGATTGAATTTCATACATAATAAAATTGTACGTGTAATCTGGTTTGTAAATAAATAGTATTTTGCAATATTATTAGTCATTAAGTTGTTTATTATGCTAGGTTTATCATTGTGTAAATTTTTCCATCCATTTCTTTTTTCAATATAGAACTTATAACTAACTAACTACATAAAGTGCCACAGTCTTGTAAATAACTTATATTTTCCCTTTATTTTAACAAATTGTGTAGCTCTGCCTCTTTCTTGCTTTATGCCTGAATTAGTGATGATAATTCAGTATTTTACATTTAATTTTATTGTTTAATCTCAATGTATACGATAAACGATTAAGTATTATTGAAAATAAATATAAAATATTTTTATTCATTATCATATTTTTATTTCTTACTTATTTTCCTTTTTGTAAATTGTGTACGACTTATTGTATTTCGTTTGTTACTTAGATGAAGGTGATGTAAAACATGCGCCTTTGCTAAAAAGCACGCGTAGTTACTTTGGTTACTTGAACGAAAACTGGAATTCATTTGTTTGTCAAGTCAACGCACCGTCAAGTTTCTGGGCCAATTTGATCAAAACACAATGGTGCCTGAGTAAATATGTCTTATCGCCAGCGGATAAGGTGTGTTATCACTTATCAGTTATCAGCTCGCCGCAGATAACTTTGGTTCCTCCAGGCCGAACGCCGAACATTGAAAATTATTTCCATTACAATATTTACAAAGATTTGACTTATTATTGTGTTTGAAATCAGTGAAAGTGACAAAAAGTGGGTCAGACATTTTTAGTGTTGATACAATAACAAGGAATATTGACATAAACGAAGACAAAGAAATAAACAAAGATGGTAAAATAAACAAAGAAAGTGTTAAACAAGTGACAGTTTCGAAAGTGTAAAACAATAAAAATGAATTACCACCCGCAGAGAAGAGGGAGTCGAACTTTGGAAAGATCTCTTAGCTATTCCGAAGCTATTGGAAACAGAGCTGACACTCCCCCCATTGAAATCCCAACCCTGGACAACACAGATGTGTACTTCAACGAGGAACTAAAGAAGCAGTACAGGATCTCCCAAACTTACGTCGAAGGCAAGGAAATATCCTTCCCACCAATTCTGACAAATATTGACACGAATGACCCAGTGCCATCAAGTGGAGATGGATTGCAAACAGACTCACAGTATTCTAGTGAAGATGAGCAGACTGGATGCATTATGATGACCATAGATGTGGAGCCTGACAGTCCGAAGACATCAGAATCTACAAGACATTATTCGAATGCTACTACTCAACCGGTCAACAGTTTTCAGAGTCCTAGTGATTTTTATGATAAGATAGAGCGCGATATTGGAAATGACAATGATATGTATAGCACCATAGGCACGACGGACACTACTGGACCTTCAGCGTATACGTATTCGGCTCCATACACGAAGAGGTCAAAGAAAGGTACTAGGCATAGGTAAGTTTCTAACGAGGATCATTTACAATTACATTAAACTTAAGTTCAGCACTGGACGCAGGCCGCTACCAATCGATCAACGTGGAAAGCATTAGGGGAGGCCTATGTTCAGCAGTGGACGTCCTGTGGCTGAAATGATGATGATGATGATGATGATGATGTTCAGCACTAGACTGACGCCCGTATTCACAAACGATGCTTGCTTAAGAGAAGCAGCAAATCGAACGCACAGCGTTGAATAAAGCTCTGTGATTGGTTCGTATGTCACACTGCGCATTCACACGCACTGTGAGACCTGATAGTAATGTTTGTGAATACGGACATAGATTTTCATACTAAAATCATAAATAAGATTTGCATACCCTAATTGGAGAGTAAGATTAAATAATTGTTTAGGGACATAGTAGATCAACAAAAATGACTGAAGTTTTGGGACGTTACAATGACATAAGCAAACAGACAAGACAGCTACTTTCGCATACATAAATAAACTGTTATCAGAACAAAACCTGCTAAAATAAAAGTAGAGATATCTGGAACCAAATATCTCGCATTTAAATTCTATCCTCTTATTCAAAAGTACGATTAAACCTGACTCATAAGATAAATGCAATTTGTCACTTTGGTTCCGACGAATTCGATAAAATATGACAGATTGGTGTGGGCTTTAGTATCTATTGCTGTTTCACATTACTTTTCACGGCCTTCAGAATGATAGATGAGCCTGCATCTACCTATTAGGCTTTTCAGGTTGAGGACAATGTGAACTCATTAATATTGTATAGTCTATTAACCCACAAATAATTAGATATGTTTGTATGGGATACCTAACCTCTGTAACTGACTGGTTGAACCAAATTGTATAAATTATTTCACTATAATTATAATTCTAAGTATTAAAAATGGCTGTGACATACGGACGGACAGACAGGCAGACATGACGAATCTATAAGGGTTCCGTTTTTTGCCATTTGGCTACGGAACCCTAAAAATGCGAATGTACTTCGTTTGTTTACGACTAAACCTTGAAAAAGTGTGAAAATATTCAAAAAATGTAGAGATATGGAAGGAAGCGAGCGGATCATAGAAAAAGCATCTTTTGTTGTAGAAAAATAAATTCATTTGGTATAAAATGCACAATAATTTTTCTATTGCTGCGTTTTGGGATTCGAAACTTCATTATTATTCTCTTGGTAACAAGTCATGATGATTTTTTCATTTAGATGCCCCTTTTCCTTGCTAATTCATAAAGGTGCTCAACCACTATTCCTTTCTCCCGTAACAGACGCAAGCGC
Organism: Ostrinia nubilalis; assembly: GCF_963855985.1. NCBI lineage: Eukaryota > Metazoa > Arthropoda > Insecta > Lepidoptera > Crambidae > Ostrinia > Ostrinia nubilalis. The sequence continues at coordinate 490,954 of NC_087110.1, forward strand.
GGCCGGCCGGTGCGCTCGCGACGCGTGGTCCACAAGAACGGCGACGAGAACGTGCCCGTGCGCAGCAATATACCCGCCAAGTCCATCAAGTATATGAGGGATATTGTCAACACAGTCGTAAGTATTCCCTACAATTAGTTCTGAGACCACTCTTTCCAGTCCAAGGATGAGGAGACATCCAGCCCTGAAAGGAAAATGAAGAACACTTGGCTACATGACTTACTACATGAGAATATCCTCAGCACAACATACATTATTGTAGCTTATTCTCATTACCTACTCTATGTAGAATTCAAAAGATATAAGGAGCATTTCAAAACCGAACAAGCGCAGCAACGTTTCCGCCACGTCCATCAAGTAGGTCATCGTTAATACAGTCGTGAGCTTACGAGTCAAGTTCAAGTTAGCTCAAAAAATTCGCATTGAGCTGAGTATGAATATTTGGGCAACACCGTTATTAATGAAATGTGAAAAGTCCCCAACGATCCGACATATCAGACATCTGCAAAAACTATTGTTCAAGGTAGAAGTTAGCAAAAATATATTCAACGAAAGACGTCCAATGCTGGGCGAATGCGTCTCCCAGGGATTCCCACAACGACTAGTCCTACACTGTCCATTTTCAGGTGCTTTCAACAACCATCATCAGATCATCGGTCGAGTGTGAGGCTTTCTGTCTACAACTTTCTTATAGTTTCTGTTCTATTCCACAGATCAACAGCAAATGGCGGTTCCTGCTCCTCATGATGGTGCTCCTGCACTTTGTATTCTGGTTCACGTTCGCCGGCATCTGGTACGCGGTGGCCAACTCGTACCAGGAGGATATCGGTGACGGCAAGGAACACTGCGTGACCGGGACTTCGTCCTTTGCGGGGCTCTTGATGATGTCCGTGGAGACACAGGTAGTTATCAAACTTATTTAATCAGAAATTTAAAAAGAAATTGCAATACAAAGGGCCGAATCCAAATAAAATGGGAAAGGGCCAAGCAAAGAAGAAGACGGGAAACTTCGCCAAAAATACCGGTGTGTCAGGACAAGTCTTTGACCAGTGTGAGTTGCCAGTGATGATGACATACGTAACAGAGTTATGGACCTCATAAGAAGGCTCAAGGTCATCTAAAAGACGAGCGAGCGAGAAGAGCAGACGATGTGAAGTCCTTAGAAGTTTTTAATGTTGAATGAATTATTAATCGACTATAATCTAATGATACATTTTACTTTACAGATGACCATCGGCTATGGTGTCAGATTTCCCAATGAAGAATGTCCTGAAGCTATAATAGTAATGGTTCTAGAGGTAAATATAAATTCAATAAGATGTAGTAAAACTACAAGAAGAACCGATCTATTCTACATAGCGAAAAAATTACTCAGTGAACTAGTTCCCAGTTCAAATGACGTTGCAGACAGAAGAACACGCCAGAAAGTCAAGCCGATTAAAGAAAGACTCGTGTGATCATGAGGGCACCTTAAGGTGTCGGTCTGATTCAACCACGTCAGACGTCTTTGTCGGTTCATAAATTATGATCAATTTACGGACGGAAGAATTAAATTACTAACATTCACAAATAATATAAAACGCATTATGAACTTCGTAGTTGGTGTGCATTACCTTTACCATATTACCATGATGCATGGCATATACACGTGCTACACGCCAGGGGATTGTTCCCTATGGAGGTCAAAGGAAGGAGGCTATGTAGAGTTTATTGATCTATGGCTGCCTATTAACAGAAAGGAAGTGCTAAATTAATGCAAATAATACAAAATGTAAAAATTCCCATTCAATCCGAAAAGGGGTAATTCTAGGGCTCAAATGAAACAGCACTTTGTATGCTATCAACATCGAAATCTCAAAAAAAAAATGATTTTAAACTTTACATGCTCGCACTGCTCGCAGTAGGTATACAACAATAGTCCTATCTGTACGTTTAGATCTATTAACTACGCAACTGATTTTAATGCTATTTTCAGCAATAGCTAGAATAATTAAAGAGGGCATTTATTACTCAAAAGCCAGTCCGGATTCACTAGTGTTTTTAATTTAATTTCCAATGTAATTCCAGATAGTAGCCGGGACAGCTCTCTCGGGCGGTCTAGTCAGTTTACTGTACACAAAGCTGGTGCGGCCAAACAGACACGTCTCATCGGTTGGGTTCAGCAAGAAAGCAACGGTGAGCACCTCATACTTTCTTACGAAAAACGTTTGTGTTTCAGTCGCTTAACATGCGACTCTCGACCTGGAAGTTCTGGTCTTGGAAAAGGTAGAACACAGAAAAAATATTTTTTGTTTATTACACAGATAAAAGAGACTAGATCCCATAACACAGGGAACCCTAGTGTGGGAACCAGTGCCTTACTTTACCTACTGTTTACATGTAAACTTTTAAAATAAAGATTATTTATTCACCATCATCAGGTATGCCTCCGTGACGGTGAGCTCTGCCTTCAGTTCCGGGTGTGGGACCTCCTAAACCTGCACATCATCAGCAGTTCCATCACCGCGTATATACTGAAGCCCATTCGGTGAGGGACGCCACAGTACCTACTTCTGTTTCCTCTTGTTAATCAAAATGATCAAATGGTTCGTCTCTTTATTCTGTACTAGCTTTCCGCCCGCGGCTTCGCCCGCGTGGAATTTTGTCTGTCACAGAAAAACTTTATCGCGCGCGTCCGTTTCAAAAACCGGGATAAAAACTATCCTATGTTCTTTCCCGGGACTCAAACTATCTCTATGCCAAATTTCATCAAAATCGGTTGCGAGGTTTAAGCGGGAAAGCGTAACAGACAGACAGACAGACAGAGTTACTTTCGCATTTATAATATTATAGTTGGGATTAGTTGGGATGTGAATGGTTATTTAATCATACAGTTTGGTTTCACGAAAATGATACGAGTAGGTTGACAAATTGTTCTGATATTTGGCGCACTCCCACACTGAAACGATTTTTATTCTGGACAAGTTGTCTAGAAGGTAATAAGTATGTGTAGAGTTTGTGGCAAATCTTATTAATGCGATTCATTTTACTCATTATCTCTTCCCTAAACGCATATTCACTGGTTCACAGTCTTAGGTTGAGAAGAATCATGAGCCCGGAGGAAGAAGCCCGGTCTGTGAGCACGTAGAATTTTGTCCAATGACCCCAAGCTACCCATCCTTAACGCTCGCGCGTAATTATATTGCTGTCGCGACTGTGCGACGGGCGCCCGCAGTGAGTGTGCGAGCGCGACAGCAACATAATTACGCGCGAGCTATAAGGATGGGTAGCTTGGGATCATTGGACAAAATTCTTCGTGCTCGAGGACTAGACTATAGACTAACAAAGTCCCTATCATCCTAGGACCTTGGAAGGCGAGCTGGTGCACAACTACATCCACCAGCTGAAGCTGAAGAACGCCACCGCGTTCTTACTGTGGCCCATCACCGTGGTTCACGTCATTGACGCAGACAGCCCCCTGTACGAGTTCTCGGCTGAGGATATGATGGACTACAGGTACTAGAGGATTTCAGAGGAGCATCTCCTCTTTTTTATGCAAAACAAGGCAGGTATTTGACTTATGTCTAAGTCTATAGACAGTTTAACTTTCCCCTGGTACAAACTTGGCTTTCATGGTGGGGTTATATTGGCGGTCAAGCTGTAGATCCTGGCTACACAGGAGTTGCAGCGATGGGAACGAGAGGTAGCTCTAGAATGAGGACATCTTCGGACATAGTACTTATTTACTACTGGAATGATGTTAAAGGCAATTTACTGACAATACATACTATAGCCACTAACATTAGAAAAGGCTCTACTGTCTGTTACATTTTGACGTTTTTGATCGCTATACTACTAATTTTGGTGAATACCCTAGAAATAGATGTGAATAAAGAGAAAGAAATTAATATTTAAGCTACTTTTACTTCAATCTAGTTTTAAGCGTCTTAAAGCCGTATTCACAAACAATGCTTGCTTAAGTGAAGCAGCAAATCAAGAATAGAGCTCTGTGATTGGTTCGTGTGTGACCCTGTGCGTCCACGCGCACTGTGAGACCTCATAGTAATGTTTGTGAACACAAGCGTTAAAATCTTACAGTTTCCATAAATTTTTACTGCCTGTTTCAGATTCGAGATAGTGGTGTGCCTAACTGGATCTTCGAAGAACATGGGCACAGTCACGCAGAGCAGAACGTCCTACTTGTCCAAAGAAATCATTTGGGGATACAGATTCAAGAATGTATTAACGTAAGTAACGTGACTGCGAATAAAGTCAATACCATAAAAAAACGTGTAAAGTAACGCCAAAAAAAGTTTGGACAACAGCACATGAAGTTAAACACAGTGGAGTTTTATCTCGTTGTAATACAGCCTATTTTGCAACAAACATGTATAACCTAATGTGCTATCGACTGGATAATATTGCTTGCATTGTTAAAAGTTATTATCAGATCTAATGGCGAGTGCTCTTAACTCTCCATGCTCTAACCTTACCCTAAGGGGCTTATTACAGAAAGTTAAACGGGCCTTGAACACTTGTTTAAATTGATATGTCATTTTAAACACGTGTTTAACGTCTAATAAAGTTTTAATAACACCATAATTCTCAACATAGCATATAGCGCGAGAATCGTAGTGTAAAGTTCTCTACAAATCCTATACCTCACTCAATATGACTATGTTTGCAGATACTCAAAAAAGAAAGAATCCTACATCATCAACGTGGACGAACTAGACACTGTAGAACAAGTCCCGACGCCTCTCTGCAGCGCCAGCCGGCTCAAATGCTTCGAAGAGGACATCAAGTCTTCCGACCAGGTTGTCTCTACCCCTACTTACTTGTCCCCTTCCCCTACTTACATGTCCCCTACCCCTACTGAACTGTATAATGAAGACTCCTCTCAGCCTACCGAGTCGATACCGTCGACTCCGAGTTTCAGCAGAAATGGGACTCAGAGAAGTTTTGGATGGAACTTCAAGAAGTATCCCACAACAGTTGTGCAAGGCAACGATGTGACGAGCCACTTTTGACTTCGTATGTAGAGACAAACTATAAGAAATGAAATATGTTTTATTTTGCCCGCGGCTTCACCTGCGTGAAATTTCGTTTGTCACAGATCGTCATAAATTATAGCCTATATGTTATTCTGGGTTATAAACAATAATACTGTAAAGTTTCATTAAATTTGCGTGAAAAAGTAACAAACATCCAGACATCTTTCGCATTTATAATATTAGTAGGATTAAATTTTATGGAAGTAAATGACTATATCTGTGTATTATGTTATACTATTTTATTAGATTGTTACAATTACCTACTTATAAGTCTCTCTCTTTACTAAGAGATAAAAGAAATAAGGTGGAAAAAAAGGAAATAACAGAAAATACATTTAAAATTACTTAATTTTGAATTAATACTCACTCATAACAATGATTATGCATTGCACTTGACGGTATATGTGTCGAATAGTTATTAATGTAGCATAACTTTTAACTGAATTAAACGATAATTAAATAAAATAACATTAATTGTTTCATTTACATTGCCCTGAAAGTGGTCATGGAAGGCGTGGAAAACGTTGGTCTTGAACCAGGATTTGGAATGTGACACCTGGGCAAAGCCCAGCAGTGGGACGCAGTAGTAGTGTAAATAGCACGTATTGTGGAACGTCGCGTCGAAAGAGGCGGGACGTTTTAAATTACGTAAAATGTTCCGCGGGAGTGATTTTTTAACAAAACATTGTAACGTTCTCGTAAAAACAACACATAAAGAAAACTTTCTCCATAAATGAAGGGGCTAAACCATGAAAAAGAGAAATGGACTCCAAAACGAAAGGCATTTAAGTCCGCCTTACTCGTATATACACTTCTCTATGTGCATTTAAGTTTGAATAAAAAAACTCATTTTGAAACAACGGAAGGTTGGAAAACTTTCGCGTTCCATTTCCGCAGTTCCGCGAACCGCCAGTCTGCTTGTGACCACGGCTGCAGCATCGCAGCCGAAACGTCAAGCCGTGAGTACATAATGTAACTCATTAATAAACGTCGCGTTAAGACCCGTGTCTTACTATTTTAACCCTAATGTAGTATTTTTTTAGAATTCAAAAATTAAGATATCTCGACTCTACAACAAGTAGGTAAGTACTCGAAGACTGCTAATGCATTCATTACGATTTCAACAAAGTTATCAATCTCTCTGTATTTCAAATCTAAGTGGAACGTTTCAACAAAGACTCCTTGAAACAACCTTTGACTTTGAGAATCCGAATGTTTATTATTTATGCTCATCTGAAAGTTAAAACATTTATTAATGTTACCTGGAATTTTAACAAAGAGCCGGTTGGGGAAAATAAAGATGAATATAACCATAATCCACCTTTGAAAACTCCTGTACCTCAGTAGAAAACAGTTTAAATGGAGTCTATAAATCAGAAAATTATATATTTTTTGTAAATGATGCTGGTATTGAAACTGATTAGTTAGGATATCCATAACATTAGACTCCCAGAACTCAGACTTTTAAGGCTTCCACAGACCAAACGCGGCACTATGTGACGAAAGGCCGATCTAGATGGACAATATTATTTGACAATATTAATTAGCTTTAAAGGCGGTATCTATTGATGATTTGACTATATATAGCAAAAACAGTCATAATTGCATTCAGTTTTGGTACATTTAACGCTATAATACATAAACCAGTATACGTTGATACACGGTTATAAAGAATTACTACCTGATAGGAGGTCAGCTTAAAATGGACACGTTTCTAAGAAGAAAAACAAAGCTGAATTCTTTATGGCAATTGAAAATAAATAAAAAGGATGAGTGAATCAAAATATAGAATGCCATGCCAGCCACTTTCCAGCCAATTGTTACAACAAATTCGGGAAATGTTCATTTAAATATTTCATAACTCCTCCGTTACCTCGTAAGTTTCGTATTTTATCGAAATATTCATTCCGCTTATTTTTTTCATTTTTGGGATATTTTATCCATTGTTCGTAGAACTCCCTTCGGGATATAAATATTACGTATTCTGAAAAAAAAAAGAACGAAAAAAAAATTATGGCATCAGCTTTACTAAAAAAATTGACAAGGTTCCGCACCAGTCCGCACTTTCTAATTTACTTTGAGCAATACAATATGGATGAGACTACAACATATATAAGTTGCAGCCATGGTACAACAAAGTACATGTAGTTTCTGGTCCAACAAACACAAAGTTCGCATTAAAAATGTAATATCCATCACATTCGACAGCTATGTTTTCGGCAACTGTAAAGTTATTTGCAATGTGAATGAATAAAAATGGTAGTTCTTACCATCAACTTCACGATCCATCAATTACTTTAGCACAATTAATTTTATAAACACTTTAAAATAGCGACAGACCAAATGCAGAAAAGTGAATGATTTCTTCATGAATTCCACCCGTAATGACACTTCAAAAATATTTATTAATTTATTGGAGGGTACTTGCACAAAATTATCACCAGAATCGTGACCTCCAGATTGTCGGCTATCGATTTTGCTAGTATTATTGGAGATTTGAGTTAACCCTTTTTGTCCATCTAGATCGGCCTTTCGTCACATAGTGCGCGGGTCAGAAGAAGTGCGGGTCAGTTGCAGCGCGGCTGAGGCACACTGAAAGCAGCGCAGCTTCAAAGCAGTTGCAACTCGGGCGGTTGTCAAAAATTTAAATATTCGTAAACCGCTTTCAACGCGCTGCTACCGCCCTGCGTCCGGTGTGTCATGCTAACATGGCGGCCATAGTAATACAACAGCGCGGGCCCGCGTTCGCGCCGCTTCTGTCCCGCACCCGCGCCGCCTTATTTGTATTTCGGCAGTTGCAGTGCGGCGCGGTTGGAGCGCGGGCCCGCGTTCAAAGGTGTGACACACTTCAAAGAGTTTCTTGTATTACAACTTGCGCGGGCCCGCATTCAAACTGCGCTGCTACTGCCCTGCGTTTGGTCTGCCCAAGGCTTTAGTCGGCCGATAGTTTGTTCAGTATGAACATGTATAGAAGTTGGCTAGACAATACACCGATATGTATCCGTCGATTCCTCATACAAATTGGAAGCCGATCACAGTATCGGCCATCAAAAGTCTATAGTCTATGGGGAAGGCACTGACCAAGTTAAACACTAAACTTATACTCTGCCGCTCTTCAAAGATGAAGAATCACCTTTTAAATAAAACTAGCTGACCCGGCGAACTTTGTTCCGCCTTAATGGCAATAAATAAGCAGACTTTTTTTTTATTTCGAACGGGATAAAAAGTATCCTATGACCTTCTCCTGGCTCTAAACTACCTCCCTGACAATTTTCAGCTAAATCGGTTCAGCCGTTCTTGAGTTATAAGTGGAGTAACTAACACGACTTTCTTTTATATATATAGATTACACACATCAAACAAGCTCGTAATAAACGAAACCCAAATAAAACAGCGTCTTATTTTAATCAAGCAATAAATTAATAATCCGACCGTTACTTTCGAGCGGGCGAACAAACAAACAAAGTCAAGTATACATCGAGTATACAGGGTGGAAACGATAAAAGATCTCACTGGATTATTTCTAAACTATAAAAGATATCGAATAACTAGTAACTGATCCTAAAAGTGGTTCACAAGCTCTATCAAATGTATCAATAATTGGTTACAGAATAAACTGGATCTATCCGAAGATTCAATGTTTCCAGTTTTCATACATTTGGTACAGACACAGAGTTATTATATCTTTACAAGTTGATTTGAATTTTCGGATAAATTCAGTGTATTCTGTAATAAATAAATTATAAATACTATTAATGATACCGTTTCTTAGAGCTCGTGAAGCACTTTCAGGATCAGTAACCAGTTTTTTGACATATTGTAAAGTTTAGAAATAATTGAGTGAGATCTTATCGTTTCCACCCTGTATACGGTCGATGACCGGGCTTTTTTCGAGTGTTCCGATATTATTTATAGATGGACTGCAAACGATTTACTCCATATGCGGAGTTTGTGTCAAAACAGAAGCGTTTTAGGGTTCCGTACGAGCGGTGTTAGAACGGACCGAATGTAGGTCATTCACGTGTGGCAGTGGCAAATCGAAGAACAGAAGTTTTCTATGTTAACCTAATAGAGTATAGGTAGGTTACAAGTAACAAAAAAGTGTTAATTTCAAAAATTACTATTGTGGTGAACCCACTCGTAACATTTACGAGTAGCTTACCAAGAGGAGTTAACGGGATTATTGGCAATTTTTAAATAAAAAGCTACTAATATTCTTTAAAAAAAATAGGTGCCTGATGATCTGTCTCTACCAGTACGGGACTTAGAATGGGTGGCCAATTCTCTTCCGAAGAAAACCTTGGAAATTCATTGTCGATTAAGTAATCATTAAGTTCTATAAAAATATACGAAACCCTGAGTACGTAGGAACTCAATTAAACCCTGGCATTCAGCAATTACAACAATCATATGGCACTAGCCCCACGCCGAGCAGAACTAGTATTTTTTAAACAGAGACAATATGCCTAGATCTTTTACAGTTTTATAAAGCAAATGTGATTCTGTCTATCTGTTAAGTTTTTAATCGACTTCAAAAAAAGGTTTTCAATTCGACTGTATGTTTACAGTTCAAAACTTTTTACATTTAAACCGACTAAAGGCTGAGAAAAAAATTTGAGCTTTGATAAACAAGTTAATAATGCTAAAAGTACTCTTAAATTAAATGCTAATTATTAATTAGAAAAACAAGAATTTACTAATGTTTGTTGGCCGTTTGGTGTAGTGGTTCAGAACGGACTACTCTGCCGAGAGGTCCCGGGTTAGATTCCCGGACGGGCAGAAATTGAAATGATGAATTTTAACTTCTGTGACTGGTCTGGGTGTATACTTTTTTTTAAATACACACATAATTATTATACATAGTAATAATAATTATGTGTGTATTTAAAAAAAAGTATTTAAGTACATATTATGTTTAAATCCGATAGTACAAGCTTTGCTTAGTTTGAGACTAGAGGCGCAGTGTAAAAATGTCCAAGGATATATTTTTTCTACTAATCTTATTTCTCTGTGTTTATAAAGCATATTTGCAAAATACTAAATACCATACCTACATAATTTTACCTGCACCTCACAAGATTCGAACCCGCGTCCGGCACTCTCTACAAAACAGTCGTGTACAAACTATGGCGCGTGTTTATAACACCAATTGTAGCAATTTGTACGCAATTGGATCGAGTGGCAAGTGGGATCGCTTTATTGTACACCCATCACATCGAGATAAACACTGTGGCTTCTATTGCCGTTGCAATAGAGGCTATATTGCAACAGCATTGTAGTCTGACGTGCGGGCGACTGTACGATGCGCTTGCGATTATGTAATGTTGTTTTTTGTTGGCGTTTGAACTAGACCTTGGGGAAAGATGTAGCTAAAATTGGCTTTTTAATTCCTACTATCCTACTAATATAAATACTTTTAACAGAAGCTCAAAGTTGCACAGCGTGCTATGGAGAGGGCTATGCTCGGTGTTTCTTTACGAGATCGAATCAGAAATGAGGAGATCCGTAAACGAACTAAAGTCTCTGACATAGCCCGACGGATTAGCAAGCTGAAGTGGCAATGGGCAGGGCACATAGTACGCAGAACTAACGGCCGATGGGGCAGCAAGGTTCTGGAATGGAGGCCGCGTACCGGAAAACACAGCGTGGGACGTCCACCCACAAGGTGGACCGACGACCTGATAAAAAGGTAGCAGGAAGGCGCTGGATGCAGGCCGCTACCAACCGTGCGATGTGAAAGTCATTGGCCTATGTTCAGCAGTGGACGTCCTGTGGCTGAAATGATGATGATGATGACGATCCTACTAATATTACAAAAGCGAAAGTTTGTATGGATGTCAGTTTAGATGTTGACATGTTTGTTACTCTTTCACGCAAAAACTACTCAACGGATTCTGACGAAACTTTAACCTAATACAACTGGGTTTACAGTATTATTGTTTATAACCCAGAATAACATATCGGCTATAATTTATGACGATCTGTCAAACTGAATTTTACGCAGGTGAAGCCGCGGGCAAAAGCTAGTAATACTGTAACTGGTGAAATAATAGTTACGAACTTTATTAAGACAAAATAAGGGATGAAAGAGGGGGTGCAAAATTTATATTTTGGTAATTTAACAATGGTGTTTGAACCCAGGACGAGAAAAGACATACTGTGACAATCTGCACTGTACACTTTTGGTACACGTAGACCTAACACGTAAATGTTCGTTACTCTATCACGGAAAAAAACAATAAAAAAGAAGCAAATAAAAAAACATCTTTGTTTAGATGAAATCTCTAATCGTGTCAGTATTTTTCCTCATTAACACATAGTGTCGTATTAGTTTTATTCCATCTCTTATCTTTCGCGATTACCACATCGGCGTATTTGAACTTATCAATACAAACGAATTGTTTGTTTATTATAAACAGAGCCGTTTTTGTTACAAATATTTTGATAGATAACATCTTGATAAAAAATCTCTCCCGAATTTTTACAATAGAGACAATATTAAACTTTTTTCCTGTGTAATTTTTTTTTTATTCTCTTTTTCACTGCCTCACACTTTTGCCGTGCTGGAACATTGAGTAGTACACTCGACGTCAAATAAATCGCACCTCCCGCGACAAGCATTTTCAAACGTATGCATCCCCACTTCCCACCAATATTGGTACCATTTAAAAGCCTAGTTCTAACCTTCATTTCATTAAAGGAAAGGTTTTTACCCCAAAAATGTGCCTTTAGAAGGATCCAGAGTCACTTCTTTAAAAAATAGGTAGTTACGCTAGAGCAAACTTTTATGGCTATAAAACTGTTAAGTTGGGTTTAATTGCTATCAATCTGTTAAAGAGGACACGTGAAATCATTATTTGGTTATATAACCATAAAAATTGGTCTAATTGATCCCATAGGTGGGCCCAAAGTGAGGTATTTTTTCAAGTCACATTTATGGTATATGTTAATCATTTATTAATAAATTAAATGTGTTTTTCTTTAAGGATATTTATTGGGCTTTCAAATAACACCAATATTGTTGGGGTACCATGATTGTGTCAGAAGAAAATCGTTAAAGTTCGCGTCGCGGAAGGTGCGGTTTATTTGATGTTGAGTATATGTTTGTTGAGATATTATGTCATGTCTTGCTCGGTATGTGTCCTGTGTCACATCCAACTTCACTTTTAATTGTGTTAATTCGCTCGTAAAATATTATTTATAAAGTTAACGGAACTATAGGTAGGTACTAATTAAACTTCGAACTCCTCCTATGTTCTTCTGATTATTTTCGTTGCGGGTTCAATGACAGTTTAACTTTCCTCTGGGACAAACTTGACCTTCACTGGTTGGGTTTTTACTGGCGGTCAAGCTGTAGATCCTGGCTACACAGGAATAGGCTAGTTTCCTAAAAAAATTTTTGTAGTCCGTCAATTTTAGTATAAAAAATATTGGACATGTAGGTATATTTTTAATTGTCAATCAAACAAATAATTACAAAGTTATAGTGCGTTGAAGTTCCGCGCGACGTCACAAAGTGCTGCACTTTTACGCACTCACTGACGTCACGGGCCTTTTCTTTAGAACTTTGGCACGCTTTATCTCTTTACATTTTCATTAATTTTAAAAAGTGAAAAATACGTGTTGAGTAGTTTTTGATAAGCTAACTGACGGACTAATTAAAACTCTTGCTTTACCCAGGCAACATCCCTATTGCAGCGGTGAGAATATTCCCTTTACTCGTATAAGTAGGTATATAAAATATTTATCTAAAACGCAGCTACTTATTGCCTATGGCTAACATTGTAAAACGACACTGCCTAAAATAATACTTCTAAGAAAGTAAAGTAGGTCAATTACGAGGGGCGGCTGAAAAGTTTTGAGCCTAAGTATCTTCAAGTGTTATTATTGACTCGCGCTAAATTTAATTAATTTGCCAATAACCTCCTTAGTATATGTACAAAGTTTCATTTCATTAGCGTCATCACGCTTTTAGTAATTAATTCGTAAACATCACCATGTCTCAGTCATCCGCGCAATGTACGAAATTGAAGTACACAGTTGTCATAAAATTCCTCAAAAAGAGGAACAAAACGCTGACGGTAACATTTGATGAGATGTTTACAGTCTATGGGGAGTCTGGGCCTTCATTTGCCATCATGAAAGATTGGATCCGATAGTTCAAGCATGGCGTCGCTAAAAGATGACCGCAAGTCAGGGCGGCCAGATTTCGCCATTAACGAATAAAATAAGGAAAATTTAATTAATCTTGCTTTAGAGATCAGCGAATTAAACCGTGACAGATAGCTGAAGCCATAGGCATTAGCAAGGAGTGTATTGGCGATATTTTTCATACTAATTTGCACATGAAATAGGGGTGCGCGTGATGGGTGCCAAAAATGCTCACGCCGCTCGACAACCACCGTCGAGTCCCAACTTCACAGGAGTTTTAGGACATCTTTGGCCATAATCCTAACAATTTTTTCTCTCACTATTGATATGTAATAGATCCGGCAGTACGATGTAGAGTCAAAATAAGAGTCAATGCAATGGATTTAAAAGGGAAAACGTCGCCGCGGAAATTCAAAGTGGAGCGATCGACACCCAAGCACATGACACTATTTTTGGGATTGTGGAGGAATTTTATTCATTGACTACCTATTTAAAAAAACTACAATAAACGGAGATTATTATACTGTACTGTTGATAAGAGTGCGTCAAGTGGTTGTTGAAATATTGAGAGGCAAACTGGCGAAAGGAAATCTGTTATTGCAAGACAATTCGCTCGCGCACATTGCGCATGTTGCATGGCTTGCCCCGGGTAAAATTGGATTTCAAGAAATTAATCACCCACCACACAGTTTAGTCCGAATCCCTAGCTATTTTGTCTAATTCTCAAATTGGAAAAAAGACCTTCAGGAACGAAGATTTTTGAGTGACAAAGAAATGAAGGCGGCGTTAAAGGCTCATTTCGAAGGCAAATATTGCGATTTTTTTTTCAGTGGGTTAAAAGCACTTTTACACAAATGTAAGAAGTCCGTTGTAGTAGAGGGAGAATAAATAGGAAAATATATTTTTTATACTTTTCTATCGGCAGTTTTAATACCCTAGGCTCAAAACTTTTCAGCCGCCCCTCGTACATAATTTCCTCGACACCCGATACCAGGCCTGTTCATCTCCGCGAGTTCACATCGAAAACAAAACACGCACGATAGCCCACCTACAGGAGGCGATTCGACAAGGCGTCACATACGAGATACGAGCGAGCATTGACACACGCACGCGTACTCTTGTATTATGGAAAAAAAATAAAAAAATACTGTGTAAAAAATACTGTGCAGTATTTAACTGCCTAAATAATAATAAAAACACACAATGTACTTTTTTTAAGTTGCCTGAAGACACTGAGAGGTAAATAAGTGGTTATTATTATTCATGATAATTCATGCAAATTCATGTATTTCTTCCGACATTTTCCGCGATTTGGCACTTCACGTCACACATTAGTTTGCCGAAGTTCGCCGAGCCAGCTATTGTCAATTATTATAGGTGTCAAACAGGATAGGGTCTTTGCGCTGGTTTTCGTCCAACTATCGAAGTTGCCAACTTTGTGATCTTAAAATACCCTTACATAAATGTATCATATTATTTTATGTCGTTCGAGTGCTCATAAAGGCAGTCAACTAAAGTCCATACTGCAACGCACACACAATCCGCACCGTAACGTAAACGCCTTGCCTCGCCGATGACAGCGCGCGAAGGGCAATGACAGCTCGCAAAACACTGACGTATATCAATGCCTCATGGACTTGGCGTAACTTAAAAATAAACGTACTCGGTACATTACGCACACACTTACACGCATTATAAATACATACACGATTTAAGAAAACAACATGGCCGCAATATAGGCAATCAGCTGACAGGTATTTGTGTGTGTGTGTGTGCGTGTTGTCAGCTGATTGCCTATAAATATGTTGTTTTCTTAAATCTTGTATGTAGGTACCTACTCGGCACAAGTCAGGTAGTTAGTGACGTCACATGAAAATGTTGCCAGAATGAGTACTGACCCAACATTATCTATTGCTTTTTTTTATACATCACCAGGGGTAAGTTAGAAAGAGATAAACAGCTGTTTGTCATTAATTTGTCGAATTTTTGTATACAGTGTGTCCGGGCATGTAGTGATCAAACTTTAAGGGCGTAATCTATGGACAATTTTATCGATGAAAATACTTCAAATTCGGGGCCTGACCCATTTCTCGAAAAATTACATCGATTTAAGTTTTTAATTTTTAGTTTACACCTCTTCTTTAAAAAACAAGTGGAAGCGTGGGTAGCTTAACATTAATAGGCTAATATATCATGCGATAGCCAATAAAATTATCTATTAGTAGAAGCAGAAAGCAGACACAAGTTTCATACATTTTATGGGATTAAGAATGGATTTAATTAGAAAAATACATTACTTTTTTCACTCCTTTTTCAGTTATTTTCCAACACAAGAAAAACCAGGTCGTTAAGGTATGTTTTATTTGCATTGTATTATTAGTATTTGAGCTATTCTACAAAACGAATGCAAATTTATTAGTCTACGTCTATTAGTTTCGACGTAATTATTGAACAAAGATACCCCTTCCCAGCGGTTTCCATAGCGCACGCGACATGCGAAAATGCATTGCCTGAAAGAATCACACAACCTATTCCGATTACTATGGAAACAGCTGGGAAGGGGTATCTTTGTTCAACAATTACGTCGAAACTAATAGACGTAGACTAATAAATTTGCATTCGTTTTGTAGAATAGCTCAAATACTAAAAATACAATGCAAATAAAACATACCTTAACGACCTGGTTTTTCTTGTGTTGGAAAATAACTGAAAAAGAAGTGAAAAAAGTAATGTATTTTTCTAATTAAATCCATTCTTACTCCCATAAAATGTATGAAACTTGTGTCTGCTTTCTTCTTCTACTAATAGATAATTTTATTGGCTATCGCATGATATAAAATATTTGCCTATTAATGTTAAGCTACCCACGCTTTCACTTGTTTTTTAAAGAAGAGGTGTAAACTAAAAATTAAAAACTTAAATCGATGTAATTTTTCGAGAAATGGGTCAAGCCCCAAATTTGAAGTATTTTCATCGATAAAATTGTCCATAGATTACGCCCTTAAAGTTTGATCACTACATGCCCGGACACACTGTAGATCTATATTTCCTCTCCACTATTACCTCCATGTCACAAAAGGCGATACGTTGTTGATCCCTTTCCAAGTTGATTTGCCTGCTATATGACCTGAGCTATGCTTTAAAAAAATGACCCTTAGTCATCTAAGATTTAATTTTGTATGAAGAAGTTTAATAAACACTTAAAATTGTGTTTATAATGCTATCAATTAGACATATGTGCCAAAAACTTTTCCTGTCAGCACGTTTTTTTCTAGCGCGATGATTTCTGCAATGTACCGGTGACCGGTGTATGGCCGCGCATTTACGTAATTTTTTGGAACTCACTACTTTTTAAATTACATTTTCATTTAGGTAGAACTGTTTCTTAGGCATTATAGATTGCAACAAAACTAGCGCGGGATGGCTACTGCCTTCTGTGAATACAATACTTTGTATTCAAATTTTACGCATGTGTTTATGGCAGCTCAGTGAAATGGACGAAAACCGAAGTTAGATAGAAAACCAGCACAATGACCCTACTTTCAAAAATTAATATTGCGATTTTATAAATCACTTAAACAACTTTATATTAATTTGCGGTACGAAGTACGCCGGGACAGCTCGTAAAACAAATTCATTATTTACATATTACTAATTTATCAACTTTGTTCATTATTAGTTCATTAGTTGTTCGTGTTTCGTTTGGGTTAGACCAAGAGCCGAATGCAAAAAATAAATGTTACTTAATTATATTAATCCTACAAAAAACGGACGGACGTGTGCAAGTCTAATAGCCATATACTTGGTTAACCTTTGGCGTGCTATTGAGCCGCGCAAAACTGCACCCCCAACTGCTACGGTTTTCAAATGATGTTTCAAAATGACCAAAGTAGTCTTGTCTTAGATCTGAGACAAAGCAGTTGACAGAGGTTGCACAGATATGAGACAAAGCATAGGAGAGGTTAACTCATTTTAAAAAGTGCACAAAAACGTTCTATGTTTTCATTTCGTATGCGATGCTACTTAGGTATAGTAGATTTTTTAATTTTATGTTTGAAAGCTTTTCAGCGTATTTTTTTTAATAATGAATGTGGAAGGGTTCTCGGTCAATGTACACATTTTTAAATCTGTCGAATGAGCTATGTTGCTTTAAAAGTGAACCTTGATAATATACAGTGTGAGTCACGTTAAAGTGTACATATGAAAATAGATGAAACTAGACCTATTTTTATCGACAAAAAAGAGGTCAAAAAATTTTTGTGATTTTTTTTAAATTTTTTATAGATTTTTTTTCTTCAAATTACTTATTGTAAAGAAAACGTAATAACTTTTAAACTAAGCGGTATATCCTGATAAAATAAAAACAGTAATAATGCTAAATAACAGGCAATACTAAAAAAATACATAAAATACACAAAAAAGGCCAACAAATAATAAAAAATTATACTTTTTGAAAAAAATCTGCTTTTAAATTCGTGTTTTTTGGTTATTTGATAAATTTCTCCAAAAAATGCCCCTATAACAGGTGGTTTTTATTACTTTGTATTATTCTCTATCGTATTATCTTTGTAAACCAAAAATCGCATGTCTCTATCCCTATCACAACATTTGCTATGATCGTTTGAACAAAGGCCTGCCACAACATTATTCTCCGCTACAGGTAGAGACAATTTAAATTTTAACTGAAATGCTTATTTTACTTCGAAATCTTTTATTTTTATTTGAAATCTAACTTGTTTTTATCAAAATTATAAATCTAGAGCCAT
Source organism: Ostrinia nubilalis (assembly GCF_963855985.1). Classification (NCBI taxonomy): domain Eukaryota; kingdom Metazoa; phylum Arthropoda; class Insecta; order Lepidoptera; family Crambidae; genus Ostrinia; species Ostrinia nubilalis. The sequence goes on from NC_087110.1 coordinate 508,904, forward strand.
TTTCAGTTTCGTTGTTAACGAAGCGTTGAATGGCGCGCCCGGAGAGGCTTAGTTCAAACGATCATTGCAAACGTTGTGATAGGGATAGAGACATGCGATTTTTGGTTTTATGAAGGTAATACGATAGAGAATAATACAAAGTAATAAAAACCACCGGTTATAGGGGCATTTTTTGGAGAAATTTATCAAATAACCATAAAAACACGAATTTAAAAGCAGATTTTTTTCAAAAAGTATCATTTTTTATTATTTGTTGGCCTTTTTTGTATATTTTATGTATTTTTTTAGTATCACCTGTTATTTAGCATTATTACTGTTTTTATTTTATCAGGATATACCGCTTACTTTAAAAGTTATTGCGTTTTCTTTACAATAAGTAATTGGAAGAAAAAAAAATCTATAAAAAATTTAAAAAAAATCTCAAAAATTTTTTGACCTCTTTTTTGTCGATAAAAATAGGTCTAGTTTCATCTATTTTCATATGTACACTTTAACGTGACTCACACTGTATTTTCAAAAATAAAAATTCTAACCTAGAGTAACTTAGAATGCTTAAATGTAATGGAATATGATTTCAAGGTCGAGTTTATTTGAAATACCCGTTTATTTCAGGCGCCGGAAATGGTTGTCAACGATCGACAGAGAAGATTTATTAACGAAAGAGAATTTGAAATCTTCCAGTTACTTTGTCTGTTCGTCGCATTTTGAAAAATCTTCCATAAAAACTATTCACTGCTCCACAATGTACAATGTATTATTTATTATACCTTCCTCTTGAATCACTCTATTTAAAAAAAAACCGGCCAAGTGCGAGTCGGACTCGCTAGGGTTCCGTACAAGCCAGTTGGTATATAACTTTGATTTTGTTACAGCTTAAAGGTACTATAGACCTGAGTATTTAATATGAATTTCAATTTAATACCTCTACGCGTACATGAGGAAATAAGTAGCAACTTTAAATTTTTTTCAAAAATATTTTAAAAAATCTGCTTACAAGATCTCGTTCAAACCAATTTTCGTTGGAAGTTTTCATGATGTACAATGTATGTACATACATATAAAATGATGTTAGAAACCTTAATATCATTTTTAAAGACCTATCCAAAGATACCCCACACGTATGGGTTTAATGAAAACCAAAATGTATTGCTTTTTTCTATATTAATTTGTGTGAAAATCTTAATGCTGTTCACAGAATACATCTACATACCAAGTTTCATCAGTATTTTTCTTATAGTTTCGGAAAAAAATGGCTGTTTCATACGGACGGACAGACAGACTATATGACGAATCTATAAAGGTTCCGTTTTTGCCATTTGGCTACGGAACCCTAAATACCGTATCAAAATCTGTTTCATAGTTTTAAAGATCTAAGCATACATAGAGACAGACAGACAGGAAAGCGACTTTTTTTAATAATTATTACGTAGTGATGATGGGCATATAGACCAAATAAAGACATTTTGATTTAAGGGGGGGACATCGTAAGAGCCATTCACATTTTTATCAGAAAGTAAATAAATTAATATATTTAGGTTTTTGAAATCTAAAACAGCCAGGAAATCAAAGAGGCAAACATGATACCTTTGTGATTTTATAGGAATTTTATTGTAAAACACGGTCATGTTAAACTTTTATAAAAAAATCCAGAGGTAAATGTTTTTTTTCGAGAAAAATTTTTTCTAATCGCGTTTTCGAAAGTATTGTCCCATCACACATACGTTCTGTTTTACATAATATTGAAAACAGTGCGAAATATCGTCAATTGCAGTTTTCACATACTAAGGGCCCATAATGAAATTAGTATAATGTTTGTTTATGTAATAAAATTTGGTTTGAAATACCTACTGAATTGAATTTTTATTTCTTACTAGCTTTTTGGCTTCGCCCACGTGAAATAAATTGTCACAGTTATGTGTGTTATAAAATATTTAGGTGCTAGCTCTTACACTATATAACTGGCGGCCGCATGTAGCTGCGCGTTGCCGCGAAGAGCAGTGAATGCAAGTGTGGTGCGCTAGATGGCGACACAGTAGCTTCTTGTAGCAGTCAGCCCTATGGCATCAAGACAGTACCGATCGCTGACGTATGTCAACAAAACGGTGCTCGACTCTTAAGACAAGCTAAATTACACCATATTGTTGATGACATTGAGCATACATTTTTTTGAATACCTTCGCGAAGAAAAACTTCTGTACGTAGTACTTATTATTATTCTGTGCCGATACTGTAAACACGGCCAGCTGATCGTGCCAATATATTGTTTTGACTAATGCTGTGATGAAACTAATCCGTTTCAAATGCTACTACGTATTAGTGATTCATTAACTCTTAATTTATACATAATATTAATTAATAGCACGTAAAAGGGACACTGAACTTGTCATCCCAAACCGCAAGAGGTCACAAGTTGATTCTCAGTAAAACCAGAGTAACGCACCTCACCGCTAATCCACGCTAAATTTTGTCAGTGTGTGCGTGCGCGCCGCATACGTATTGGCGCGCTCACATACAAACCGCGCTCGGGCGTTTCTATGAAGATGACCTACTCATTTGTATTTACTCTGGTAAAACACATTGAACGCATACTGAGATTAAAAACACCAAACTTTTTTGAGAAAAATAAATAACTACTATCTATTCCATTCAACCTCCATATACCTATCTCTATCAATACTCGTATGTACGATTGCGAAAGCTCTACTAAGTATGCGACTAAAACAGGGTCTTACTTGAGAATCGAATCAAGGAACTCTGGATTGAGAGAAATCCAAATCGGCATTGCGATTCCCAAGTCGTTAAACTATTGTTCATCATCATCATCATCATCATCATTTCAGCCATAGGACGTCCACTGCTGAACATAGGCCTCCCCCAATGCTTCCTATTGTTACTTTGATCAAAAATGAAATCAAATCTAACGACACCACAACCTAAGCCGTCACCGATCCTAAATCAAAATAACAATACAAGTTCACTGAAATTCCTAAAACTGTAATGACTAACAACACAAATATCTGCAATTCGTCACTATTATACATAAACAAACCAATCTTGAGCCAATTGCGATTTGTTACAACCGCGTGAGATGACGAATTAAAATTATTCATTGTTACTCAATGGTGTATGACTACGCTAATATTACGAAACTGTATGGTTGTTAAAGTCAAAGTTCATAAATGGTCTCGGATAACATTCCCAGCTGGGGCAAAAGCTCTTGTTAGAAAAATGTCGGTAAACGAACTACACGGGACTATTCCCACCTCTCGTTCCCACCACTGCAACTCCTGAGTAGCCAGGATCTACAGCTTGACCGCCCCAAAAACCCAACCAATGAAGGTCAAGTTTGTCCCGGGGGAAAGTTAAACTGTCATTGGACCCGCAACGAAATTAATCAGAAGAACATAGGAGGAGTTCGAAATTAAGGTTCGACTTCCCTCCATTGCAAAGCGGATGACAGGTGACAAACAAAGGTTTTAAACCTTTAAGAAAAGATTATGCACCACGGACAATAAATTATATCAATTAAGGGGGCCTACCTTATGAGCAATTAGCAACTACCTGCCAATAATATTTTTCACAAAATCGCTTAAAAGCACGGAACGAACGACGAACTACAGTAACAGTTGTGGTAACAAGTTTGATGTTGCTAGGGAAAAATTTCTCGTACCGGAAAACGCAGCGTGAGACGTCCCACAAGGTGGACCGACGAGATCATAAAGGTAGCAAGGTAGGAAAGGCAGGAAAGCGCTGGACGCAGGCCGCTACCCACCGGGCAACATGGAGAGCATTGGGGGAGGCCTATGTTCAGCAGTGGACGTCCTATGGCTGAGATGATGATAGTGATGAGGGATACATTTAATTAAGATGACCAAAAGCATTCTAAATAGACACTATGTATTTATACATATTAAGTATTTGTATTGATTTTAAATTTTAACACCAAAAGCTCGTAGTTTGAAAGTAGGTAATTTATGTGATCAATGAAAGTTTTCTTACTAAACATAAATAGAAGAGTATGTAAATAATAAACAAAGATATTCAAGGAAATGCACTTAGGCGTGCATATCTTTAATAGGTACTTGATTAGACCCAGACACGCTGTTTGTTTTGGTATCTATCCACGAGTATCATTTATCAAATACCTACATCGAGTAATGTCTAAGAATAGCACACCAAAGTAATCAAGGTACAGTGGCAAGTTATGCAGTATTAAGTCCCATTTTTACAACAAAATGCAGTTTTGCAACAAATGTATAGGTTGATGTGCTACTGACTACATAATATCTAGTCTATAAGTGTCGTGACTCATTGATTAGAACTAGAGCGGGAAATTATGATTATCTTTCAAATAGGCTTGAAAACGCTAAGGATATAGCGAGGAGCAACAACCACAAGGATTTAAGATTCATTATATCATCATCATTTTATTTTATTTATATTTCATTTTACATTTCTTAGGAAAACTTACAGCTAAATGTTACATTAAGGCCCAGAACAGACGGTGAAACGCAACTGCAACGAAACTGCAACTTTCTGATGATTCTGATGAATGAAACTGAAACTGAAAGTTTCAAACTGGTCGCGTCATGTGTGGTCTCTCAACGGACGCTATGGCAGAAACTTAGATGCAACTCAAAAGTAACTAGCAGTTGCAGTTTCGTTGCAGTTGCGTTTCACCGTCTTTTCTGGGCCTAAGTGATCATCATCAGGTCACTTGGTCTCCACTACAGGTACAAGACCCTCTTTAATTCAGAATTTGGCTTACATTCCCCACGCCTGGCCAGACAGATTGTCAAGCAAGATCGGATGAAGGAAATCCTAAGAAGTGTCAGCAAGCAGCGCAGGACCGTTCATTATGGAAAACCTTGGGGGAGGCCTTTGTCCAGCAGTGGACGTCATTTGGCTGAAGAAGTGTCATTTCTAACGTAATTTATAGAGTTAAATTAAAACCAGAGTGCATAATATATTCCGGACGAGACTCAGGGGACAGGCATTCTACTTCAATAGATACGTACACAATATTTGTTGATCGATAAGTATAATTTTATCAAATAGCTAAGTCAAGTACCTAGTTCCTATCATCGGCCTAGCCTACTCTAAACATGGATGACTCATTGACTGTAATGGCTATTTTATGTTACTCACTGACCAAACAAAAAAAATGATCACAATGCAACTTTTGTTTAGTTATCTATTTAGTATCTGTTTTTAGTTTCTTCTGATTATAAGCGAATCACTGCCGATCTACTTGGAAAATGATGATTTTAGTTCTTGAGTTTCCGCTAGGGGCGCTGTACACTCCGTCATACATTTAATGTCACTTTTTACGCAGTCGACATCGAATGCGTTTGACTAAATTTCACGCGGTTGAAGCCGCGGGCAAAAACTAAACCTATACAGTAGAGTAGAGCTAGTAGTAGAAAACAGAGCTTTTTTTTTTTTTTTTTTTTTTTTTTTTTACTACCTTATAAATACTTAAACTAAATCCAAGGCTACGGGGATTAATACGCAGAAACCTTATACAGCATGTAGAAAACATTGGCTTCATCAAAATGATGTTTTTGCACAAAATTGACTTTTAGATGTCACAGGTAGGTAGGCACAGAATAAAATATACTTCATAGGTCCCTAATGCCCAATGGGAAATCCTCAATGGGACCCTAATGCCCTAATATGCCTTTGCCGTCAGTCTTTGTCAAGAGTATCTCATAAACTTAGTTTACAAAAAGTAAAGAGAAAAGTATAACTTTTATGTCCAGCTAAAAATAACTAATATCTGAAAGCTGTAGTAGCTGAAAGTTTTGTAATGGTGGACTTTCTACACAAAAAAAAAATCTGCAACACCCTGTATATGTGCGTCCATCGTCAACATTTATTGTTCCCCGAATCGTGATCGCTCTTACTTGGACGGGGCACGAATACGAAATAAAGGGCCTTTGCTCACTTCTCGTATTACCATAACAACTTATTCTTAGTCCTATTCTCAAGAGAATACATAATGCGTTTCATAATAAAAAATGGGTTACTGATTGACGTTTGAAGTGTGACCTGCGTTAAATACGCCCGTATTCACAAACGATGCTTGCTTAAGAGAAGCAGCAAATCGAACGCACAGCGTTGAATAGAGCTCTGTGATTGGTTCGTGTGTCACCCTGTGCGTCCACGCGCACTGTGAGACCTCATAGTAATGTTTGTGAATACGGGCGATGTATTGGCGAACTTCACTTCGTTGTGATAAAAATTTCATAGCTCGTACACAGATTTGCTTTCTAGAAGAAGTCAAGAAAGTTCACAGTTTTTCAACTTTTCAGACTTCGATTTCTGTTTAGGCTGTGAATATTTTTATCGCTCTTTTCTGAATTTTGTTTCAGTACTACCTATTTTTGGATTTTAATCAACCTAATATTTAAAACAGCCTGTATATTAAGGAATAGACTATCAATAGAAGGAAGTACAAACCTGATCATGAAAAAGGTCAAAGCATATGGTTATACATATAATTATCAAATTGGGCAATAAATCATTCTAACTTTAGCATTCAAGATCATTTGTTTTTGATTTCCAGGATAAAAAACATGTTATTATTACCAAGAACAGTGCATTTAACATTTAGGGGAAATGCACTTTACACGTAAACATTTTTGTTGTTTTAACCAAAACAGATCGTGATAAATATTTGGAAGTATTATTGTTTATGTTCTGCTTAATATCAAGTGAGCTTATTAACATTAATCAATGTGCGATAATGACTCTTGAAATCTTGAGATTGAGCCGATGCGTTGATGCGTTGCGGCTGCGGTACGACGCCGCTGCGTCGTCTTACAAAATATCTGTGGCGGGCACACGATCGAAATCGTTATGGTGCGGCGCCGCAACGCATAGTGTGCTTTGGCTCTTACAGTGCGCAAGCCTATTCCGCCAAGTATATTAGTATTTAATACTGTCGCTGATATGGCGGCACGCGAGTCGACAGCGCGCGCAAGAGTGGAACGCATCGCGCGTACGTCAAAAATTGGCGCGAAAACTTACGAGTCCACAGACGATAAATGGAAAAGTTTTTTTTATTGACATTCAAATCCAGCCAGCGAAAGACGTGCAGTATTATTGAAAGTGATCGAGGAACTCTTTGCAGTATTATGTTTTTAGTTTTGGTGTAAAATGAGGTCGTTGTTGTTTATTATTTTGGCGGGATATGCTGTCAGATGCGACGATGCAAGGTTGGTTTATTTTTCAATATTCTTTTGCTTTTTTAAAATGTGAAAAAATTGCGGCAATCAATAATTCAAAAATCAATCAGAGATAAACAAAAATTAAACTCGATAACCTACTTAAATAACTAGCCGTTATCATTAAGGAGATACAAAAGTGAATTACATTCTACAAGTTCTACGACCCTTCCGTAATTTTATTTAAAAATACTTCAATATTTTAAAAAAATCTTTGTATTAATGACTACACGGCTCCTTTGTCTTTTCTTGGCACAGTTTATAAACACTAAAGTAAAAAATATTTTAACACGACCGTGAACCACTGATGTGTCAAAGAAACCTGACAATCGGCAAAGTTCAATGTATTGTTTGATATTTTTAAACTTCAAAAACTAATTTTAAGTAGGAAACATTGAAAACTTATTACAAAATTAATCAATCGAGATTAATAAAGTAGTCAAAACAAAGATAATAAAGTTCAAGCTACTCCAAACAATTAATTATTTTCTCCCAATCTCTACATGCACCAATTTTTTTATTCTAAGTGCAGTTTAGTATCAATTTTTTTCAAATGTAGTAAATAACACACACGTGATTCCTACTTACTTATGTAATTGTTTATTATAGTAAAAAACATTCTAAATAGCAGTTTTCATGTTTACAAAACATTGAATAATTTTGCATGACTGAGACAATTCTGTGACTGAGAAAGAAAATGTACTTTGCACTTATAAACACAAAACCACTTACTTACATAAAACTCGTAATGTAAACGTGACTCTAATTCATAAGTAGGTATTTTGCACGTTTAATACGTCACATTTTAGTATAAACAACTATAAAGAAAGTAATTCATAATTTTTTAATTGCTACCAAAATCTTAGTTATTCTCGCGAAAAAAACAATAATTTAACATAATGTTAAGCATCAATACTTAGAATGAATTATTTAAAATGTGCCAAAAGGTATTTGACCGCAAACGACCTAATTGTAAAATGATACCATAATACAAATATTTATCAATAAACTGTTTGCTGACGCGTTGCTTAGCAACCATAATGATAAAGTAACAGATTAAAAACTCAATTACCAAACGTCTTCACTTAAAAATCGATAGGAAAACTAACATTAAGATAAGATGTAATTTTTTGCTAACCGTTGAGTGATTACGTTAAAAATAAAACTCTTTAGTTGGTGACCTTGTTTCGGAGGGTCCGTGGCCGAGTCCCCTTGTGTTCGACGCACCCGTGGTCGACGCCCCCGGTCAGATAGAAGCAATTTTTAATCAAATGTACAGTCAGTCACAAAAATATTTATAAACGAATAAATATTCATACTGATCGTACAAATAAATGTTTAATATTATTTTACCATAGTGATACCTAAAAATACAATAGGTTTTATTTTAACCTATCATATTTTATCATAGGTTTCATTTACCTATAATAACATGTAAATCGTTTTACCTAATCAAAATAATTGTAACAATCAGTCTTTAAAATAACTCTACTCTCTCTACATTTAACTAACTACAAATAAAAGTTTTAATTATAAAAGTTTTAAGTATTTTAACAAAAAATTAAATACATCATTTTAAATAGCGTCAAATATGCATGGTTTTCGTTGACTGTACTTAGTGCAAAAGCCGAAAAAAATATGATATTAAATTTATTTAAATCGGGGGCTTCAACCACGGGTGCGTCAAATACTGGGGGACTCGGCCACGGACCCGTTTCAGACTGCATGCACTTTCTTTGTTTTGTTGAGCTTCATACGTAACGTAACAGAATAATTGTTCTGTTCTGAACCTGTTTTGGCTAAGTATAGACTAAAAAACATCGAGATTACGAATAATTTTGAAAGCGAATTCAATCATCAAAATAGTACCTACTCAAATAATTTTCTATAAAAACTACTGATTCATGTGATTGCCGACACATATCCCGTAAAGATCATCGTAAAATTATGTTTCTATAAATACGAGCATCTAGTCTTAATAGGGTATTAACATTTTAAAAGTAAATAAATCTATTCTCAGAAACTAAAAGTGCTAGGAGTTTCAAATTTTGCATGGGGGTTCCTTTTAGAGCGTAGGTGCTTACTAAGAACGGATTTTACGAAATTCCACCCCACGGGGTAAAACGGGATCCACGCATACGAAGTCGCAGGTGACCGCTGGTAAATAAATAAAATAATAACTAAAAGCGTTGCCCTTAAGGTGTACCTTTACATATCTCTATATTTTTGCCCTACAAGCATAACTGAATTACCGTTTCCCATCAATACATATTACAGCTTAAAAGCCCTTCATTGGCAAATATGCCCATCCTATCTCCGACCCCATAACCCAGGAGTTATTCCCCATTGGCATACCACGTTGCGTGTTCGGCCATGGAATGAAACGTGTCTGGCGGTCAAGGTCTAATTTTGGTGAAATGGGATCATTAGCTGACGTCATTGTTCGGTTTGATGACCTGGACAGATCTTTGGCTGGATTCCTGTGTGGTACAGATAAGAAACGACACTGAATTCACTTGGGTTATGTTTGTTTTGGTTTTACTTTCTACGTTGTAGAGAGATGAGTAGATGAAAGATAGAATGAGACATGTAGAGGTTCCTTAACAGTAAAACTAAGTTTTTGTTTAAGTCAACGTGAAATTGTGAACTCTCAGTTTATAATATAACGCGTTAGATTGTAAACAGTTACTGAGAAATATAGTGGGTTAGGTTAGCTTAGATTGTAATTTAACTACGTCAGATCATAATCTGACGGAATTCACAATACGGTGACATATACAATTGAACGAACGGACGAACCGTTAAAATTAGGTGGTGCAACTCAGCTTTAGAAAAACTCTACCAACCAAGCCAGAAAATGTTGCCCTGGCTGGATATTGAATCCCGGACTTACTTATCAACTAACTTTTCATAGTGAAAATAATCAAATGACAAACGAAGCAAATCATTCAAAAACAACGACAGAGGCGGGTGTCTAAATAAAAATAAATAAAAGTTCCCATAAATATTTAAAGTTCTGTAGCATATTAGGCACAGCAATAATTTCATGAATACATTTTGTTTTGTTTGCGTAATTTGTTAAAAATCGTCTTGCTGTACTTAATGAGTATGTGTATGACGAATATTGATAAGGTGACCTAATAAGTAAAACAAGTTACGTTTATTTGTTTGTAATTATTTGGGTTCAAATATTTGCTTGATCAGTGGTTTCTTTCGCATATTTATATCCAAAATTGACATACAGGGTGACTGGTAATTAGTGGCGGAGCCGATAAGGGGAGGTAGTCTAGGGTTTATTTTATTTGGTTCGGAAAACATACAGTGAAACAATAACAGACTAAAAACCACTGCTTAAGAAGAACAGACTAAAAAAAACCACTGCTCAAGTTATTCTGACAGATATCACTATGAGACCTACCGTCCGTATTTATGTTTTTGTTTAGCAGTTTTTGCATAAAACAATGACAGTTACGAAGATAAGAATATTGTTGCAAAACAAAACAAAGTAGGCCAAAATCACATTTTTTTTTAGGATTTATTACTATTTGAAAATTTTTGGTTACACTCTTTAAGTAGGAATATCTTGGAAAGGGTTAAATAAGGTCGGTAGGTCTCATAGTGATATCTGTCAGAATAACCCTAGACTACCTCCCCTTAACGGCTCCGCCACAAATTAACAGTCACCCTGTATAAAACTAACACTATTTTTTATAATTTATGATGAATGCAACAAAAATTCCAATAAGACAATGCCACCTAAGATTGCATCACAACAACAATACCTAGCAGTCCGAGTCATTTATTTGGGCATGCAAAAGGTAGAGCTCAAAATGCTAAAGACGAAAAGGAAAAAATAGATTTGCATTCTTAAAATAGAATGCAGTATACGATTGCAATGTCTACGCCAAATAACAAGGTATCGATTACAGTAAAAAACTTAGAATCGAATGAGTGATACTTACAAAATATTGTGTCGAAAACATGATATTATTATCAATAACAAACCATAAAAACTAAACTTTGGTGAATTATGAAAGAAGAAAACAATATTTTTCGGGTTTTAATCCGAAGGTAAACTGACAGAGAATGCCTTTATGGCATTAAGTTCACCTTATGTACCAATTATATGACATTAAAGGTAATATAAATTAACACAAATCGTAAAAGGGGTGAAAGTTCGTTTTAAGTTAAACGCAGTTTCTAAAGCGTTTTTATCACAGATTTGGAGGTTTGAAACCAGTTATTGCCATAAAATAATAGAGTTTAAGTATCACCAATTCGCACAAAACCATTTAATTTGAATTCTCTACAACTTTCACTGACTCGTAATCTCGATTTAAAAGTCGCTCTTCCACTTTTTTAAATACAACATATCAATAATCAAGCACGCTGTTAACCGGCTCATTCGCTCCGTTATTTATTAATTTAATTATCGTGTCAATTAGCGAGTTCAATTGATATGTTAATTGGACCAATTTTGAGCCATTAAAGCCAATTGCATTCCTCAAATTGGTATTATTTAAAATAACTTTACTGAACTCTTTTTTTGAAATGATGGTAAGTGCTATATCCACGAAGACGCGCCTCACCAATTTTTGGTGGAAGGAAGCGCGGGGTGCGGGGAGTTTAATCCGAGCAATCCGAGCGTCATTATTGTAGTGTGCGTGTGCACTCATGAATGATTTAGCGTGTACCGATAACACTCAAACATTAGCGGAAGAATGGTGGGGCGCGTCTCGTGGATGAAATGATCTATACCACCTGAAACAAGAAGTCTACAAGTGAGTATAGACTACTTAAAGCATTTACCTACTTGTAACAGAACAACGAGCCGCTCTATGAAATGTTCTAGTTTTCACCCTTTCTCCAAACGTCGTACATTTTATCTGTATTGTACTATTCGTAAGAATGTTACATTACATAGAAATGCTCTAGACTCTACTCACCTTATATACATATATATCTATTATCTCTATCATCTTAAAGCTTAACTAAGACTACGGTTATAGCAGAGCGCCAAGACTCTATCACCCGTATTCACAAACATTACTATGAGGTCTCACAGTGCGCGTGGACGCACAGAGTGAATCACAGAGCTCTATTCAACGCTGTGCGTTCGATTTGCATGTGAATACGGGCGTATGTACGTATATTACATCACATCACACTTTGCGTATTTAAATTTGTAACGATTGATGATAATTATAGATCAATTAATATTACCGTAATAACCTATCTACATAGTTTGCAAAATTTATTTTTAATTTGCACTTATGGTTATTCAAACAAGATAATAAATGTTGTTAAGACTAATTTTAATGGCGATTAGGACACTAGATTAAAGTGATGTTTCACAACAACTTAATGTAAGCAGATAGGTGAAATTATAGTAGATAGGTACACACTAGTCATCAATCAATTAGCAATTTGAAATCATAAGACTTTCAGGAATTTTCATGGTGCATACAATAGGTATTTTCAATGCTTTTTTTATTTGAAAAATATTTTGCTTGCTGGAAGTTCCAGATCTTAATCCATTCTTTTATCCTTATGCTCTGACTAAAGTAAAGAACTTTGGTATACTTATTTATAATAACAAAATAAGTAAACAACACATTAATGTAAGTTATGAGTGAATACGTGAGTACACAAGGTCAATGTTGGCTTGCTTTTTTGCTGATGCAGCGAAATTTTATTGAGGGCACATAGTATTCAGTGAAGTACATGAGTATTGTTTGGTGTGCTGCAGCCTTTCCCAATGTGAGCGATAACGCCCCCCCTTATTATGGGCCTATGGGCCTAAAGGAGGCGGTAAGAAGCCCAGAAAAAAAAATCGGGGCGTTGTGTAGAGACTTGGGAGGCGATAATTGTGTAGTAATTTCATCCACTAGGAGGACTCTTAGACACCGAATTTATTCTCAAAGTGGGGAGTAGACAAAATACGTTTGGGAACTCCCTGGTTTAGAGGTAGGCACTGGATAACTTATTGGAGCAACTTTATCCCAATGGTGGGCTGGCCAAATCGAGATCCGAGACACGCGGTTTTGAACCCCGCCGCTGGACTATTGTGGTGGACCCACTCGTAACATAAGCATATTTAGCTTATCACGAGGGGTTGATAAAAAACGGGTACTAAATTATAGTAATGACTTAGTTATTCGGATAGGTAGGGTACCCTCTAAGCCCTAAGGTATGTAAAGCATGTGACCAATACAATGATACCTAGGTATAACATAGTATGTTGACCCTTGAGTAATAAAAATGTATATCGAATACCTACTAACTGTGCTCGCGATTTTTCTTTACTGCTCCGCCCCTATTGGCTGTAGGGTGATGTTAATTGCCTAAAGCCTTGTTCGATAAATGGGCTATCCAACACAAAAATATTTTAAATCGGTCCAGTACTTAGTTCCTGAATTTAGCGCGTTCAAGCAAACTAACTCTTCAGCTTTTTAATATTAGTATAGAAGTATAGATTCACACGCTCCGTTCACATCTGTAGTATCACGTTTCTGTAAAATCACGTAGTATCGTTCACAGTTCCGGGAACGGATCACGTAGTATGTAGTTATTGGAGCGATATTTGCTGCACATCATATCGATTGGGCTATCTAGGTCGCAGGTCGACACTTGCACACTAACATGTTGGAAAGGGCGTGTGTAAAACTACTAGTATGTTGGTTACACTTGTCGAAGACATAATAAAAGATATTTTCCTGTACAGACTATAATCTACTATATAAAAATAAGTCGGGTTTTCCTTCCTGACGCTATAACTCCAGAACCCACGAACCGATTTCCACGGTTTTGCATTTGTGAGGCTCCGTGAGGTTTATAGCAAAGAAAATTCAAGAAAAATTTAAAGGGGATAAAACGGGATCCACGCGTACGAAGTCGCGGGCGCCCGCTAGTTTATTTATAAAATACTAGCGGCCGCCCGTGATTTCGTACGAGTGGATCCCGTTTTACCCCCTTAGGGGTTGAATTTTGCAAAATCCCGTCTTAGTAAGCAGAACCTACGTTCTCTAAAAGGAACCCCCATGCAAAATTTGAGACTTGTAGTTTCTGAGATTTCGTGATGAGTGAGTGAGTCAGTAAGTGACCTTTCACTTTATAGATATACTTAGAATTTAGTAATTTGGGGAACACTTAAAATGTCTTTACATGTCTCAATCTTTTTGCACTTGGAAAGAAACATTTGGCAAGTACTGATAAGAAGCGTATCGACCATCACACCACTATGTGTTCCAGTTAGTCCTCGCAGATATGGACTTTTGTCGGCCGATACTTAGTTTAATCGGGCTACCTGTTCAAAGTATTATTGCCGATCGATTTCTTATAAAAATTAGAGAGAAGCCCACTAACTATCGACGACTGATAAAAATTTGTAGCTGCGGGGGCTATTTCTAACTTCTAACTACTACTTATACTTACAACGATACCTTGTAGTATATGAAAATTGTGCAATAATCTTGCACAAATATGCAACGTTCTTACAACGATCCGACTTCCTCATTTTCCGCTTGTATACGGACTCTGCGACAACTTCCAAGAACATTTTTATGCCAATAATAATGATTTCCCGTAATTACACGTGCCTTAGTAATGTCGACGTACGTTTGTCTCTATGGATCAGATGAATCATTTTAATTGTTTAATAAGAAGGGACATGATGTAAAATTACATCAAAGAAAGAAAATCCATAGTGAAATTATTAACAAAAGTATTTAGGTTTCAGTTTGATTTAGATATTATTATAAATAAAATAGTTCCGTATTTCTGAAGGCACATCAGTCATCTATGCATTGACTCAAATTTTATGATAATGACAGCCAGCCCGATAGGTAAAAGAAGATCAAGTAAGATTTATCTACTGGCTTTTGCTCAAGTAAAAAATAAAGAGCATAGTGACCTAATCAACCTTTATCAAAACTATACAAATACAGTTATTAGACTCATTCAGTATTTGCTGTGTGACTCAGTCTCTATGGTCCATGATTTGATTCCGTCATGTTAAATGTTACATTAATTATTCTGTATTATTATGTCACCAACCAATATTGTTTGTCTCAATTTTGACATTGAATTTGCTGTCAACCCACTTATATAAAAATAGCTGATGTGTTGTTTTGACTGGATGAATTCCTAATGCACTATAAATAAGATGATTGAGTTTCTTCCGCCACTTCTTCTTCAGCACCAATCGATATCAGGGATGTTATGGATATCCGTAACCGTAACCGAAACTTTCGGATATCCGAAATAAAAAAATATCCAAAACCGTAACCGTAACCGATTCAAAAGTTTCGGATAGTTCCGGATGCAGGCAGTTTAAATTGTTTTT
Organism: Ostrinia nubilalis; assembly: GCF_963855985.1. Lineage (NCBI taxonomy): Eukaryota > Metazoa > Arthropoda > Insecta > Lepidoptera > Crambidae > Ostrinia > Ostrinia nubilalis. The sequence goes on from NC_087110.1 coordinate 524,477, forward strand.
GTATAGCATTATATGTAAAGGCACAACCGCCTGGTTTAACTTTATAATGCCATCTAGTATAATTTTTTATTATTTTATTACTTTTTATTCAATGTAAAGTGTGCAGCCATGAATGAACCGTGTTGGACAGCTATTGCAAATTGCATTCTAAAGCACAGATATCCGTAACCGTAACCGAAACTTTCGGATATCCGAAATAAAAAAATATCCGTAACCGAAACTACATATCCATAACATCCCTAATCGATATGTCGTCCCGAAGTGGTGGTAGAGCAAGCTATATTCGGCACGTGCCCCGAAAAGAGCCTTCATATTAATAAAGAATTCGAATGAGTTGAATTCGAGACAACCATTACAAATATAATTTTACCTAGATTATGTACCCACTAGTAATACTTAGAACCCATGGTAAATGGTCTGATGACTAATGACCTCATTTGGCATAATGACTACTTCATCCTAATCTATAATGCATTTCATATACACTTCTTTCCTTATTCGCTACTTAACTGTTACAGTTTAAAAACATAACCCTCCTTCTGGCACAGTCGGGTAAAAACCCTTTAACACACAAAATTACCATGCCCTATACAAAATGGTCTCACCAACCTGCACTCCCAATAAATTCATTGTAATTTTAGCATAATCTTAACTCTAGTCTACTTGGAAAATACTTTTAGGAATAGAAATAGAAAAAAAATAATTAATGTCATTATTTGCAACATAATAAGTAGGCAACATTTCCATTTTCTGATACCCCATGAACCCTTTGAACCCATAGTAAGGGCTCAGCTTACGGACTTGATAAGAATAAACTGCCGTGAATCTACATTGGGGTTACAGAGCACTGTGTATTATAATAAACTAGCGGCCGCCCGCGACTTCGTACGCGTGAATCCCGTTTTTCCCGCTAATTCCCGTTCCCGTGGGAATTTCGGGAATTCCCTTCTTAGTGCACCTCTACGGTACCTAAGCTACGTCCCTTCCAAATTTCAAGTGCCTACGTTTAGCCGTTTAGGCTGTGCGTTGATCTGTCAGTCAGTCAGTCAGTTTCTCCTTTTATACAATAATAATATTTAGATTTAAATAAATAATAAATATCCTTAGACATTTTACACTGCGCTTCTAGTCCCAAACTAAGCAAAGCTTGTACTATGGGTACTAGACAACGGATATAAACATACTTAAATACTTTTTTTTTTTGTAAATACATACTTATTATACATAGAAAACACCCAGTCCAATACAAACAAATATGTTCATGCACACAAATGTTTGTACTGTGCGGGAATCGAACCCGCTACCTCCGGAATAGTAGCCCGTTTCGAACCACTACACCAAACGGCTGACTAAACTATTAACCAGTTAACTTCATAAAAGTAAACATTATAGTAACCGCTTCGCGTTGGATTTGATCACCGAGATTTGCGCTACTATCAGCCGGATACATGCAGATAACATTGTAAAGTATATATGTAGGATCAAACCAGTTTACCTCTTCAACAAATGGATGTATAGATCGTGTCATCCACGAAGACGCGCCCCACCATTCTTCTGCTAATGTTTGAATGTTATCGGTACACGCTAAATTATCCATGAGTGCACAGCACACTACAATAATGACGCTCGGATTGCTCGGATCAAACTCCTCGCGCCCAGCGCTTCCCTCGACCAAAAATTGGTGGGGCGCGTCTTCGTGAATGAAACGATCTATAACATTGTAACTGTGGATCAAACCAGGTTACCTTTTCAACAAATGGATGTACCATTTACTTACCATTTGTTGAAGTGTAGTACTAACGAGCACTGAGGACATTGTACTTGAGAACATTTTCTAAATTGCGTCTGGGATTGATAAGAAAAGACTTCGTATGACGTAGCTACGTATTGTTTTGTTGTTTATGTGATTTGAAGGAGTTTTTGATGAACGCACTAAAATACTTTAAAAAAACTGGCGCACGCCTGCGCTTCAATATTTTTTTCAGTATTATTAGCTTAAATATAATAAAAGTTTTTGGTAATAAGCCACGTACAGTAAAAAGTGGTCAGGTAGTTTAAAGATGTGTCAATCTCTTGTAGAACTAAATTCAGACTACAAATTAACAGAATCCTTATGAAAAAAATATAAAGAAAATGACAAGAGTGCGTGGACTTTACCCGCCTAGCTCGCACTTATTACATGTCTTGTTTAATGTAAGTATTTGCTGAATCTAATTGAAATAATATACATACATACCTCCACAAAATTACAGCTCTCTAGTGCCAATAGTTTCCAAGCAAAACCTCGGACAGACAGACATATCGAAACTATAAGGGTTCCTTGTCAGTCAGGACTACGGAACCCTAAAAAAGAGGCTGACAAAGGTGACTGAGTTTCTTAAGCCACTTCTTCTCAGCACCAGCCCATATGTTGTCCCGAGGTGATGGTAGGGCAAGCTACATTTGGGACGTGTATACCTAAAGGGCCTAAGTACTGAATAAATGATTATATTTGATGTAGAACCTTACTTCTGGAACACAACAAACAATAAGTGTGTTGTATGGCATATGGCCAGATGCGATTGTGGTCAAATACCTGTAGCCTTATTCACCAAAACTTCAACGACAACAAATCGCCGAGTTGCGATCCTATCGAGTAATCGTGCTATCAAAATGACCCTTGTGAATACGGATTTAGAACTGTTTGAGTAGGCGCACACCGTTGATTTAAGTTGGCCGATAGTTGTGCCCGATTTAAAATTGTATGAAGAATCGGCCAAACCGAATCGGCATAGTGTGCGCACTCCCATACATGCCCATACTGATCAACTGCTCGACTAAACTATCGGCCGACGAAAAATCAACGGTGTGCGCCTACTCTTAATCAATAGGACGACTTCTAAACGTCAACGAGATTTTGACTGTGTCAAAATACGTGAATTAGGCCACTGCCTTCTTATGCAAAAAAACATTTTACATAATGTATGTATCTGAACATCGGCGTCCCTTCCAAGTTTCCCACACAACAATTGTCGCCAAAAGAAGCCATTGTTCGAGTTTCTTCGAAACAAACTAATACCGTATTCAGTGTTCGTCGTGTTGTCGCCTTGACTTTGCTCCTCATATTTCCATTGCGTAGAGCAATGAACCGGGTTACATCATGCCGTAGTGTAGAGAGGAATGGTAGAGCTATACAGGGTGGAATTTTGTAATGCCACCTGGAGGGAAAGTACTACTCTTAATACTGTAGATAGAAAATGGCAATGCCAGATTTAGTATGGAAAGTGGCGTCTTTTTTTTTTCGCGCGGCCATCGACCAAACTTTGTTTTTTGATTACAAAATAGTGTAATAAACCAAACTTAATATGGCATGTATACCTCTAAACTCAGTCTGAACTGAGTTACGAGTAGAGATGAAACGGATATCCGGTAACTATCCGGTAGGCCGGATATCCGGCCTAAATTTACTATCCGGCCGGATACCGGATAGTAACCCACTATCCGGCCGGATACCGGATATTAAAAAATCTACGACAATTTCCTATTAATAAAATGAAATGCATTAATATTTGAAGTAAATGTCAATAAAATGGCTTATAGTGATGACGGCTTTTATTTAAAGACCAAAAAGTTACAAAAAAGCCATATTAAAGCCTGTCAAAAAACTAATTTCTTTTTCTGGGCTATTCACTCTAATGACGAATACATAAATAGTAATTGTCTGTTAATGTCGAAATATTGATAAATAAAATAGGCGATCTTTTTTTCACTGATGACAGATGCAGTTCAGTCAGATTACGCAGCAAGTTTATAGATGACCCACGCTGAACTGTCCCACCAAACTCAATGACAGGGGGCGCTACCATCGTTCAACTATATGGTTTCCAACATGGCAAAAATCGGAACCAGCGATCCGGTATTGACGGTGGCGCCCCGCTGTCAATGTCATGGATAGGACAGTTCATTATTTTGGAACTATAATTTTCGCTATTCAATCACACACTCACGATGGCAACCGAAATCGCCCGAATTGATCTACCTCCTAGACAAGTGGCAAAATCTGACATTCTATTCGGACGGATTCGATTTTCGAAAAGTGTGACTAGTCTAGTCTACTAATAGACCACTGATCGCGTTCGAAGCACCTGTGCGGCGCTAAACTCGTCACGACATGCAACGAGACAATTGGCCAACTATCCGGCCGCCGGATATCCGGCTATCCGGCCTAGCAGCTGGCCGGATATCCGGTATCCGGTATCCGGCCAAACAACTATCCGTTTCATCTCTAGTTACGAGCATTAGAAGTTTGATGATTTTCATACTAGATTTGCTTTTTGTGCGCAAGTTTGTAAAAAATTGCAACAAAATATTGCGCTATTTTTTTAATGCGCTGATTCTGCTCCATATTGATGTCTGGAGCCTTTAATGGATGGTATTGTTTGTTTACACATACAATCTCACTATTTTGTTGCAATTTCTTACAAAACTTTGCGCGCAAAAAGCAAATCTAGTATGAAAATCATCAAACTTCTAATGCTTGTAACTCAGTTCAGACTGAGTTTAGAGGTATACATGTCATAGTAAGTTTGGTTTATTACACTATTTTGTAATCAAAAAACAAAGTTTGGTCGATGGCCGCGCGAAAAAAAAAGACGCCAATTTCCGGCATTGTCTTTTTACTCAAAGAAAACATTCCTTTATTTTTGAATAGAAATAGACCTGCATTCAAAGATTTCCAAAAATTTGCAGGCCACACACGGGAATCGAACCAACTAAAATTTGTTAAAAATTTCACCCTGTATTTTTATTGCATCGATCGTTAGGGTTAAGTTTATAGATGAAATCTCTATCAAAAAACTTTCAAAAATCTTTGAATGCAGTTCTCTTTGTTTCCAAAAATAAAGGAATGTTTTCTTTGAGTAAAATTTTCTATCTACTGTATTAAGAGTAGGTACTTTCCCTCCAGGTGGCATTACAAAATTCCACCCTGTATATTTTCACTACTTCTATACTATCTAAGTATACTAATATTATAAATGCGAAAGTAACTCTGTCTGTCTGTTTGAGTCCCGGGAAAGGACATAGGATAGTTTTTAAAACAGGGACGCGCGCGATAAAGTTTATCTGGGGCAGACGAAATTCCACGCGGGCGAAGCCACGGTCGGAAAGCTAGTAATATAAATATAATGTGTATCCTTTGGTCTTTTAAACTACGCAATGGATATTGATGCGGTTTTTTTTAATAGATAGAGTGATTCATTAGGAAGGTTCTGCTAGTACCTAATAAATAAAATAAGGCTGAGTTGCACCATTTTACTGTAACAAACGTCAGAAATCTGTCAAACTCCATACAAAAACACTAGTTACTGTTATAGTAAGTTGGTGCAACTTAGCCTAAAGTATCTTAAGTTTGACTAAACACCTTCAAAACGTGATACCTTTATTGTACAGTCGAAAGTAACTGTCTGTGTCCATTATGTTAGCACTTATTTTTATTAATTTATTTTATTCAAGGCACAGCTACAGAGAACAAACAATAACAATACAATTAACACAACAATATAGCACAATATTAAGTCTGTTAATTCATTAATTAACATTTTTTTTTGTCTGCCTTTGTCCAGCAGTGGACGTCTTTCGGCTGAAACGAACGAACGAATTATTATCTGTTGAATTTTGGCATAGAGATTTTTTGGACCAAAAAGGTTGTTAAAAAATAATGTTATGGCAAAGCTGCGAACAAAAACAAAAAATAAATAGGTAAATACTTATCCCTCCATGTTTTTTAAACTACTATGTACTGTATTGTAACTATGCATATAATACTCAATAGTTTCATTGCATAAACAAGACTTCTGCTACTTCTTATACTAGGTATAGTCCTACTTGTGGTTATGTCACATTCGGCAATAACCAGTGCTTAATAGCATTACTTATACTACGCGACCCAGTTTGCACTAGTTATCCCTTTATTCCCAAAGATAAATGGATTTATGGATAAATATAATGCTGCTTTTAGTAACATGCAGGTGATTTAGTCTCTAATGCATATTATTTTCACCTTTAATTAAGTTTGCATTTAACAAGTGTCGTTTTTGTAAGTTATTCTTGTGAAGGCTGCAATGTAACCTTGTTGATGATCAAATATAAATAAATAAATAAACAAAATTCTTCCTTAACGTGTACCTACATAATAATAAGTGTCTGTGCCCATCTGTGGGCCGAAACCCTCACTCTTCCCATGGATGTCTTAAAGGACTCAACCTATCTGGCCAAGGGAAGAATGCTCAATACCTATGATAAATTAAAGTAGGTGTGCTCTTGGAGAGCAGATTAAATGACCGATAATCCTGTTTAAGCTTACAAGAAAAATATTTTCGTCAGTGGTAAAGTCAGTCCGACAAACTACACTAACGTCAGTTTCTTTAAGACGACCTAGAACGCGATTTGCACTTCGTTATCACCGGATTCCACGCTGACGACAGATTAAATCCACCTTCTCGATTGAAATTCTTGTAGGGGAAGCCCGGGCAAGAAGCATAATGTGGGTAAGAAGAATAATCGATTTTACTAAAAACCTACAACACATGGCGCTACTGGACGTTTGCGGGTCTATAAAACAGCAACACAGCCACGCCATGATAGTTCCACCAAAACAATACGTGCGTGAACTTTTTGTCAATTCGAAATCAAAAGTTTTTGGCTGTTTTCTTACGATTTTTGGCAAGGTATGTGTGTTGATTTCTTGTATTACGTATTAAGTGTTGACTTATAGACTCTGTTTAGTTGATTGCATGTTAAATTAAGTTTAATTTGTGTGTGTTGCTTTTTTTCACCGGTAGAAATTTAACGGGTGGGTACACAACTTTTAAATATTGGTGCTTTGGGCAAGACGGATATGGGCAAAACGGATAGGTAAAGACAGCCATAACTGAATAGCAGGCCCTAACAAAACCACACATCTGAAAACAAGAACTTCCAAACAAGACTTGTCAAGAGGAAAAATGACCAAAAACAAAAATCAGATGGAGAAAACAAAATATTTATGTTGTGTGCTCAGAAGAATACACTGAACCACCTACCGAGGATTGCATAGAGTGCGATCAATGCAAGAAGTGGGCACACGTGGATTGTACCTTATATTCAGGCATAGGCAGTTATTATTGTGATGATTGCAATGATTAAAGCAGTTATTACTGTACATATCCGTCTTGCCCAGGGGGGTCGGGCAAAATGGATAATTGGAACTTTTTTTTTAATGACATTTTTATTGTAGAATTTGTTTAAGTTTTAAGTTTATTCTTTACAATTCCAAAGATGATTAGCTAAGATACAAATTATTAATTAAGAGACTGTTGTTAATTGCATATTTATGTGGTTTTTTTGCCACTTTTCTTAAGGTATTCGTGCTGCCCGGGCTTCCCCTACTTCTTAATTTTTCAATGCTTCACCTATCAACCTAACATGGTAATGCCTATCAGTTGAGAGGATTTTTGGGTCATGAAGTTCCATCCAATCCGATTTCGTATATCTTTGTTCTCATTAATTTCTCTTCCACAGCTACTACGTGATAGAGATGCCTGAAGAGTCCCCGCGAGAGTTCACCAGGCCCTTCAGGGTATACTGGAACGTGCCCACCATGCAGTGCCGGTCTAAGAAGATTCCCTTCACAGGGCTTTATGAGAAGTATGGGATAATACAGAACAGCGGCGACAGGTGGGTTAACGGTATTTTTTATAATTTTTCTTTATTTGACATTGTGTATTATTATCAACCTTTTCCACTCACAGATATAATAAACAGATTTTTCATTAAGTAAGCTACTCGTTAATCATTTTTATGGAGACCTTATTTTTAATGTACCACCTACATATTTTACGCCTATCCAATTTTTATTATTGAAGTAACAATATTTTACTCATTCACTTAATTTGTCATTACGATAGAACGCAAAAAACTTTTTTTTATTGAATTTAAATAATATGTTAGAACTGCAAGAAACATCATTTTGTGAAGAATTTTAGTCTGTTCACGAAAAATATTTCTGGCATTTGATATACTATATCAAAATGTGGATTTTACCCAACGACGGTTTTAAAAATAACAACAGACATTTATAAAGACCTTATTTTAACAGCTTCCGCGGCGAAAAGGTGGCCATACTGTACGACCCGGGTCTGTTTCCCGCGCTTTTGAAGAACGAAACGAGCGGGAAATTCAAATTCAGAAACGGCGGTGTGCCGCAGGAGGGCGACTTGGAGAAACATTTGGTTGCGTTCAGAAACGCATTGGAACAAAGCGTGCCAGATGAACAGTTTAGTGGTGAGTTTTTTTTATATTATGCAAGGACATACCAATAGTACAAGTCTTTTAAAGTCACTAAAGCAAAGGAATGGTACCTATACATTATACATACAATCATCTTTTACTGTCATAAGCTGGTACTTATAAGATCCAAATAACAAACACAACCTTATTCCAATTTTAATAAAGACGTGTCACAAACTATTTGACGTTGACTGTACATTGCTTTAAAGGAAGATCATGCCTCAAGAATTTGAGATAAGCAAAGACCCAGTTTAAAAAAAAAGAGTAGTTTACTCTAGGTTTTATTTATTTGCTTGTCACATGGTAAATACAGGTGGTAAAATACAATTTTTAAAGTTTTATGTAGTAAGCAATAGTTAGGTTTCTTTAGATTACTTTATACCGTTGAAGAAGTCTTCGAATTTTAGGCGATCCTTCATTACAATAAAATACAAACTATTTATAAAATAAGAAGGAAGAAAATGTATGGCACCTAAAATAACCCATACTTAACTATAGAATTGCGGTAATCAAAATTTAGTATTTATAAGTCAACAGATTTAATTTTAGTCTAGATTTTTAGATTAAGTCTACCAAAGTGGTTGGTTTGGATAAGAAAAAACTGCCGGATAAAATGTTTCAATGGACATTTCTACTAATAATAAAGCAAACGATATATTATGTCTAGCTGAGAGTCGAACCTCCGACCTAGCACAATGCCAAGCGGGCAGCCTTGAGCGAATGGCTCGGCTACTCTAATTGTCCAGCTATGTGATTTATCACTCCTACACTCCCGTTATGGTCATCGTATTCGATACGACAGCAAAAAACTCGAACTACGTTAACAAAATAAATTCAAAAGAAAAAAATTCCGTGCTGTGCTTCTTGCTCTTCGAGTACGAAAGACCAGCGTCGTGGTGTCCCTTACGACAGCTCGGCATGATGCTGAGTGGATACCGTGTCGGTGACACGCACTTTACCTAATTAGTTTTAGTTTTGTTTCATTTTTTTGATCTTGTTTTGTGTTGCTGAATAAAACATTTCATTTTCAAAAGCAATAACTTATTCATACATTTCAAGACTACTCAACGCATAACCCGTGTACTTTATCTTCTCCTACACTATAAAGAGGAAAGTTTTGTTTGTTTGTATTGAACAGTCTCGTCAGTCTACGAAACTACAATTTAAAAAATTGTTGCACCATTAGAATCCTAGATTATTTCTGATGCACATAGCCGGTACGAAGTTCGCTGCGTCAGCTAGTCACTAATAATACGATGTAATATTATGGTTTTATTTTATAAAACGATTAGCATAATCAAAAAATATTTCTTCTTAGACACACACATCACGTTATTTCAGATCAACACAAAATCTAGTCTAGACTGTCATAAAACTGGCTTTGTTAGTAATAAACCTTGAACTATATTGTTTTTAGATTTTTAAATGCAAAACATTTATAAATATCACTTCCGTGATAGCGACCACCAAAGCTTCAAAGTTTAAAATAACTAATCGTCTTCCAGTCATAAACAATTTTATTTTCAACCCCAAATGACTATTTTGAAAAATAAATAAAAATCGTATCAAAACAAATTGGATCGAATGCAGCCGGCGTAACGCGAGTGAGGGTACCCACGCCGATCGATACTACAATGTCTGAACGGTATACTCAACTATACTATGCTGAGTGGGCGCAGGCCTTGACTACTTATTTCCTATGTCTTTGTTATGGCAACACGTCTTAGCCCATACGAAATTGTAAAAAGACATGTTTAGAAGATTAATGGTGACATTGCTTTTGTACCTAGTCAGTCAGACAGCGGCCATGAGGCCCAAAACAGACGGCAAAACGCAAATGCATCGAAACTGCAACTGCTAGTTACTTTTGAGTTGCATTTAAGTTTCTGTCATATCGTCCGTTGACAGACCACACATGACGCGACCAGTTTGAAACTCATAGACAAACAGCGCCACCTATTTCGACGCGTAGTAAATTCACAAATTACTTTAAGTTAAATTGAATAAATAGGCCTAAAGATTATGTGCTTAAATTCCGAGACACATAGGTGTTGATTACATATGTAAATTAAGTAGATCAGCACAAGGTCTCATCCCGCATTTGTACATAATGTATTATTGCACGCGATTTTTCAATTTGACATTATCTACACAGTATTATAAGGGCATGATAATTGTACACCTTGAAGTTAATGAATTTAATACGAACAATCAGTATCTAATAATCTTAGTGAATATTGTTTGTTTTTCAAAAACGTATGATAAGGAGCGTCGACTCCAAATGGGAATGAGCCAGGCAAAGAAAAAAGAAAAGAAAGCAAAAACACAAGGATTTTATAATAACGTGTTTTAGTCTGACGTAGTGAAGGTATTCGTCAAATAATAGGACTATGTTAATTAAGTAGCTAAAGATGTGCTAAATCTTATAGGTAAGTAGGTGTGTAAAAAAAGAATTCATAAACCTGAAAATTCAAAGTAAAAGTGCAAAATGCGCACAACATTTCAATTACAATGGCTGTTAACGAAGATATCATGCAGGCAATATAAAGACATCTTGAAGTTGGTAAAAAATAAGAAACTTATAGCTATCACTTACCTTATAACAGCTACTTAACGGAACGGCGCGGGCGCAGCTTTTCAGTCACCTCTCACTATGATGTCTGGTCCTGAAAAGAAACAATAAAGATTAACACACAAAGGTGACTAACGCCCGTATTCTCAAACATTACTATGAGGTCTCACAGTGCGCGTGGACGCACAGGGTGTGACCCTGAACCAATCACAGAGCTCTATTCAACGGTGTGCGTTCGATTTGCTGCTTTACTTAAAAGTTTCTTCTTCTCAGCACCAGCCCATGTGTTGTCCCGAAGTAGTGATAGGGCAAGCTATATTTGGGACTTGTATAAGCGTCCTGGAAAGTGCCTACTAAGTACTGAATAAAAGCTTTCGACTTTGACTCGCAACATTCGACTTCTGTTCACACTTATTTTACTCAAATCCATTCCCAAAATATTCCATAATGTAGGTAAGTAACCTACCTACCTATACACCGTTAGTTCTTCTTTAGCTGAAGCTGTCTCTTTAAGTACTTACGCCTAAACTAGAAGGTTCTGAACCAATTTTCATTAATATAGTCATAAAAGGATAACCTCCCTGATTTTGTGAACAACTGGATGTTTCTTACCTAATAGCGCAGTTACACTATGCGGGAAATTGACCCGAGACGAAGCGCGAGCCCGCACTCCGAAGTATGGGCGACACACGGCGAAAGTAACCAAAGTGCGTGTTTACACTATACGTCTCGATCAATTTCCCGCATGTACTTGCGCCATAATCACATCTGTCTAAAGCCTGGTCCGTGAGCACGTAGAATTTTGTCCAATGACCCCAAGCTACCCATCCTCATCGCTCGCGCGTAATTATGTTGCTGTCGCGCTCGCACACTCACTGCGGGCGCCCGTCGCACAGTCGCGACAGCAATATAATTACGCGCGAGCGATAAGGATGGGTAGCTTGGAGTCATTGGACAAAATTCTACGTGCTCACGGACCAGGCTTTAGAATAAGCAAATACTTATTGAACCAATTTTGAATAATTTCAGTACCCACCCAAATAAATTAAGAACCAAAAAAGTAAAATACCTTTTATTCAGCTTGAGTCATCCACTGCTATAGCTTCGATTTTCCATTGTAACACTTCACACACAATTTCACATTCCTGTAAACAAAAAGGGGAAAATTAATTAACAAAATAAGGTACATTTTTATGCAGAACAAGGGTAAGCCTACTTGAGCGAAATTGCATCTGATGTTATGTGAAATGCAGTATGCAGTCTAGGATGATGGTAGGTACATAAAAATATCTGCACTGTAAGTGCCTAATCTACATTATACACTCTCGCCTTGAAAAGTCCCGGATTATAGTGTTTAGGAAAGAGCAGCAGGCAACGAATTCCAGTCCCTAGCTGTTCGTATTACAAAATATTTATCGAAACATTACATACATTAGGTACTAGCTAGGGTAGCAATATACTAGCAATAGGAGCTAAAGAAGGTAACGTAAGTGCGCCTATTAACGACCCCCCAAAATTTGTATCCTATTACCGCCCTATTTTTCTTTCTTACATAAAAGACATAATAACAGGTTCCAGAAAACACGTTACCTAAAAAATATCTAGATATGTTTATTGACTATCAAAACGATTAAAGTTTGTATTCGTAAATAACCAGTAAACGGAGTTATTTGACATTAAATGGGACGCGCCCGCAACGGACGCACTTTTCATACTGACGCGCTCCCAGCTACTTAAGGTGCACCTTGTTATTAATTAGCGATTTTAACACATTCAAAATTAGTATACCAACATGTTTTTGCATAACAATATTAATTCGTACTTTAGTTTCCTTAATAAACCCTCAATATAGCCCTCTCGCTGTATTTTTGTGGCTTAAATACAATTTTAAATAAGGGCGGTAATAGAAACACTTTTCATAATTTTGTTCCTAATAACGACCCATGGCGTTGTTAGAATTTTGATAAAGTTTTTTGTTTTAGTATTTATATCTTTAATTACGCATTTAACCTCCATTTTGTTGTCTTGATCGATTCATAAGAATATTTCACATAATTAAATCAATTAACGCCATACGTTAATTGTCATAGTTTTGGCATAAAACTGCAATGAACATTAAGGAATATCTCTAATAATGTATGACAATAGATTTTATAAAAACCTGTTAAATTCTAATTAGTACCTATTTGATGTAAAATAAACCTAATAAAAATGATACTTCACTGATTACGTCTTCTTTAAAGTAGATATTTTAGCTGGTTACTGTTTTTTTTTTACGGTCGCTAATAGAATAAAGTAATATTCATACTTAATTCTATTACCGCCTCATAACTATAACGCCACCTACGAAGACTTATAAGCCTGTATTTTGTATATAACTAACATTTATGACATGACACCAAACCAATCATGCATTATCACAACTACTATGTAACTTTTTCAGATCTTTTGAATAATAAAAAAAAATATTTAAAATAATTATACAGACAGTTTCCAATTGTCCATAGTTTAAATTAAAATACACAATTACACACAATTAAAATCAAAAAACAGGTCAAAAACTAATTTAAAATTATAGTCAAATTAAAAATAACAATAAAATATTAAATGAAAATTAATTTTTATTAAAACTCAAATATAGTTTAAATAATGACCCCCACTACTCACTAGAATACCGGGTTCCGCGTAATCAAGTATAATAGAGGAATTTATTATTCTACTATTTTTGCTTGATTGATTATTTATTTTCGAGAAGCGTGCCTTTTTTCTTTTAATAATAAAAAAATAATAACTTGAAAAAAAAAAACAAATAACTAAAACTAAAAGCAAAACAAATTTAACTTGAAAAAATCAAGTGGGTATAGTAGGAATCGAACCCGTGCCTCTTGGAATATATCCAATTGAAGAGCAACATTCTTAGCGGTCGGTAATAGAAACAGAAAAAACGTTAATAGAAACACACCTCGTCTATAGGTCGGTAATAGAAACAACTGCTTTTTCAGATTAAATTGCTATTTATTAATTATTGTGTGATTGAATACTCATTGTTACTACTTGAATTCAAAGATTACTTCATCATTGTTATGAATAAATTAAAATGTCTTTTCTATTACCACGTCTTATATCTAATTTTCTAACGTTTATCCGAAGTCAGCTTAAACTGGCGGTAATAGGCGCATTTACGTTAGGTACCTGTTTTTTGTCGGAATTTCATCATTGTCAATCCATCGAAACATTTGCACATTCACTAAAACTTCTTTCCAAAAGTTCACTTTAAATTGTTCAATACAAATCACGAAATCTATTTGTCAACAACAAAATTCATTTTAAAACCAAAATTACTCCACCAGTTCGTAATACGCTCGACCAACGAATGGAGGCGAGAGCGGGTGTGGCTGCGTACTTTGCGAAGGAATTCCATTTTATTTTTCGCTTACCCTCTAACCCTCTATTATTTTTATTGTTGAATATTGCAAAGTTAGTATTTAGTCAAAACCATTACTAATTTAAATATAGAAACCAAACTGAGGATCTTGAACTTAAGTGAATGCTATTTAAAATGTATTTAAGATTTTTTTAGAAATATTGGTTATTTTTAGATGCTGCTAATGATCCCGCATTTTGACGTTTCATTTTACGCAGAAATGTCATCATGTTGCCAACTTTTTTTTAAAATTTATTTCACACTAAGCTCAAGACATTAATCCAAGGTTGTAAACCTCTTCGCTGAATTTATTGCAACTTAAATCAGAAAATACAATATCGAATTGAAGAGACTCAGGTAAAATATTAAAATTACGCACAATTTTACATTGTTTTTCATTATTTAGGTACTAAACCAAAAATTTTACATGAATAATATTGTATGTTATTGTCAGAAGAACTGGCGTAAGCTGTTTTCAGACCTATCTAGACACACGGTAGCGCGACAAGCCAAGTTTCAGTTACAGAACTGCACCGTGCAGCATCGTGTGTAATATTACTCGAACCATTTGGATCATTTTGGAACATTGAACTTGGCTCTCATATCACATTTATGTTTTTGATAGGATTCTTGTTACAGTAAACCAAGCTTGAGTTTACTCACTAAATCTTTTGAGTTCACAGCAGCCTCGAATACGTGGGGTGCTTATGAAAATATTTTGCTCAAGAATAGTTAATATCAATAAATCAATCAATCCACTACGTACGTTTCCCGTCTAGTTTTCCATAAACTGGCGACCTTCCTTCTGTTATTGTTTTCGTTGTGATTCATTGACACCGAGACGAAAACACTTCGGCAGCTGGCGTAAACTTTATCTTAGTTTATCGTGTGTAAATAACCATATCTACATAGTAGTAGTAGTAATAGGTATGTGTACGCAGGTAAACATAGTATTTACACTTACCTAAGTAGGTAGGTACACTTCACACAAAATAATAGAAGGTGGCTTCCTGGCCGCGACATTTTTAGCTCTTCTTTTGCTTATGAAAATACTACCTACCAACGGCGTTCTTGCGCTGCTTCTTCTTAGCACTGGCCTATATTATTATTGTCCCGAATCAGAAAATAAATGAGTTTTATGTCTCCAGTAGAATAGGACCACTTGCAGTTTCCCGTAGATTTGGCGAAAATTGACTAAGAGACAAACCGTCTGGCCAGCATGTGAAATACTTATAGGTACTAAAGCTTCTATTCGTTTCTGGTAAATTAGAGAGTAAAGGTAGTGAAATTAGAGACTGAGATTAACTCATAGAAATTGAAACAATTACTCCTACCTATAAATAAGACGATTTACTCGTATACCATGTTTTCAAGATTTTATTGACGCGGATTGTACAAGTTCGTCTGTCGAAAGGCACACAATAGAGTTCATAATCCTTTAACACGTTGAGTGCGAAACCAGGTCTATAGACCTTGTGTACGTCTTGCTTACGGTGCGGCTAAGAAAATTATAGTCTTCCTTGTCGTGCGAAAGGCATAACTTCAATTCGGTCCGGTGTAGGAAAGTGATGAATATATATCTATGATGTATTCTTAAAATAGAATCCAATGATGTACCTACCTTAATACCAGGTTTTTAGACCTGGTACCGCAAGGAAGTAATAAAATGTCTTCACAATGCGAAACCAGGTCGAAGCACCTTGTACCCTGCGCACCTGGTACCGCACCCCACGCTAGCTTCGTGCAGACAGTGTTGCCTCGCATTCGTAAGAAACGCACATGTCGACATGGCGTCAAGAGAAACAAACAAAATCAAAACTGCAAATTGATTATAATTTAATTTGCTACACGATTTATTGCTAATTTAAATAATGTTTTTCGTGACAAACATGAAGTTGTAACTAAATGTTTTAAATAATATGTTTTCTTTAAATATAGCTTATTTAAGTATTTATGCACGTATGTCTTATTTGTAAAATATTTAGACTAAATTATTAAAACATCTTTGTTTGTTACTTTTTAAATTTTTATTAAAACTTAATTTAAACTATCGATATTTGTATTTCACATCCCTAGAATACCCACCAGACTTCCCTACTTCAGCGCGGCACAGGGTGCATAAGCCTTGTATTTTGAATATAGCTATAATTTTTATACTAAACAAGTTATTCACGAACGCCTTCAGGTGTATGTCAATAAATGCATTATTATTAATATTCACAGAAAAAAAACACAATATCTATTAACATGAAGCCAAAAATAAAATTAATAAATCTTAAATATTACAAGGTCTTTAAGCCTTGTGCCGCCACAATGTAAGTTTTAATACCAGGTTTACTGACCTTGTACCGAAGGAATGGAAAGTATTAGAAAGTTACTGCCGCAGCAAAGGTGTTAAAGATTGCGAAAACACAAATGCATATTGTATTGTTCATAATCGTAATCTCATCTCATAGGAGAAACACCTCTGTTTTTCTGAATAACCTGTGGAATCTTAGGTTATTGATACTGTCTACACTCGGAAAACAAAGAAACAATCGTTTTGTTGGTGATTTTTGATGAAATCCTATTCACAAAGTTGAAAGAAAGAAAGAAACATTTATTACGATGAACATCACTTAGTTAAGGACAAAGAAGGTATATGGAAAAAAGACAGAAATAGCTATACTCTATAGACTATAAAATAAATAAATAAATAAATTCTATAAAAATAATAGTTGCTATAAAAGGACTGATGGCGGTTCAGCATAGATGGGATAAAATCCCTTTTCCTCTGCTTTAGCATTCATCTCAGATTGATCAGATTCAAAGCTAGGTACCTATCTTACCAGCTGGCATTACCTATAGACCAGTAGTACTTACGCATATCGTATAAGACTAGGATGCCATCAAGAGATAAATATTGATTTCTACAATAAGTTTTTCAGAAAAGATATCCCCTTTATCATAAAAAATATTGTTTAGAAAACGTCATTTAAAAAAAGTGTTCAATACGTGTTAATTTTTTTTGTGATACCTCTGACTCTGCTCGAAGTATTTTTAAATAATCACACATTTTCTTGCAAATTCCAGGCATCGGCATCATCGACTTCGAGTCGTGGCGGCCGGTGTTTCGCCAGAACTTCGGGATACTCATCCCATACAAGGACATCTCGTACCAGATCGAGAGGAAGCTGCACTGGTTCTGGACGGAACGAGCCATACAGGCCAGGGTATGTACTTACTATTTATTGGTTTATGGATCTGAAACGTAGTCGCTTACCACGGGCCTCATAAGAAGGCTCAGGTCACCCATAGGGCGATGGAGCGGGCTATGCTCGGAGTTTCCCTGCATGATCGAATCAGAAATGAGGAGATCCGCAGAAGAACCAAAGTGACCGACATAGCTCGCAGAATTGCTAAAATCAAATGGCAGTGGGCGGGGCACATAGCTCGTAGAAACGATAGCCGTTGGGGTAGAAAACTTCTCGAGTGGCGACCGCGGGCCGTAGGCAGGTGGGCAGGCCTCTCACTAGTTGGACCGACGATCTGGTGAAGGTCGCGGGAATAGCTTGGATGCGGGCAGCGCAGGACCTCCTATGTTCTTCTGATTAATTTCGTCGCTTGTCCAATGACAGTTTAACTTTCCCCCGGGACAAACTTGACCTTCACTGGTTGGGTTTTTATTGGCGGTCAAGCTGTAGATCGAGGCTACACAGGATTTGCAGCGGTGGAAACGAGTGGTGGGAATAGTCCCGTACTCCATAACTACATTACAAATAACCGAAATTAGCCCAGGTTGATCATGGTCTACAACTAGACTTAGTGGTAAACCCACTTATGACAAAAAAAGTTGAAGAAACCCTAAGTTTGACGAACCAGGGCTTCTAAACAATGTAAGGAAATGACAAAGGTTGAATTTCTTCCGCCATCGCGCCACTTCTTCTCAGAACCGAATGTTGTCCCTAATATTTTGACATGTTCTCCTAAGTATACTAATTTTCACATGCCAGTCATGGCAAGATACACTGTAACGAAATTGATTATGTCCAAACATCTAATGGACGTGTATTTCAGTGAAATAAATGAATTTGAAATTGAAATTAAGAGGTGTTAGGATAAGCTAAACGTGAATAAAACTTATAATAAGTCCTCTGAAAAGGTAGACAAAGTAAGAACCAAAACAAGGCTTACATATCAAAAATATAGACAAACATTTACATAAGTCAAATATTTCCATTTTCATAGATGATAAAATATAGTCAAGGTTTTCTTGATCCTGTAAACTCTATTTCCATACGAGAACAACAATTCAATTTAACACTCGTAACAATCATCCAGTAATTAGGGCAGAGCTTAGTATTAATTAATATGGGTTCGTTGATTACGGCATCAGATTCATTAACATGTCAGATAGTCGGGCATCTTGATGTGTTAATTATACTTTATCACTATAAAGGGGGGGTTATATAAAAACATTTATCATATTTTAAATACTTTAATCAAAAGGACCAAAATATAAACATTCAAACTAGATAATATGTAGGTATGTATTTAATTTATATTTCTATATAAATCAACCAAAATAGTAAAGAATAGTTATATCTTATTAATTAATACATAACTTTAATATGATGTATATAAGCTTTATCGATAATCAAAATAATAATACAGCAATAATCACTCATAGTAACAGCATAACAGCATGTACTTACATGTATTGTGGCAGCACAACATTTAGACGTCCGTCCTCTCCAAGAGCCGGCACACTAATGCCCGCTTGCTTGTGCAACACCGATATTTATACACTCTCCCCACTACTAGTCAAGCGCTCCGGTCGAGACCGGTTGCGTATCTCTGGTTTTGCACAAGCAAGCGTGCGGCGTAAAATATGCAATATGTATTATTTTAGTGTTAAAATTAAATAACGTTTATTAAAAAGTAAATAATCAACAATAATAAATATCTATAATATCATAAAACGCTGACAGTCGGCCATCCTAGAAAAGGCATGACCTCATGCATCTTACAGGTTTACATCATGATTAGGTACTTATTATACTCTGATTACTAGTACAACAATGTTTCATAGAATAGGACCCTTCTGTCCATTTGGTGACATTGGGACCCTTCTGTCCCTTTGTCGCATCAGGACCCTTCTGTCCAGTTGGTGACATTGGGACCCTTCAGTCCCTTTGTCGCATCAGGACCCTTCTGTCCCTTTTATAGCAATAGGACCATTTGCCCATTTTGTGGCATTAGGACCCTTCTGTCCTTTGCCAATACATAATTATTCTTATTTCTTTGCCAGCGAACACCTTTTGGCACGACCCATCGATCGCCTTCAGGAGTTACACGAAACAATTTACCATTCTTAATTTTGAAGTTTGCCTTTATGTCGACCATATTATCGAGCTCGGGGTCTTTGAGAATACCCATTATCCTTTGTACGGTGTCATCTGCACTCTGTACGGTGGCAAGCCAATTATAATCGGTTACAGAGAGAACATTTAGAGTCGATGGAATGGGATTTCGACTTAATGCGTCAACGTGAAGCATTGACGCGCCGGGTCTATATTCGATGACAAAATTGAATTCCTGTAATTGTTCCCACCATCGAGCGACACGGGGAAGCATATCCTTCTTTTGGAATGTGGCTTTGAGGGAATTACAATCTGTGACTATCTTAAAAGGGATACCGACTAGGTATACTCGAAATTTCTGTAGTGCGGATACTACTGCTAACGTTTCCAAATCATATGAAGAATAATTTTGTTCTTCGGGAGTAGTTTGCTTACTAAAATATGCCACAGGCCGTAAAACATTGTTGTCCTTTTGTAACAAAATTCCTGCTATTCCGAACTTAGACGCATCGGTATGTAATTCCGTTTCGGCATTTGGGTTATAGAGTGCTAACGTAGGTTTTTGTATTAGCTCGTTCTTTAATGTGTTAAAGGCTGCCTCCTGTTCAGTACCCCATACCCATGAGACATTGTTCTTTAAGAGATGTGTCAAAGGTTTTGCTATTATTGAAAATTTAGGCACAAATCTTCGGAAAAAACTTGCCAGACCCAAGAACTGGCGAATATTGTGCTGATTTTGAGGTGTTGGATAGTGTTTGATTGCCTCAATCTTTTTACTACCAGGCTGAATGCCCTTTTCAGAAACTTCAAACCCCAAAAAGTCAACTGTACGTTTGAAGAAATAACATTTTGATGGTTTTAGCGATAATCCTGCATCTTTAAACAGTTGTAATACAAATTTTAGTCGGGACATGCCTTCTGCAATACTTTTGGAAGGAATAATGATATCATCTAAATATGCCAGTGCCTCACCGTGACGAGCGTTTCCCAAGATTTGATTCATTAGGCGTTGAAAAGTAGCGGGCGCGTTAGCAAGCCCGAAAGGCATACGATTGAATTCGTAATGCCCATCGGGTGTTACGAATGCTGTTTTGGGCTTGTCATCTTCCCGGATAGGCACCTGGTAGTACCCTGATGCCAAGTCCAAGGTTGTGAAAAATGAATTACCAGCCAAAATGTCTAACTGATCGTCAATGAGAGGCATAGGGTATTTTTCTTTTACAGTTTTTCTGTTTAGAGCCCTATAATCAATACAAAGGCGAATTTCCCCGGTTTTTTTGCGTACAAGTACTATGGGGCTTGCATAAGGTGAAGTCGAGGGACGTATTATGTCATTGTCGAGTAATTCACTGACTATTTCCCGAACCTTTTCCTTTTCGCTTATGGCAAGTCTATACGGCCGGTAGACTATAGGTTGGTCGTCTTGCAAAACTATTTTCATTTGTTCTACTGATGTACAACCTAACTCAGAGAGTTCAAAAGCAAAACAGTCGCGATACTCATTCAACAATGTTAAGAGTTGCTGTTTTTCTTCATCGGATAGATCATTATCTATATTCAAATCCGCGATTGTAATAGGATTTGATTTGTATGCTGATACATTCATGACGTTCAAAGCTTTAGTGGTAACATCTTCATGAGCTACATGTCCACGAGCAATTAGGAAGCCCTGTTCTAATGTGAATTTCAATGATGGAGAACAACTCGCAACAATTTGACCCTGGCCTTTAGTTATGTTAAATAACCCGGATGAAACAGAGTACGGAATATTATTTTTGAGACGTAAACTTCCTTCAATATATATTTCTCCATCAAAATCTGGATTATCTGTACAAACTTCGATAATAGTTAAGCCTGAAATCTGAACTACGTTTTTACAGAACAACTTGACTTTATGGATTGGAGTTGAAGGTAATTCCAAACTTGTTATTTCCAAAGAGTCACTCGTTTTTCTAATGACTATATGTGGTTGCTCTGTAAAAGTTTGGCCAATCATCAAGGGAACATGCATGGCCGTATCCGGGACTATAACAAGATCTAAGTGTGCTGCTACTCCATCGACTACAATCTGTACTTTATGGCTTCCTAAGGCTTTTACCATAGAATTGCCAAATCCTCTCAGTACGGGCAAGTCTGTCGTAGTAAAGTGGGTGTTAAATCTTTTGAACTCACTTAATTTAATAATTGAGCACTCGCTACCGAAGTCAATGAAAGCCGGTATCGCTATTCCATTAACTAGAGCACATTTAAAATATTTTTGATTCGCACCAAGATCTATCGAATCGTTTGATATCATCTCTATCTCGTTACTAGCTACCCGTAAGACGTTTTATCTGGAATTGGTCGTTTCGAATAACATTGTTCAGTCTCATGGCCAATTTTACTACATTTCCCGCATTTTTTTAAGGGAATCGTGCATTGCGCCAGTAAGTGACCTTCTTGCTTGCAATTTAAACAACGTTTGTTAAATGGTCTGGGTTGAGAATCCTGATTTTTATTTAAGGGAAGTTTACCTACTTTACGATCATTAGAAGGTTTAACGTGTCTCGCATTACGTAAGTATGATAAAAGTTTGTCTGGGTCATCGAACTTTACTGCCTCGGCACCTAGTCTTATGGACCTATCGTCAATGCCATGTAGGATGCATTCTACCGCCTTAGTGCCTACAATACCGCATCTGTTTAGCAGGCCTATTTTCTCATAGTAATATTCTTCTAAAGAATCACCGAATCGCGCTCGCTTAGCTAACATGTCGCTTAGCATTTGGCCGTAGTTTTCTTCAGACGGAAATGCAGAAATCAGTTTCTTTTGCCATTCGTCCCAAGAGTAAAGAACAGTAGATAACCCCTCATACCATCGCTGAGCGACGCCACGTAATTTGGGTAATGCAAAGTGAATTATTTGTTTTTCTGTCCAACCGTAAATACTAGCACACTCATTGACTTTATGTAACCACATGACCATCGTCTGTTCCTTTCTCTTGGGATCGAATTCTGGTACCGTATTGTTCATAGAGCCCAATTTATCCAATGAATCGGTCTGATTAATTGACTTTAGCACTTGTACTATTTGAGAGATATTATCTAACGTAAAGGTACATGGAATTGACTCACTATCGCTTAAACGAAAAGGGAGCTTACTTGGTTGGCTGGTCGACACACCGCCTCGAAGACTAGGCGACCGGTCGGCGTGCAGGCGGCGTGGCTCGTCGCGATGACTGCGCGACCGCTCATCATTCTGGTCGTGTGGCTTGATGCGGTGGCTACTCGACCGCTCGCGGCGACTGCGCGACCGCTCGTCACGGCGATGCGCTTCGCCGTGGCGACTGGGCGACCGCTCATGACGCTGGTCGTGTGGCTCGTTGTGGTGACTACTCGACCGCTTGCGGCGACTGCGCGACCGCTCGTCACGGCGATGCGCTTCGCCGTGGCGACTGGGCGACCGCTCATGACGCTGGTCGTGTGGCTCGTTGTGGTGGCTGCTCGACCGCTTGCGGCGACTGCGCGACCGCTCGTCACGGCGATACGTCTCGCCGTGGCGACTGCGCGACCGCTCATGACGCTGGTCGTGTGGCTCGCTGCGGTGGCTACTCGACCGCTCGTGGCGACTGCGCGACCGCTCGTCACGGCGACTGCACGACCGCTCATCACGGCGACGCGCCCCGCCGTGGCGACTGCGCGACCGCTCGTCACGGCGATGCGCCCCATCGTGGCGACTGCGTGACCGCACGTCACGGCGACCGCGCTCCTCGATGTGGTGACTGCGTGACCGCTCATCACGGTAACCACGCGTCTCATTGTGGTGACTGCGCAACAGTTTGTCACGCTGGATGCGTTGTTGGTAAGAACCAACATCGGGTGTCTTCAACACAGGGCTTGGACTAGCTCTGTCTATCTGCTCAGGCGGACGCGAATTTGATCGCGCCCGTGGTGATGCAAGAGGCTCGTTCATTTTCTGGAAAAATTCAAAAACCTTTACGCAGTGTGTCCGTTCAACACAGCAAACGGTCATTTAGTAAAAAAATTAAAAATAAGCGAACTTGAGAGAAAGAAAAAAATAGCAATTTCGATCCCACTTCTGAAATGTCAGATAGTCGGGCATCTTGATGTGTTAATTATACTTTATCACTATAAAGGGGGGGTTATATAAAAACATTTATCATATTTTAAATACTTTAATCAAAAGGACCAAAATATAAACATTCAAACTAGATAATATGTAGGTATGTATTTAATTTATATTTCTATATAAATCAACCAAAATAGTAAAGAATAGTTATATCTTATTAATTAATACATAACTTTAATATGATGTATATAAGCTTTATCGATAATCAAAATAATAATACAGCAATAATCACTCATAGTAACAGCATAACAGCATGTACTTACATGTATTGTGGCAGCACAACATTTAGACGTCCGTCCTCTCCAAGAGCCGGCACACTAATGCCCGCTTGCTTGTGCAACACCGATATTTATACACTCTCCCCACTACTAGTCAAGCGCTCCGGTCGAGACCGGTTGCGTATCTCTGGTTTTGCACAAGCAAGCGTGCGGCGTAAAATATGCAATATGTATTATTTTAGTGTTAAAATTAAATAACGTTTATTAAAAAGTAAATAATCAACAATAATAAATATCTATAATATCATAAAACGCTGACAAACAGTTGCGTCATACGGACCCTTTTGTTTATACTTCATTAAGACTGTATGAAGACACAGTCACCGGTATTTAGAGGCGTAGCGCGTAGTGATTTGCCTTTAGCAAGGAGTTCCAGGTTCGAATCCTGGATGTGACAGTTAAAAAAACTGCTGGGAGACGTCTCGTACATAAATGATCTCATGATCAATTATAATGAAATCGTCTCATTATCATCATCATTTCAGCCATAAGACGTCCACTGCTGAACATAGGCCTCCCCTAATGATTTTCATAATAATGACCTATTAGTAGCAGCCTGCAGCCTGCATCCTACCTTCTACCTTTATGAGATCGTCGGTCTACCTTGTGGGTGGACGTCCTACGAGGCTACGATGGGCTACGATCATGATCTACAATTATTCATCAATAAAATTACATTTGAAATGAGCTCCATGAGGCATTTTCCTAAATGTGCTCATTAATTTCAAAATAACATATTCAAACATTCTGATCTAGCAGATTAACATCTGACACAAATCTTCACCGAATGAGCATCTTAGTCTTAGTTACATTGCATACGTAATTATCTCAAATGAACAATCCAGGAGCATTGCAACATCTCACATGCCGACCCAAATACGAGTAGCAGCATAGCGTTCAGATTATAATGAAGCGACGCGACACGTGCTAATAGATGCGCGGGCCCCGATTGGGATGCAAGTCGACTGGGTCGTTTGATTTTGGTTTCATTAAGTGGTCTATCAATTGATGGGAAGAATTTGACACCTAATTAGGGTACAGATTACTAATAAGTTACTATTAGGGTGCAATGGACTTCATAACCTATTATCATATTTGTCGGCCGTTTGGTGTAGTGGTTCGAAACGGACTACTATTCAGGAGGTTGCAGGTTCGATTCCCGCACAGTACAAACATTTGTGTGCATTAAAACATATTTGTTTGTATTCGACTGGGTGTTTTCTATGTATAATATGTAGTTATGTATTTAAAAAAAAAGTATTTAAGTACGTTTATATCCGTTGTCTAGTACCCATAGTACAAGCTTTGCTTAGTTTGGGACTAGAAGCGCAGTGTAAAATGTCCCAAGGATATTTTTTTTAGTTGTCTTTACAAATGATATGACCCCTGTAGGTAGGTAAGTGGCAAAATATCAGAAATTTCTTGGTCGCATTTATTGAGTAATCGGAGACGAAATAGGTACTCTTTAGGCTAATTGGACCATAATTCTCACCATACCTTTGATATAAAGTAACTGTTCTGTTCCGAATCTTTAGATGCACCAACACTTCTGATTATAAAATGGAAAGATTTTCTTAGTATGCTTACGTAGCGTTGCGTCACAAAATTTTCTGGGAAATCAAGAGTAGGTACGGTTTAATATAATTAGGTATTCGAAGAAGAAGCACATTTCGTTAACAATGAAGGGGTTTATGATACACAATGTATTGTCACTGATATTTATTTTTGATGATGTTCAACAAAGATGCTTATTAAGCTTAAGGTACAATGACCATTCATTCTTAAAAGGGTCAAATATTAGCGTTGTAATCTGTGTCCTGTCTTACTATAGTAAGAAGTTTAAGTTGCTGGAACTTATCAATATTATTCTTCTGATAAGATTCGTTGCAATCATCTAGGGTCATCACCTGCTATATTACCTGTTTAAATAGACGTCTACAGTCACCTACGATGACCCATCCCCCCTTGCTATAAGACTTGGCGCAGACCACCGATTTTTAGTTGGCCGATAGTTGGGCCCGATTTTAATTTGTATGAAGAATCGGCCAAATCAAATCGATGTAATGTGCGCACTTACATGCCCATACTGATCAACTGCCCGACTAAACTATCGGCCGACGAAAAATCGATGGTCTGCGCCTAGGCTAAAGGTTTTTGAGAAGTCCTGAAATCTGGTAGGAAAAAACCCTTAGTCCAATTTACTAGATCAACGCTGTTTACATCCGAAACAGTTGATTACGTATGAGCTAGATGCGGCGGAAGTACGATAATAATTGCCAACAACTAGTTAGCGTCTCTTATCATTGCCCCATGTCAAGGTTTCTGAGTTACTAGCACTAAAATAGTTGGGTCATTTGTAATTAGCTTGATTAATCATGGGACACGGGAATCGGTCGGTTGTGGCTGTAATATTTTTGGTAGGTTAGGTACGACAGCACAAAATATAGCGCATCATCCAGGTGGATTATGCGATCTTCATCCAAAGTAATTACAATAAATCAACACTGAATAAACACCCAAATTGTCTTTAAGGGACATTTTACATTTTCATTGACTGCATAAAATATTCATGGTTACTCCTATGATTATACCATTGACTTATAATGTACTTCAATGGATTATACATACTTTAAGAAAATACAGACACAATGAGTTTCGATCCCTCATAATCGACATTAAAATCGCAATAGAGAGCGGGTCGCTCTCTTGTGGTTGATGCTAAAGGACGTGATGATGATGATGATGACGACGACGATAATAATACTGAAGAAACTAACACCCAAACCCTCAATTCCAGGCCCGCCAGCGCTTCGAAGAGGCCGGTCGCGCGTTCATGCAGACCACTCTCTCGGTGGCCAAGCAGATGCGGCCGCGCGCGCTGTGGGGCTACTACGGCTTCCCGTACTGCTTCAACATGGCCGCCGGCACTATGGAGGAGCACTGTCCTGATAAAGTCAAGCAGGAGAACGACAAGTAAGTCGAAAAGAGAGGCTATAGGTAACGGCAAGTGCAAAGTAGGGGGATTCACAAGGTGGATAGATGCTCTGGTAAAGGATGCAGGAAACCGCTGGATGAAGGCTGCTATCCGATGGATCAACGGCCTAAAAATAGCTGGCAGCGGCTAGATGCAAAAGCGGGAGACGGTGCATTGTGGCTTTCCTTGAGACTGATTTCTGATTCCCTGATTTCTGTCAGTAGACTGCTATATGCTGGTAATGATGATATCGACGGTCCCTACGTATAATAACGTATCTGAAAACGGCCAATTTTACAGGAGAGCGGTTTGAAGGTTTAAACATGTGTAGCTCGCGTTCTATTTATCATACATTGATGAAATTTGGTATAATAGTTTTATATGAGGTATATTTTATAAATCATGAAGAATTATCAAAAAATAATCACAATTAGTGTATTATTTGTCATTTACTCACTTATACAACGGAAAGTTTCTAATTACAAATGACGTAAGTGGTACTTACTGACTTTTACGTTGGATTAATAGATTTGTTTAAATCATTAACTGCCACATGAGTAATTGTACATGGGAACAAAGTTCAGCTACTACTGACCGTAACTCTCATTCTAGGCCCATAGTCCTCCTCGACGAGGCTTAACAGCGTCCCGCCTCGTTTCTCAGATAGTTGCATATTGGAGGCACTTCAATACCTTAAGATTCTTCCTTATCTGAGGGGTCTTTTGACTGAAGAATTCCTGTAGAACCGGTAAATTTTCTTTTTCAATAGTGCCGGCCAGGTTTGACACCATGGCATCGAGCCCGAAGATCCACATGGGTCCTTTTTGAGTTCGATCTTGTGGAACATTGGATACGACTGGGTACTAAATGGAACCCTTTTCAAGGGCATGGACATTTCAAGGTATCATCTGCCATGCAGATAGTTTCATCATTACAAGAATATCCTGATAACTTTCAGAGCCTCCCCTCCAACAGTGAGGCGGCTTGCCTGGGCGCCACAGATGGCATTATGGTCGCCCCAGGCCAGGGACCACATATATTTAAAAGCATCCCTGATACCTTCACCTGACGCCCACATCACTGTCAAAGCTAAGGCACAGATCAAATATCTAAGAGTAAGGTCCTGTTAATCACCAGTGGCGCCAAGTAGTGAGCGCAAATACGGTGACCTCCATCAACAGCCCTTTACAGTCCACTGCTAGACTATGAGCCTCCTCCACTATAGTGGAGGGTTTTGCCATAATCTCCACGCTTGGCAGGCGGGTTGGAGATCGCAGTTTGAAAGATTGATGTTTATCAGAGAGCGCTGCTGCCCGTTCTCTGTTTGATATGTAGTCCCTAAGTCGCCTCTTACGACGAGTAGAATACATTTGTCACCAACCCCTACTCTTCCCGCGGGTGTCGTAAGAGGCGACTTAGGGACTACGGTGACCTTAATTGTATATAATCAGTGGCAGCTTGCACTTTTTCCAATTCGTCGCCGTGCGTATGGAAGACAGCTTGCTTCGTCGTGGCTGCTTCCCTAATTTGGAAGTCCGAAAACTCTATGTCGGAAGGCTATGGAGAAAGGCCAGGAGCTCTATACTGGCACCCTCAAAAGCATAATTCTGTACAGGACTCCCATCTAAGGCATCACCCTCGTAGGGAAGGGTAACGCTACCCATCTTCTAAGACCTTAACAGGCCCAGAAAGTCTACAGGGCTACATCGTAGGCTTTAACGCAGCGTGAAGAACGAGGTGAAAGCTCCGCCTTAGGAGGACAGAGAGGCCGTTTGACGTGAGACTCGCTAGCCTGTGCTGTAGTCTAGTAGTTGATAAACTACCTAGCCGTAGCTAAGTTGGGTCACCGAACCTTATTCGCAATCGTGCAGAAGTTTAAGGTTGCTCGAGCGATTTCACCATGACTGGGCACGGATCCTTCGAGCCCTACCTGTATTGCGGTGGCTAGGAGCATACGGCACACCATATTCTTGCGGGATAGCATAGTCAAAGCTATGTGGACGGTAACAAAACCTGGGTGGTAATGAATCACCTCTATCTGAGAAGACAAGGTGCCGAAAGAAGCTGCGGTACGATAGCGCGACTACGAACCAAGTGCGGGTGCATTTGAATTCACTCCAGGGAAGGTGACAGTATGATTGCCTCCTATCTTCCTTCCTCAGTAATGGCCAGCGTAACGGGGTCGTGAGGCAGTACGGGAGGCATTGCATAAGCCACCACCACCGTCTGCTGACGGTGAGTGTGTGTGCGGGAAAGCTGTGTACTTCCAGCTGCTCTCGTCCCAACTGTCGCCGTGTAGGCGGGAGGTCTTTGTTCGGAATCTCACAGTTAGCACTTATAGCGAGTGACGGGTGCATCAGGGTATTTTTAGTGGGTATACCTCATCCTTCTGACGGGTATGTATGCAATATCATGTAAGCATGTAATAGTAGCTTCTGAGTTAATTGAAACTTTTGTTTGTAAGTGTTGCCTGCTTATATTTATTTCTGAATTCCATAATAAAATATGCTTGATAAATAAATAAAATAAATTTTTACGATATTTTTACAAACTTGTATCTTATAAAAAGTAGCATAGGAGAAGAACTTGGTTGCGTTAAGTCTAATAAATGACCCTAGATACTTCAGTCGTGTTGTATATCATATTTTATATTGTTTTGTCTTCACTTTTATCTCCACCAGATATTGCTAAAATACAATTTCTCAGCGTAAAACACCGTTACTGGCACTAACTTATAGACATAAAACAAACTTTTCCAAAGTAAAACATTTATAGTGGCAGTTACGGCTAGAAGATACTTTAATTTTCCGACGTAAAAATAGGTAAGTGCCACCTACTTACAATAGTAACTTTAATTTTCCCTAGTGAAACAACGTAACTACCAGATTCCTACAGTTAAATGATTAATTTGCCGTTGGTATAATGTTGAGTGAAATAAATTAGGTCAGAAACCATAATAATACCTATTTCCTTCATAAAATACGTATCAATTCACTCGACCTGCGCGAAAGAAAGTGGCAGTTGCGGGGTTGGGCGCGCGGGGTTAAGCGTGCGGTCCAACGTAAAATTTCGTAACTCCCACTAATGCAATTTTACTGCGGAAATCGTTCTAATTTTGTAGTTGCGGGATTTGTTTTTTGACGTTTTAAGGATCAATTTGAATAAAAACTGTATGTTTTTTGAACTGAGCCGTAACTGTTGGGTGCTCTGAAGGTTTTGCAAACAAAAACGGCAAATCACGGAACTGGTAGATACTGAATTGTACGTAGGGACCGTCGATATATCAACGATCAATGGAGGTACAAACGTGACCTTCAGTGGTTGGGTTTTTATTGGCGGTCAAGCTGTAGATCCTGGCTACACAGGAGTTGCAGCGGTGGGAACGAGCGGTGGGAATAGTCCCGTGCTATGTGCTGGAAATGAAGATGTATCTACGGTCCACTGAGTTGGAAGCCTACAATACGCTTGGTCCATGTTCTGTCGAGAACTTTTCCTCTTCGAAGAGGCCGATCGCGCGTTCATGCAGACCACTCTCTCGGTGGCAAAGCAAATGCGGCCGCGCGCGCTGTGGGGCTACTACGGCTTCCCGTACTGCTTCAACATGGCCGCCGGCACTATGGAGGAGCACTGTCCTGATAAAGTCAAGCAGGAGAACGACAAGTAAGTCGAAAAGGAAGGTTCTGGAATGGAGGCTGTAGGTAACGGCAAGTTCAAAGAGGGGGATTCTATTCACAAGGTGGATAGATGCTCTGGTAAAGGATGCAGGAAACCGCTGGATGAAGGCTGCTATCCGATGGATCGACGGCCTAAAAATAATTGGCAGCGGCTAGATGCAAAAGCGGGATACGGTGCATTGTGGCTTTCCTTGAGAGTGATTTCTGATTCCCTGATTTCTGTCAGTAGACTGCTATATGCTGGTAATGATGATGTATCAACGATCAATTGAGGTACAAACGTGACCTTCACTGGTTGGGTTTTATTGGCGGTCAAGCTGTAGATCCTGGCTACACAGGAGTTGCAGCGGTGGGAACGACAGGTGGGAATAGTCCCGTGCTATGTGCTGGAAATGATGATGTATCGACGGTCTACTGGGTTGGGAGCCTACAATACGTTTCGTCCATGTTCGGTCGAGAACTTTCCTCTTCAAAGAGGGTCGCGTTCATGCAGACCACTCTCCGCGCGCGCTGTGGAGCTACTACGGCTTCCCGTACTGCTTCAACATGGCCGCCGGCACTATGGAGGAGCACTGTCCTGATAAAGTCAAGCAGGAGAACGACAAGTAAGTCGGCTTTTGTCTAAATTAACTGAGAAACCTTCAGGTCAGGCCACGTAATGGCAAACGCAGAGGGTGGTCCACACCTAACTAAGAAAGGTTTTGGAATGAAGGCTGTAGGTAACGACAAGCGAAGAGCAAGCGAAGAGCAGATGCTATTCACAAGGTGGACAGAAGACCTGGTAAAGGATGCAGGAAACCGCAGGTTGGAAACCGCAACCCGATGGATCGACGACCTCAAAACTCAAAATAGCTTGCAATGACTAGATACAAAAATGAGAGAACCAGCAGTAGATTAACACGGGCTCAAATGATAATAATGAGCATCATGCAGATGAAATCCAATCCATTAAAAATGCGAAAGTAAGTCCGTCTTTACGTTTACCCCGATTTTGAGCTCGATAAATTATTTCACCGAAATTCACGTTGGCGAAAACACTAGCGTAACGCGCCATTTCAACTCGATGTAGCACTGTTATTTGATTATGTAAGAAAACAAAAAATATAAGTCTAATATTTTCTAATTTCAATTATTTGTCCGTCACTGTCTGACGGACAAATAATTGAAATTTTGTCATCTAGCCTATTGGGACCTACAATACGCTTACTGGTTCATGTCAACGTCCAAGAATATTATATTTATTATGCTCATCTCTTTCCAGGACATACTGGCTGTGGTCAGAATCGACAGCTCTCTACCCGTCAGTATACAGCTCGCGACAAATAACCGGGCGCGCGCTGGCAGCGTTGGTGCGTGAGCGCGTGCGTGAAGCGAGGCGGGAAGCGCGCGCTGGAACTCCAGTGTTGCCATACTTCTGGTTTAGATACCGGGAGGGCGGGTTCCTTAGCCAGGTGAGGGTCAGTTCTATGAGTTGGTGGCTTACCATGCCAGTCAAGTGTCCAGACAAAGCTACAAACGTGACAATTGCCAATAACCGAGCGGGTTGGTACTGCAGTACTTCTGGTTTAGATACCGGGAGGGCGGGTTCCTTAGTCAGGTAAGAGTCTATTCTGTGCTTTGGTGGCTTACCAGGCCTGTCAAGTGTCTAGACAAAGCTACAAACGTGACAATTGCCAATAACCGAGCACGCTGGTGCTGCAGTACTTCTGGTTTAGATACCGGGGTTTCTTAGTCAGGTGAGTCTTGTTCACTTATCTGGTGCTTTACTAGAGTGCGTAGACAAATTAAAAATGTGACAGATTAATAAACGGGCGCGCGCTGACGGCGCGTTAGTACGAGAGAGCAAGTGTTGCCATACTTCTGGTTTAGATACCGGGAGGGCGGGTTTCTTAGTCAGGTGAGTGTCTATTCTGTGCTTTGGTGGCTTACCAGGCCTGTCAAGTGTCTAGACAAAGCTACAAACGTGACAATTGCCAATAACCGAGCGGGCTGGTACTGCAGTACTTCTGGTTTAGATACCGGGAGGGCGTGTTCCTTAGTCAGGTAAGAGTCTGTTCACTGATCTAGTGCTTTACTAGACCAGAGCGCCTAGACAAAATTACAACAATTTCTAATAACCAGGCGTGCACTGGCGGCGTAAAGCTTCAACCACACCAAAGCGTGCAAATCGCCATCGGCGGCGCGCTCATAGGCTAATGACAGGTCGGAAGACCAATGACAGTCCGTGCATGAGATAACACGCAAAGCGAGGCGAGCAGCACTCCGGTGCTACCGTACTTCTGGTTTCAGTACCGGGAGGACGGGTTCCTTAGTCAGGTAAGAGTCTGTTCACTTATCTGGTGCTTTATTAGAGTGCCTAGATAAAGTTACAAACGTGAAAGTTACAATAACCGGGCGCGCTGGCAGCGTTGGTGCGTGAGCGCGTGCGAGAAGCGAGGCGGGAAGCGCGAGCTGGTACTCCGGTGTTGCCATACTTCTGGTTTAGATACCGGGAGGGCGGGTTCCTTAGTCAGGTGAGTCTGTTCACTTATCTGGTGCTTTACTAGAGTGCCTAGATAACGTTACAAACGTAACAGTTACAATAACCGGGCGCGCGCTGGCAGCGTTGGTGCGAGAGCCCGTGCGTGAATCGCGAGCTGGTACGCCGGTGTTGCCATACTTCTGGTTTAGATACCGGGAGGGCGGGTTCCTTAGCCAGGTGAGGGTCAGTTCTATGAGTTGGTGGCTTACCATGCCAGTCAAGTGTCTAGACAAAGCTACAAACGTGACAATTGCCAATAACCGAGCGGGTTGGTACTGCAGTACTTCTGGTTTAGATACCGGGGTTTCTTAGTCAGGTGAGTCTTGTTCACTGATATGGTGCTTTACTAGAGTGCCTAGACAAAGTTACTTGAACAACTTGACAAGAAAGACCCTGGAGTGAAGACCCCTTACCAACACCCGCGGCGGGGGAAGACCGCCTAAACGGTGGACAGACGACATCCGGCAGCAGGCTGGAATGAGCTGGAAGCGTGTGGTAGGGACAGAAGTCGGTGGGGGGTTGAAGAGGTGGCCTATGTTCGAAGGCGTAACCCCTAAAGGCTGCCATAGAGAAAGTTACAAACGTGAAAGTTGTAAATAACCGAGCGTTAGTGAGTAAGCGCGTGCGCGAGGCGAGTGCTACCATACTTCTGGTTTAGATACCGGGAGGGCGGGTTCCTTAGTCAGGTAAGAGTCTATTCACTTATCTGGTGCTTTACTAGAGTGCCTAGACAAAGTTACAAACGTAACAGTTACAATAACCGGGCGCGCACTGGCAGCACTGGTGAGAGAGCCCGTGCGTGAAGCGCGCGCTGGTGCGCCGGTGTTGCCATACTTCTGGTTTAGATACCGGGAGGGCGGGTTCCTTAGTCAGGTGAGTGTCTATTCTGTGATCTGACTTTACCAGTGCCTAGAAAAAGTTACAAACGTAACAGTTGTAATAACCGGGCGCGCACTGGCAGCACTGGTGAGAGAGCCCGTGCGTGAATCGCGAGCTGGTGCGCCGGTGTTGCCATACTTCTGGTTTAGATACCGGGAGGGCGGGTTTCTTAGTCAGGTAAGAGTCTGTTCACCGATCTGGTGCTTTACTAGAGTGCCTAGACAAAGTTACAAACGTAACAGTTACAATAACCGGGCGCGCGCTGGCAGCGTTGGTGCGTGAACGCGTGCGTGAGGCGAGGCGGGAAGCGCGAGCTGGTACGCCGGTGTTGCCATACTTCTGGTTTAGATACCGGGAGGGCGGGTTTCTTAGTCAGGTAAGAGTCTGTTCACCGATCTGGTGCTTTACTAGAGTGCCTTTTTTTGTCGCGGAGGAAAAACTTTGTGCACCGTCACCACTGCCGGGGGACAGGGTGGTGTGCGGGACTCCCGACGCCCTCCGTCTTAAAAAGGACGGGGTATACCCACTAAAACCTCCGCGGCGTTCCGTTATCGCCCGAGAGGGGGTGTCGCTAGTATCCGGCTGTAGCCTTAGACTTCCGCGACATTACTAGGGTGCCTAGACAAAGTTAGAAAAGTGACAATTGCAAATACCCGGGCGCGCCGGTGCTTCCAAAATTCTGGTTTAGATACTTCGGCGGCGGGTTCCTAAGTCAGATAAAGATCTTCTGTGATCTAGTGTTTTACCAGACCAGAGAATCTAGACCAAGTTACAAACATAACAGTTACAGTACTTATAGTTACCCTCGTTCCTAGTAAGCACTCACAGGCATATGCCCAGAATCCCGCGGTTGAGGACTTCCAACTGTTCAAAAAAGATGTTAAACAGTAACCTGTGAATACTATGCCATTATGCCAGATGACTCAATGAGATGTAAAGACATTGCAATAACTGCTAAACTATTTTAATCTTTATACTTTATAAACTACAATGCCTCATTCAGCCGGACTCTAATTCGTTTTTATGAAGCTTTCCGACTGCGAGTCATTGGTAAAAATATAAATTGAAGTCGTGCAATTTAGCAATTCAAATAAATGGAACCAATATTAATGTCGACAGTCCCACATTATCCTCCAATTTAACTTGTGCATTAAGAAATTCGCACAGGAAATACCCACTTCACCCAATGACTTAAAACAAAAATGCAATGTAATCATCACCTCAATTTGCGTTTCCTTCCAGAATGATCTTGATACGGTCCTCGAGACGCTTTATAAAGCGAACGCATCCGGCTTCATCATCTGGGGCAGCTCCAATGACGTCAACACCATCGAGAAGTGCCAGAACCTTCTGCAGTACACAGAAGAAGTTATGGGACCGGCCATAGCCAAGTACACTAAACCCCACTTCAAAAACAGCACGGATACCACCAGTAATCCGGTTAGTAACTCCGGTCTAACCACCTGGAGACCTATACTAAGAGATCATCTCAATAACACAACCACAACTAAACCCACGCCCGACCCCGAATATGAATGGGAGCCACCTGAAAACTACACTCAAGATATAGTACTCTACGTCGATCAAGAACTAAAAAAGAAACCAGGTTATAACTCTACAAAGACTACGAATGACACAGTACACATTTATCCTAAGAAGAACTTATTACTAGATATAATAATGAATATTTTTAAGCTCGATAAAGAGGACACAGACGTGAAAGAGAATGCAGTCAATATACGCGATGACGACAACCAAAATGGAGATAGAAATACCATTGCATTCACAAGTAAAGTAAACACTGAATATAATTCAAAAATCACAACAATTCCACCAAATATAATAACTCATAATCCGTTGTTATCATTACTGAAAGATGAAAAGAAAGGAACACCAGAGAAAAAATACATTGAAAAAAATCTTCACAATAAACCGAATAATAGTGTCAATAGTAAAGTAACTACAACACCTTTGTACACGACAAAGAGTTATGTCTCTTTTACAGATAAAAACGATAGTTCTGAAAATATGACGAAGAATTTTATTGATAGTCAAGAAAACATGACAACTACAACTGAACCAAATAATGTTACCGAAAACAATGACGACATATTATACGATATTGTACAACTAGAAAGTAATGCATCATTAATTGCATATTCAGACGTGCAAGACAATGTAACAGTTACAACTGAACCAAACTTAGTTACCGAGAATAGCGAAAGTTTGTACAACTTTACACAAAGTACAGAAAACGCGTCCACTGGAAATATAGATTTTTCTACAGAAGTTACCAAATTGTCTACATTTGGCAATACCGTAGATAACATCACAGAAATTTATTCCAATATAAATAATTATGAAGTCACAAATACTAGTCAAGATGATACAGATGTGATATTCAATGAAGAAACAAATACTTTAGATAACAATACAGAGAAAGATTCAGATTATTCAACGCCAAACTATAAAGAAGTTTCGTCAACACAAAAATCACAAATTGAACTACATTTAGTAGAAAAAGCACAAGTAAAAATGCCATCTAAAGATTATAAAAAGGGCTATGTTGGACTAAATACAATTAACATTAAATCTACTTCAGAACCAAGCACTAATAGTGCGACAGATTTAGAATCTACTACTAAAAAATACGAAATAATAAAAGATATTGAATCTTTTACTGAAGATTATAGAGATATTATTTATGACGATAATGAAAGATTAAGTACTGATATAAAAGAGACTGATGAATATGTTTCATTAGGAATAAATGCCATAGATAATATTATTTTTTCTAATACAAATAATTTAAAAGACAGAAAGAAGGGTTTTGTTTTAGGTAGAGAAGACAAAAGTACAAATACTGAGTCTACAATAAGTACTAGTGTTGAAGAATTAAGTAAAAGTACAACAGAATATAAGGAATTGACTGCTAGTGATGTACCTGAATTAGAAAATGAGGGATATTATGTAATAAGAGATGACACGACAGAAAGTTGGGAGACGACGACTGAGGGACTCGAGGTGGCTGTCTTTGTGTGACTTTGGAATGCTGTGTGTGCTTGAAGCATGTTCCGTGTCTTTCCGTTTCGTTATCGTTTTCAATTTCGTATTGGGCTTTGATTCGCATAATTTGTACATTTATTTTAAGCAACCAAACTTTTCTGATACATCACATTGTTTTTTATAAACATAACATGAAATATTTTAAGCTAAATTAATGAATATATAGGTAGTTGATTAGATTATAACAGAGACACCTCCAAAACTGTACAAAATTGTAGTAAAGTAAAGAAGGATATTCATTTTTGTTTACCTTAATGCGTCATCTTCGTACACTTTACAAACATTTTCATTTCGATGACAATAATGTAGTTTTCATTTTCTAGTAAAACTCCAATTCCACTGGCTATGAATGCAGATTATCTCGACGTGAGAAATTAATTCTGAAAAATAATAGAAGGATCATATTTTAAATCGATTCTCTGACATAGTTTTTGTCGAAAAATCAATTTTGTTTGCACGTTTTTAGAGCAGTGTTTAACAATTCATTCGTTATATTGTACCTATGCTTAGGTTGATGTTTGTATTGTAGGTAATTTGAGAATATAGGTAGGTACCCTTTAACTAAAATTTTAAACAATGCCACAATTACATTTAATAGTGGAATAAATTTTGTCTAATTCCATTAAAATTTATGCGAATCAAAATGCCATTCGAATGCTTACGAGTACCAGTGTCTTCTTCATCATCATTACCATGTTCCTTAATTAGTGCTAAACGTTCTCGTTGTTCTTGTTTGCTATCGTTGTATTCATGTAATTATCATTAACATGTTATCATAACCAGTTTGTTGACATTATTTACATGCTGTATTTTGTTGGGCCGAAGGAGATGTTATTCTTTCAGCATCGGATATCAATCCTTCCACCTGAAGTTGTCAGACTTTATGTGAAGGACATAACTATTAGACCGAGTAAATATCTGTAATTATTTCCGAGCAAACCTATCCTAAGTAAACTTGGAACATGTTACATAAAGATATTTTTCAATTTATGTGTCGCATTTGGTAATAAAATTGTTTCCGAATCGAGAGCTTTGGAACTTAAAATTGATAAATAATCACAAATGCTGGAAGGACCATCACTGCTATGTGCCTCATCACTATTTACTTTTCTTCACCATTACTAATGTCTGTCTCAAATCCTTGTAAGTCTTTATATTTCTCACTCTTTATAATGCACTTATTGTTGTGTAAACTTTCGTAATGTCAATTTCTTGAGCACTATTTTTATTCCAGAAGATATACTGTGTGGTGTACGTCTTTGCAATGTCTTTTTTAATTTGTAATTTCTCTGTCAATTGCATTACTCTATTCAAGACGCACCCTTCCTGGAATAAGTACGCAAGTGAAAAATGCCAACTTTTCAGGAGCGTAAAAAAACTGTCCTAAAAATTTATTACCATTATTAAAAATATGTGTTATACATCAAAAGATAGCTAAAAATGTCTGTGAGGGGCCTATGTATTTATATTTAAAATACACTTAATAGGTTTTGAGAAAAACTTAAAAAAGAGCGTTGCGTACTTATTCCGCGAAACATATTTAACACCTTGTTGTTGTAATTATGAATATTGCATTGTTGACATGTAAAGGAATACATGCTGTTTGGTATTATTGCAGATAACCACTTATTGGCGTTCAGATTTAGTCGTGCATTCAACGTGTAAGTGTAGTTTACGTAGTTTTTCCTCGAACTATTCGTATTGAAATAAATTCGTAAAAAGGATAACGTACTTTTACCTTGTGAAAAATTACATTACTTATGGTAGTATTTAAAATTATAGCTTTATTCAAAATCAAAAAGTTACAATATTTTTGCATAACTATATTATAATTTTCGGAAATTGCATTTTTAGGGAAAGACGAGCTATCAAAAGGACTAATGCCCGTTTTCACCATCAATCCCTAATTTGTAAGTGACCTCTATGGTGATACGTAACAGGAATTTTGTTTTTATAGGGGTCACTTAAAAATTTGGGATTAATGGTGAAAACGGGCATAAAACTCATTTATTTTTGCAAGAATTATAAAGCACTTTTATAGTTTTACACTCCCCAGTATTAACCCAACCACTGCTTCAGGACATTTTTTTACGGAAGCGGTAGATAGATATTTTGTAAAGTTACCATTTAAAACAGAAAATCCACAATCAGCGCTTTGGACCTGCTCTGTAAGCTTACAAGTGTTTTGCATTAATAAATAAATAAATAAATAAATAAATCACCATTTGCAGACACCAAACCGAGGAATGAACTGCCGTTTGCAGTATTTGCGGACCAATACGACCTAAAACCTTTAAGAGCAGACTCTAATACTTTAAAGACAATCAACGCACCTGTAACTTACCGAGGAGCGGGTGTCTATAGGCGGCGGCTAAACACTTACCATCAGGTGATTCGTCTGCTCGTTTGCCTCCTTTCCCTTAAAAAACCCAGAAACATAACCACTCACAGGTCCGTTCAATTAGAGAGGAAGTTACAGAAATCACTAGACCTGAAAAAAGATTAACGAACACACAGATTTTTCTTATTAAAAAAGATACCTACCTGAAAAAGAAAAAGAAACAAGACTGACAGTATACTTAGCTCATCATGCGGTCGTCTAGAATCATACGGAGACAACTCGCGCACGATTATATTTGATGCTTTGTGTTAAGGTTCGATTTATATTTCACTGAATAACGAACTGCTTGTAGGTTCCCAGCTGCAAGAAAACCCGAGAAATATTATAATGAGATGAAACGTGTTGGCTTCATAAATGACATTATGAAGATGATTTTCAGATTTATGTGACAAAAAATGATTCGGATTACCGGAGTAACGATTTCTATAAAATAATAAATCAATATTTTATATCAACGACCTTTTATCAAGAGTGGACTGGTCAATTGAAGCTATAATGCTATAATTTAATGAGAAGTTACAGAGCAGATAATAATACATCTGATGTGACCATCCACCAGGTTACACTTCAGAGAATGTGCGAAGGAATTACACGACCTAATTCCACCAGCCCCCTTCCATCATCAGACGCTGGTTAACGTATCATTCCTACATTGTCGACATTCCATCAGCTTGCACTAAGCGTTTCGATAAACTCTTTTATAATATGCGAACAGGTCGCTGCCTGCTGCTGTCTCTCCTGAGCACTATACCGGACCTTATAGGCACTTACAGGTAGTTATCTATCATCTTATACTACATCTCACTTAACATCACATGCAATTGCGGTCAAATACCTTTTGCTACCTAGTTCTGCGTTGAGTTTATGAAGTCAATAGAAGACAACAAAATATCAGCTAGTGCTAAAGTAGTTTTATGAACCTTGATGGAACAGTCCAAGCATTGGGTATTGAATGGAATTTGAGCACAGATTTCAATTCAATGTGAATATACCACAAATTGCAAGACCAACCATGAAACGTAACATTTTATCTGATACATCTGATCAAACTTTTTGATCCCCTTGGCTGGAGCCTGGAGCTTAGCGTTAAGTACAGTCATGGCTAAGATTCTAATGGAAATAGAATAGAAAGTATTTATTTGTTTCAAAAAAAAACTTTGGCTAATAAAAAACTAGTAAGGATGGAAAGATAAGTAACTCATTAGAAAAAGATTGGATTAAGATACGGCAGGATTTGATTCACATTGACAAAATACAGATATAGGTTGGTATACTATCTATAGATAGAGAGAAAAAATACATCATCATCATTTCAGTCACAGGACGTCCACTGCTGAACATAGGCCTCCCCCAATGACTTCCATATCGCGCGGTTGGAAGCACATAGTACGCAGAACTGACGGCCGATGGGGCAGCAAGGTTATGGAGCGGACACCACGTACCGGAAAACGCAGCGTTAGGACATCCATCCACAAGGTGGTCCGACGACCTGATAAAGGTAGCGGGAAGGCGTTGGATGCAGGCCGAGTAAAAATACAATATAATGAATTTAGCGATGCCTCTGTGAGTGCAATAAACTGCAGCCGTTCACTACCAACTAGATGAAGGATTTGAAACGAAATTAATTGCTAAAAAACTCAAGTGCTCTCTAAAAACTATTTTTTTACCACGTCTTGAGCTATGTGGTGCTATGAGTAAACTGGATGAAGCAAATGAGAAAAAGTAATGTGAAGAATACCAACCTCACAGATGTTCGAACACTGTGAACTGGTTTTTCTATTGTGATCGCCTAGCTGTCTGGAGAGACGAATAGGTGGAAATCTATTGTTGCAAACCGCGTCGTGGAGAAAGTCGAAAACATTTATAATAATTAATACTATAATTCATAAAAAAGCTGATACAGCTCCACATTTTGGATTATCAAGGCGAAACCATTGGCGAGAAAATACGTGCACAGATGTTTCAATTGTGCTAAATTGAATGCTACTGCCAAAGTACAAATAATGGTAGATTTACTAGAACAGCAAGTATCTCAATCTAGACAATTCATGAACAAGGGAGATGATTTTGAAGGACCCTTTTAAATTTTGGTGTCCAAGGAAACAAAACTATAAAAGCCTATAATATAGTGATATTTATTGTCTGCATGACTACAAAAGCTACCCACATTGAACTCGTTGGTGACATCACTTCCAAATCCTATAAGGTTCACACTCGATCAGCCGGCGTGCAGCGATAGCGAACAATGCATTTAGGTCTGGTCGCCATCGCTGCACGCCAGCTGATCGCGCTGTGATCGCGTTGGTTTGGCCGAACCCTAAGTCTAATCGCCATCACTGCACGCCGGCTGATCGCTTGAGATTGCGTTGGTTTGGCTGAACCTATAAAGAAAGAAAGTACAGTTTTTATTTGGTCCAAAACTTATAGGTGCTTTTATACGCTTTGTTGAAGAGTGGCCGGACCTGTGAAGCAACCAGGATAGGAACTTTGTCTGAGCGAGGAGTTTCATAAGGCCTGGAAATAAATGCAATTTACTGGACAAATAGCATCAACACTAGGATAGGCACTACATTCCAGTGGCAAGTACAATCTGTGGAGGTCTGCGAAAGGTTGGCGTCCGGTCGATCAAGTACCACCTGAAAAGAATACAGTCAGTATTCGCTCATCGTACATACGAAAAGATGGCAACAGTTTTGTATCAGGTTGTTTCATTTTTAAACGTCTGCCCATTACGAGTATGTCCTTTTGATTACAATAATCCTTAAAATAGGTACATATAAACTTGTGTCATTTTATAATTGAGGACACACTATTGTTGCTTACTGCTCCAAAAGACGTATAGATACATACCTTGTTACTCTGGCAATACACGCATAAGCTGATAAAATAAATGAACTCATGCGGCTCTGGAAAGATGAAAATTTATCACGATAACTACGATAACGATTCACTGAAGAGAGAGACAGAATTTAAAATGGATCTTGTACTCCGATAATTTTACCACGTGGTAAGTAATCATTGGGACGAATTTTTGATAAACACACAGTCTTACAGGGGTATTTAGTGCAAAAAGTAGTGGATTGGATACTTAAATTACTGAAACTAAGTTAATTTGTGCTTTGTTACTGACTTAATTACATCTAAATAAAATGTATCAATATCGGTATAAAATACAACATCGCCAAAAGTTTCGCAAAATATTAGCAACTAGACTTGCACAAAGATATCTACGTAGAAAATAACGTACCTATCAATTGTTATATATTATAATGTGAATAAAAGCTTCGTGGAAGAATTAGGCATCTAGACTTGCACAAAATTACCAGCATAATGTGTACAAAAGTTTCGTGGAAAAACTACGCAACTGAACTTGCACTACGACACCCACCAAATAATATCCTAAAATAAGTATGCAACAATAGATACGCGAAAATGTTTTTTAAAGTCTTCGTGGAAGATGTATGTAAATATTAATATGCTATTATTCATACGGAACTTTATTAAACAATTAAATGCAAATATATTTACTTCGTTGTTGTTATGGAAATTTAGATATTTTAATGTTGCAATATTTTACATATTTGTACATAATTTCTTCATTTTTAAGAGAAAAATTATGAAAAAAATTGACAATATGTATTACCACCTTCTCGATTTTTTAGTGCAATAAAAAAAATATCGCACAAGTGGACTTGCTTACTTCTTCCAGGGGGGGTGCGAAGAGTTCAGAAATTCAATGCTATTTTTACTATGCACTTCTTTATTTTTTATAGATTTTGTCTTATAATAATCTGATGAAAACTTAAGCATTATGATATAACATCAGTTGACACTTATGCATGTATTTTTCCAAAGCTCAAGGAATTGATATTGTCTTTCTTAAAGACGCTATTTGTTGTACCTTTGTCGGTAAATATACGTCTTATATGTATAACTTCTTTGTGTAGGTGGCAGGCACATCCTACGGCATCGTCGTCCAAAGCTACTATATTTACACACTTATTTCTGTCTATTCTATGTTTAATAACATGTAAATCATTTGGTGATTTGAAAAAATCTGTATCTTTGTGTTCTCTATTATTCGTAACTAACGTTTTATCTGTGATATATTTTAGTTTAGATTAAATGAAGTTTAATTGTTAGTTAATAAATATTTTAATGATGTATTCGT
Organism: Ostrinia nubilalis; assembly: GCF_963855985.1. Lineage (NCBI taxonomy): Eukaryota > Metazoa > Arthropoda > Insecta > Lepidoptera > Crambidae > Ostrinia > Ostrinia nubilalis. Next base: position 568,214 of record NC_087110.1, read on the forward strand.
TTCTTTTATTTTGAACACTGAATGTCGTCACTCCCAAATAATAGACTGGGGATATTTCAATAAATATAATAAAGTAACAACACAAAAAACAAAATCAGGCTCCACAAACGAGCATGTAACAGTAGTTTTTGAAGAGCAGCGGCATCTCATCGTCAGAGATAAAGTTCCTGTCTGGTCTGACGCTGGCGAAGCTGTTGAATTTGGGTTCGATGAGGACCTTGAGGTCTACTTCAGCACATTCCTTGATCCTAGCTAAGTCCCTTTGGAGTTCCGTCAGAGTATATGCCGTGACCAAAAACGGTGTCTTCATTTTGAGGATGCAGTTGATTGTTTTAGGCCACGGGTCTTTGCCGTTGTACATCGACGACCTTTTGATGCTGGGGTTGAATGCGCAAACTACAAAATAAATATAAATACATAGATAAATAAACCTTGATACATTACGCTATCTAGTTCCAAACTAAGCAAAGCTTGTCCTATGGGTACTAGAGTATGGATATAAACATACTTAAATATTTTTAAATACAAACATACATAATAACATTACATTGCATTTAACTGAACATTATAAAACTACACAAGAAAGTAACTTGCGAATTTCGACAGGAAAATTTCATTTCTCAGGAGTCACTGTATTGCCAATTCACCCATAGTTGTAGGCGAAACAAAGTAAAATAATGATCATACCAATGTCAGGGGTGAGGAAGTGGTCACTGTCCCAGTAGTCGTGGTAGGTGGTCTTGTCCTGGAAACTGAACACCACCCTGCGCTTGTTGGTACGGCAGTTCTCGCACAGTCTGAAATAACAACAAGTTATACCTAAGATTTTTTCACATTTATTGTATACCGTTAATACGAATGACGACTTCTTTACTACTACTACTACTACTACGAGTGTACTATACTATTCATCAACGCTGCGGTTAAAGGGCGTTGCTTTATGACATCACAGCGCTCGTGTGCACACAATGCGTTGAAAACATTACGCTGTAACGACGTAGCGCGCTAGGAACGTCAGTGTGGCAGAGCTTTCGGTCGACCTAGCACTGGACTGACGGCACTGACTCGTGTGGCCCTAGCTAGAACACCCACTTGTGGAGGGCGTCGGCCTTGAACTGAAGCTCACCAGGCATGACTATGGGTTGACTATGGAGACCTTTGACGTATGTACTAGACTGCAGCCACCCACCATGGGTCAATGGTTACTTGACTCATGCGAGCAGCTGCAGTGGCTGCGATAAGGACTTGAGGTCTACCTAGCCCTGGATTAAAAGCTGCTTGACTCTGATCATCTAGCACTTAACTAAAGACTGACTCGCGTATCCTTATTTGATTTGCGCGAGCAGCGGCAGCGGCACCGAGGAACTGAGTTGAACACTGGTCTGAAAGCTGACTCGCCTGGCTTTACTCGATCCTGGGGAGCAGGAACGTATCCTTACTTGACTCGCGCGAGCAGCACCAGCGGCAGCGATGAGAGTTTGAGGTCCACCTAGCACTAAATTGGAGGCTGCTAGACTATGACCACCTAGGACTAGCCTAGAGCTTGCTTGACTCTGGTCTAGCGAGCCTAGAATTGGACTTCCTGACTGGTTTGTCCTTACTTGACTCTAGCGAGCAGCTGCAGCAGCAGCTAGAAACTGAGCCGAGCACTGGTCTGAAAGCTGACTCGCCTGGCTTTACTTTGATCCTGGCTAACTTACTTGACTCTAGCGAGCAGTTGCAGCAGCAGCGATTATGTGGTTTTAAGATCACTAGACAGAAGGCGCTGACTCGTGTAGCCCTAGCACTAGACTGGCGGCTGACTCGCGTCTCGCGTGTCCTTACTTGACTCGTGTGAGCTCCTGCTGCTGCTAAGGTTGAGTTCTGACTATTATATCTACTAGCACTGGACTGGAGCCTGAGTCGCGTATCCTTACTTGACTCTCGCGAGCAGCTGCAGCGGCAGCGAGGACGGATTCAGCTCGGGCGCCACCATGGCCACGCCGAGCTCCCGCGCTCCAGGCCGTTGGTGCAGCAGGAACACCTCCCACTTGTGGAGAGCATCAGCCTCGAACTGGAGCTCTCCAAGCATTAGTATGCACTGGACTGCAGCCACGCACCATGTGAAGTCTTACTGCGAGTAGCGCGAGCGGCAACGATAAGGGCTTGAGGTTGGGCGTCACCATGGCCACCTAGCACTGGAGTGTAGGCTGCTTGCCTCTAGCCGCCTAGCACTGGGCTGGCGGCATTGTATCACGTAGCCCCACCATCTGTCGTCTGATTAGCGTATTCTTACTCTTACTCTTGACGCGCGCGAGCAGCGCCAGTGGCAGCGATGAGGGCTTGGGTTGAGGTCCATCTAGCACCAGATTGGAGGCTGCTTGACTATCACCATCTAGGACTAGCCTAGACCTTGCTTGACTCTGGTCACCTAGCATTGGACTGGAGCTTGAGCCGCGTATCCTTACTTGACTCGTGCGAGCAGCTGCAGCGGCAGCGATGATGAGGTCTTGAGGTCCGGCTCCACTATAGCTATCTAGCACTAGACTGGCGGCTGACTCGCGTGTTCTTACTTAAGCAGTGCAAGCGTCGGCGATAAGGGCTTGAGGTCTACCTAGCACTAAATTGGAGGCTGCTTGACTATGGCCACCTAGCACTGGACTGGAGCCTGAGTCGCGTATCCTTACTTGACTCTAGCGAGCAGCTGCAGCGGCAGCGATGATGAGGTCTTGAGGTCCGGCTCCACTATAGCTATCTAGCACTAGACTGGCGGCTGACTCGCGTGTTCTTACTTAAGCAGTGCAAGCGTCGGCGATAAGGGCTTGAGGTCTACCTAGCACTAAATTGGAGGCTGCTTGACTATGGCCACCTAGCACTGGACTGGAGCCTGAGTCGCGTATCCTTACTTGACTCTAGCGAGCAGCTGCAGCGGCAGCGCGGACGGGTTGAGCTCGGGCGCCACCATGGCCACGCCGAGCTCCCGCGCTCCAGGCCGTTGGTGCAGCAGGAACACCTCCCACTTGTGCAGAGCATCAGCCTCGAACTGCAGCTCACCAGACATTGACTATAGAGACCTATGACGTATGTATTAGACTGCAGCCACTGACGATGCGTGGTCTTATTTGACTCATACGAGCAGCGACAGCGACCTAGCACTGGACTGAAGGCTGCCTGACTCTGGTTATCTAGCACTGGACTGGAGGCTGATTCTCATGGCCTTACTTGACTTAGCCGAGTAGCACCAGCGGCATCGATGATGGTTTGAGGTCCACTAGGGCTTGCAATATCGGATAGTTTACAATTCCGGAACTGATTTCCGATTTTGGGCACTCAACTCCGGAATTCCGGTTCTAGTTCCGGAGTTGGTTAAAAAAAGAAAGCGCCCCGACAAACACTGGTCTACGTACTATGTGCCCTGCCCATTACCACTTTAGCTTGCTAATCCGATCCCTTTACGTCAGGCGACCTTATTTCGTTTACGAATCTCCTCATATCTGGTTCGATCTCGAAAAGAAACACCGAGCATAGCACTCTCCATACCATGGTGTGCAACTTTGAGCTTATTATAAGGCCTATAGTAAGAGGCCACGTTTCCGAACCGTATGTCATCACTACTGGCAACACACACTGATTGTAGACTTTCGTCTTTAGGTGTTTTGGTTGAAAAGATGTTATGTAGTTTTCCGAACGCTGCCCAGCCGAGTTGAATTCGACGTATTATTACATCTCTCTGCCTCACAGCTCGCTCAGAGGAATCGCCCACATGCTCAGCCAGGCTCAAAGACCTTCTCATAGTCTAAGAACGCCAGGCATATAGGCAAGTTCGACTCTTCGGTCTTCTGTATAACCTGCCGTAGCGTATAGATGCGATATATGGTAGTGTAAACTTTTCAATAACCGGCTACCTCGAGAGGCTATAAGTCATTAAACCTACGCGCGAGACTATTCGTGATGGCTCTCAAAAACAGCTTGTAGACACGACTCAGAGTCAGAACCCAGATGGGTCTGTAATTCCTTAATAACGCTTTTACCCGTTTCTTAAAGAAAAACACCACCACGCCATTGTTTTTCTCTGGCAGTAATTACAGTCTCTGAAGGACTTTCAGAATCGGCCCATCACCCGCCGCGTTCAGAAGCTCCGAGGTTATTTCGTCATCACTCGGTGCCTTGTTGTTCTTTAGCTGTTTGAGAGCAATCCTAATCTCGTATGGGCTGATATCCGGGATATCTTCGGTATAGTGTCGAGTTAGCTTAGCTCTTGTAACTGTCCTGTGGCTGAGCTAGTAACAGGTTTGGTGACCGAGGTATAATATAGCTGTCCATAAAAACTTTTCGATCTCACCCAGAACCCTCAGTTTTTGTTGAATTTATAATATCATTCGCTGTCTTTAGCTGGCTTCGCCCATTAGAGTTGTCTCTAGCGAACATTTTGGAGCTTTGGTTCCGCTCTAATATTGCCTCTTTAATATTATAAGAAATAAACTTCCTTATCTAAGGACCTATTTTGATACTTTAACGTTTTGAAAACTTAAAATAATTTATGAAAAATTTCAATATCGGAATACGATATTGGCTTCAGTTCCGGAATTGAAATATCGGAAAAAATCTATCCGAAATTCCGGAGTTACGAAATTCCGGAATTCCGGTATTTAAGCCCTAAGGTCCACCTAGCACTCAATTGGAGGCTGCCTGACTCTGGCCAGCTAGGACTAGCCTAGAGGTTGCCTGACTCTTAACACCTAGCACTGGATATCCTGACTCGCTTCCTTACTTGACTTGCCTCGCTCAACTGAGCCGAGCACTGGTCTGAAAGCTGACTCGCCTGATCTTACTTGGTCCTGGCAAACAGCTGCGTATCCTTACTTGACTCTCGCGAGCAGCTGCAGCGGCAGCGCGGCCGGGTTGAGCTCGGGCGCCACCATGGCCACGCCGAGCTCCCGCGCGCCGGGCCGCTGGTGCAGCAGGAACACCTCCCACTTGTGAAGCGCATCAGCCTCGAACTGCAGCTCGCCAGGCATTGACTGAGGACCTATGATGTATGTACTAGACTGCAGCTACCCACCATGCGTGGTTTTACTTGACTGATGCGAACAGCGACAGCGACCTAGCACTGGACTGAAGGCTACTTGACCTTGGTTATCTAGCACTGGATTGGAGGCTGATTCTCATGGCCTTACTTGACTTAGCCGAGTAGCACCAGCGGCATCGATGAGAGCTTAAGTCTAGCGCCATCATGGTCACCTAGCACTGGATTGGCGGCGCTGTATCGCGTAGTTCCACCATCGCTACCTAGCACTGGATCAGATGCTGTTTGACCCTAGCCACGTAGCACTGGACATCCTGACTGGTGTGCCCTTACTTGACTCTAGCGAGCAGCTGCAGCGGCAGCGATGAGGGCTTGAGGTCCATCTATCACCAGATAGAGGACCAAGAGACTGCTTGACTATCTAGGACTAGCCTAGAACTTACTTGACTCTGGCTACCTAGCACTGGATTGGAGCTTAAGTTACTTGATACGTACGAGCAGCTGCAGCGGCAGCGATGATGAGGTCTTGAGGTCCGGCTCCACTATAGCTATCTAGCACTAGACTGGCGGCTGACTCGCGTGTTCTTACTTAAGCAGTGCAAGCGTCGGCGATAAGGGCTTGGGGTCCACCCAGCACTAAATTGGAGGTTGCTTGACTATGGCTAGTTACTTTGATCCTGGCAAACAGCTGCGTATCCTTACTTGACTCTAGCGAGCAGCTGCAGCGGCAGCGAGGACGGATTCAGCTCGGGCGCCACCATGGCCACGCCGAGCTCCCGCGCTCCAGGCCGTTGGTGCAGCAGGAACACCTCCCACTTGTGAAGAGCATCAGCTTCGAACTGGAGCTCCCCGCCCACCACGTGGACCGTGCATGTGGCTTTCTGGATACAAATTCAGTGATATTCAACACCTCTCGTTCCCACCACTGCAACTCCTGTGTAGCCAGGATCTACAGCTTGACTGCCATAAAAACCCAACCAATGAAGGTCAAATTCAGTCATAATTATAGTCTCCAAGTTGTGTTGAGTCGTCGTCGTTTCAGCCAAATGACGGCCACTGCTGGACAAAGGCCTCCTCCAAAGATTTCCATGACGACCAGTACTTGCTGAGTTTGCATTTATTTATCATCATGGTACTTGCCGAGTATGTTAAAGTTTATCATCATCATCATCATCATCATCAGCCTACAGCAGTCTAATGTTAGACGTAAGACTCTGTCTCTTAAGAAGACAAAATATGACTTTTGAGAAGGACACACTACACACTTTATATTTTATTTTTGTCGCCCTTGGAGCGAGAACTACGTTCCTTGTGTAGCAGTAGTCATATTAGCTTCAAGTGAAGGTGCAGAATAGGACTTTGCAGTATTACTTTGGAAGGAAACTTTATGGTCCCGGGGCTTTAGCTTCGTACTGCGGACTTTATGTCTTCCTAAGGGTCATCAGCTGTCGTCTTCATCACTCACCTTAGCAGTGCCGTTTGCGTTGGTGAGCTTGGCGTAAGTCTGTAGGCAGTACGCAGTTGTCAGTGGAGCTGTGGCGATCTGCGTCAGCGCCGCGTATTGGATGTCGTTCATGTCTGTGGAGAACCATCATCATCATCATCATCATCATCATCATCATCATCATCATCATCATCATCATCATCATCATCATCATCATCATCATGAACAAATGATGCTACTAAGCTGTACCTTATTACAACTACATTAGATGCTAGGTCTCCTTGAGCTTGATGTACTGTCTATAGGATAAGAATGTTAGAATCCATAAGGAAGTTTGTAGATACTTTATTTACCTATTCATTGTCATTGATGCACCGCATATTGTCTCTACGTACTAGACTAAGCTGACTTATTATATTTATCCAGGCTTTCCTATACTGTGACTTTAAAATGCTCCATCGCCGAAACAGAATTTTCGCTCCATTTTATGATGCAAATTTTATAGCGCTAAGTAGGTTTACAGTCTAACCTGGATTTCAGAATGAGTTTGCGCACTAAAGCCGGGAGTAACGACCAATGCACACACATTTCATTCGTAATTTTTCCTCAACATTCTTTCTAGGAAAATCATAGTACAGCGTCAAATAGTTCATGTCATCGAAAGTGGCCAAAAAGTTGACAAAACAATCTTATTCCAATTGTAACAAAGACGTGTTACGAACTTTTTGGCTACTTTGGATGTCACGTACTATTTTGACGCTGACTGTACGTACATTAACTTTTAATAGCAATAATTCCAAGATGACACATTTAGGATCTCTTATGCAAACAAATCTAGAGACCTGACACACACATGAACATTTTATTACGATTATGCCTGAATCAGTTCTATTTTCGCACATTCTAATATTATCCTCCAACATCCAACCGTATCAGATTAATATCGCGACTAAAATTAGATTTAAAGCCATTTACACGCTATGACTTACATATTGCATCTACGAGTAAGTAACTATGTAAAGCAGAAGCATAAAGAAATACGGGTGTGTGAAGGTAGACGATATTATTATCTACAATACTGGAGTTTAATTTGATCAGAAATTTGACAACTATGATTTCGATTGTAGCAGTTTAAATAAGTTTTAATAAAACTTATTAACCGTATTTTTTATTTTTTAGATTATCGTAAACGCAGGCCACACAAGCGGCACCTACTCGTACAAAGGCAGACATTTACTTGCTATTGCCACTGTACTGAAAGTTGTCACGTTTAAAATAATTAAAATAGTCGTAGTGTAGCCAGCCTAAGCTATTCCTGGATTAGCGAGTGCCTAACTAGGACAAAACTAAATTGAGTTTAATGTAGTCGTTATGATAACATTTGCTTGAAGAGAGATAGGTATTTTAACTTTTAACCATAAACTATAAATTTGAATTAAATCACAGCAATATTCGTTTTCAAATTCACAGAAACACATTCGGAGAAAATCTTTTAATTTTATTTTGGACTACAAATTGTAATAAAATAAAATCTTACTATAGTTTAGGTATATTATAAGTAGTTTTTACTACTAACCTTACTACTATACTCTATTTTTTTACTACATAATATGTATAAACTTTCACGCGATTGAAAAGGTAACAGAACAACGCTGTACCTTTACCTAAATGTTACATTTAGTTTCCTCAATCTACTACAATCTAAAGTCCCATCTACTCACCAATCTTCTCCTCATACATGCTGGCCAGCACCTCGTTGATCTTCTCCGAAGTCTGCGGCTCCGCCATGATCCGTCCAGGCAGGGGCGGCTCCAACCGCCCTCGCGTCTGCTGGTAGCACACCAGCTTCTGGTAGAGGGAGTACGACTTGCACCAGCGCTGGTGGGCCTTGGGAAAGTGTGAGGGATGCTCCGAGCAGAAGGATATCTGGGGATGATAAGATTTTTGTGTGGTAACAATACAAACTTGGGTAAGTTTACAAGTATATGAGTACCTACGAGACTAAGGCCTGTATTCTCACAGTGCACGTGGACGCACAGGGTCACACATGAACCAATCACAGAGCTCTATTTAACGCTGTGTGTTAGATTTGCTGCTTCACTTAAGCAAGCATCGATTGTGAATACGGGTGTAATATCACCCCACCACTGGAACTCCCGTGTAGCCATTTATTGTTACTTTCCAACGAAAAGGCAAAGAGAATGATCATTCGTTTTCTTCAGCGTAAAATGAAAGTAATGTAGTGACGGACCAGCCATAGTTTTTATTTATTTACCTCCAAAATTAACCTCCTTACGCAAACTTCTTACCACCTTCGCATGTCCGCGAGGCAGAGCAAGGAATAGCGCTAGCTAATAGCTTCTCTAGAGTCTAGATTAGTCAGTTTTGTACGAGTATGGTAGTATCTGGACTTTACTTTGAACTTTACTTTCCATCGCACTTCTTACCTACCGGCAACCATTGGAGTTTCCGTAATGTAGAGGACTCTTTACTGTATTTCTTGTGATTCATCAATTTGTCCGCGAGGCAGAACAAGGAATATCGCTGGCTAATAGCTTCTCTAGAGTCTAGTTTAGTCAGTTTTGTACGAGTATGGCAGACCTTTTCTTCCCATCGCACTTCTTACCTACCCGCAAACATCGGAATTTCCGTGATGAAGAGGACCCTCGCTGTATTTCTTTATGATTTATCAATTTTGTGTGATATTCTTACCTGCCCGCAGCCCTCGCAGTCCACCAACTTATTCTGGCGCCACTCGCGGCAGGCAGGGGCGGCGCACACCCGAGGATAAAGCAGGGCTTCCTGCTCGAAGGGCGCCAGTCTTCGCTTCAGCACCTTCTCGCAAGAGACTATAGTCTGCATGCGGAGCAGCCGGTAGTCCTGGCCCGTGATGTTCTTTGAGTCCGCGTAGATGTGCTTTTGATCTGCCAATGATAGTGGTCGTTATTAGGCTGTTCTATATCAAATAATCTTGTAGCAAAAAAACAAAGAAACGTAGATTGTATTAATCATGTGGGTCCTGCTGAATTTCTGACTATACTTTGAGGGATTTGTTTAGGCAAAGATTAGGTTTATTTGGAAAAGGTTAATGTTAGTCTTTTACCACCTTTTAATTTAAATTAGAAACTATACTATAATTTTCGTTAAAAAATTATGACTGCATACAGAGTAGTATTTAGAAATCGTGGTTTGTGGTGCCTAGATTAAATGAAAGTAGGTCGATGATGAACTTACCCTTTAAGTGCACGATGGTCGACACGGCGAAACAGAATCCTTGATGTTTCGCCCAATCCTCATCCTTGTGTTTGGCGCTGCAGTAAAACATCAAATTACAAAAGTTACAGGGCACTCGAGTTTGCTTCAGTTCTTTCTTACAAACATGGCATGCGCTTTGCAAGAAAACTTTTCTAAAACTGTATTTGTAGACAAACTCGTCATTCTCATTGGTCACTGACGAAAACGACTCGTCAATCGATTTCGTCTTCAAAAACTTTCGAATATTATCAGTCTGAGTATCTTTCGATTGTTTGTTATCTTCAATTTGAACGGCATCTTTTATTTTAACCTTAGCCAGGATTGTATTCGGTGCTTTATTCTTTTCTTTTTTGTAATCGGTTCTATTCGATTGTACAGGAATATCGGGGTGACCTAGCAAGTTTTTTGGCGGCGAAACAGGGTTAATTTTTTCATCTCTTTTATCTGGTTTTGTGTCTTCTACCGGAGCTACTATTTTAATCTCGGGATTTACATGCGAAGCCTCATTGATTTGAGTTTGACTGCCTTCGTTGACGATCATTTCGAATGTCTTATTGATGTCATCTGCACTTGAAGTCATGGCATCTTCAAAATTTTCAATTGGCTCAAAATCCGGTTTATTATTTTGATCACCTTCTAGATCAAAGGGATTTTTCGCGTCATCAGATGGCAATACTGCATGTTGTTTCTCTTTATCTTGTTTTGTTTCAGACTTTTGTTCAGATTTTCCTTCTTTTTTGGCTGATTCTTGAGCTGGTTCTTTTGATTCAGAGCTAGCAGTTGTGCTTTCAGTTTGAGTGACTGCTTGAGCGGTTTCTTGTTTGCCTTTTTTCTTATTTTTCCCCTTATTTTTGTTGTCTTTTCTTGCTGGAATGGTGGGCGGGGTAGATGTGTTAGGTAAAGTTTCTTGCTGTTGTAAAACTTCAGTAGCATTTTCAGTTGGTTTGACGATATCTTCAGCTACTTTTATCGGAACATTTTTGACATCGCGTTCTTTGCTCACACTTTTATCTTTTCTAGCAGGGACGATTGGTGGAGACATTGTTTCAGTATGTTTTTCCAATGTTTGAGGTAAATTAGAACCTGTTGACATTTTCTCAGATGGTTTGGGTTTTGTTTCCTTTTTATGAGAGCCTTTTTGCGATGTTTGTGTAGCCGAAGTAGTTATTTCAGCAGGTTTAGTGTCGACTGAAGGACATGCAATAGATTCCTCAATTTTCTTCTCTTGGGGCTTAGGAGTTTCGATTTTTTCAGGTTGTAACTTAAACATAAGTTCACTAGGCATTTTGACGTCAGGCGATTTGGGCTCTAAAGGAGTATGAGCGGTCTTTTCTTGAAATTTTCGTTCTATTTCTCCTTCACTCTTTTCCATGGCTGAGAACTCAGCCAAAGATCTTTCTATAGAAAGTCTTAATTCTTCCATGTCTTGGTTAACTTCCATCATTTTAGATTTAATATCCGTCTTTTCTTGTTCACCTTTGCCGGGCACGGGAACGGAAGTTACTTCAGAAATTTGGACACCAACAAACACACATTCGGGGGTAACTTGTGGAGTTTCTCCAGATCCTTGAATGAAGGGTGTATCGGGAATATCAGTAGGTATTTGTAATTTCATTTCTTCTATTGTTATCTCTTGGATCAATGTATTATTATTATCATCGATAATGTCTTGGCTTGTAGCTCTAGGATGCTGGATGATGTCAGGGATAAAGTCACAAATAGAACTATCGGATTCGTCAGTTTTGAGGCTTCGTATTTCTATGTCTTCAGCTGTAGGTATGTCATGGAAGATGTCAGACTTTTCGTGGCTTTTTGCCTTATTTTTCTTATTATCTGTACTACTTCCGGGCTTAGCTTCTTGTTTTTGAGGCATTTCTGTTACAGACGCAACAGTTTCTTTTATTTCATGTGCAGAGTCAGTACCAAGAGGTAATTTCGGCGACTTCTTTCGTTTTTTCTTTGATTTAGTATCAGGAATGTTGGTGTCATCTGGTTTAATATCTTTCGCTTCTGGCATAAGCTCTTTTGTTGTTCCTATAGGTGTAGGTATTTCAATCTTTCCAGGAGAAATAGTCTTTTCTTTTTGAGGTTCAACGATTTCTTTTGAGAAAAGAGGTGTCATTGATTCAAACTTTGTTTCCATTTGAGCAATTGGTGGTTCATCCGGACTAATATTTTTAGGTTCATTATCTGATTCAGCTGTTGCTTTAGTTATACTTTTAGCTGGCTGTTCTTGTTTATTAGGCTTTGGAGATTTCTTCCTCTTTTTACTTTTGTCGCTTTCAGGTATTTTAATCAACTCTTCAAATGCTTCAGTAATTATAGCATCTTGAGATTTTATTTCAACCACTGGATGTTTTTCAGTTACTACAGTTGGTTTTATTAAAGTTTGTGGTTCTTCTTTCAAAACTTCAGGTTTAATTTCAACTTCAGGTTTCATTTCAACTTCAATTGAAGCTGTTGGTTTTTGCTCTTGTTTCTCAGGCTTGGGCGACTTTTTTCGTTTTTTGTTTTTATCTTTTTCAGGCAAATCTAGTGATTTTATATCAGGACTACTAGGTTTAAGTTCTACCTCGCTTATTTCTTCTTTAGTTTCTAGTAAAACTGGTTTAAGTTCTGCAATGCTTGTTTTGACATCTTCTTTTATTGGAGCATTTACAGGTTTTTCTTCTTCTTGGATTATTTCAGACATCAATGATTCTTTTTCATGAGCTTCAGATGGTTCTTGGTGATCACCTTTTCCTTTACGTTTCCTTTCAACAGGCTTCGCGATTTTGGCTTTTGGTGTCACATTTTCATCTGCCTCTTTGCTTTTTACAGACGAATCTTCTACTGGGACATTTTCTTTCGGGGATTCTTGAACAATATTTTTTTGAAGTTCGTCAGCAGTTTCGGTTATTGGTATAATTTCAGGCATTTCGATATCAGAATCGTCTTTAATTTCCTTTTCTTTTGGGGGTTCTTTTTTGTCTTTCTTATTTTTCTTTTTATTTTTACCAGCAGGCTCATGAAGTGGGATTGCATGTGCACTTTCTGGATTATCAGTATTTTTTTCTACATTTTCCACTTCAGGTTTGGTTGAAGCAGTTTTATGGCTTACATTCTTATTTTTATCCTCCTTTGAAGTCACTTGAACAATTTCTGGTTGTATTTTTATTTCTTCAATTGGTGGATTTTCTACAGTCTTAACATCAGTCTTATCATCTATTAACAATTTTTGAAAAGCACTTGTGCAACTAAGTTCCTCAGCTTTTTCAGATCGCTCAGAATCGTTTCGCTTCTTTTTCTTATTCTTCTTTTTCGACGACTTAGCTTCTTGGTCACTCGCATCTTTAGGTTTTGATTCTTCTTTCACACACAACTCAGATTCTTGAGTCTTTTTTTCATCGATCAAAGGAACTTCTTTTTCAGCCTTTTCTGTAGTTTTAGTGTCGGGATCTGCAGCTTTCTTGTTTTTATTTTTTTTCTTTCGTGAATTTGGTACTACGTTTTCTTCAATCACAATTTCTTGCGTTTCGACTTCAACGATTTCAATTATTTCCACTGCTTCACTCGGCTTTTCCTCTTGATTTTCATCATCGTCTTTATCGTGTTTTTTCTTCTTACCTCGATTTCTTTTTGGTTTCTTCGGAGAATCATCTTCGGTTTCCTTCACTTCCACTGCAGGAATCACCTCACTTATTATTTCAGGGACACGTAAGTCAATTTTTTGCGCACTTGCGACTTCACCTGCACTCACAATTTCAGCAGCTTCAACATCTTTACTTGGTTCTTCTACTTTTTGGGGTGGGTTCGGAGTTTGGGGTTTATTTGGTTTCGATTTGTTCTTATTCTTTTTACTATTCATTTCTAAAGGGTTTCGTCACTTTCACTAAAACTCCAAGGTACGTCTGGCCAATTCTAATTTCAGTGTTCATCTGACCGTTTTGTATGTGCCATTTTATTCTTGTCTTGGGCGTGTAATATTTGAAATGTCAATCTGCACCCATTAAATAAAATCCTACTTTATTCCTCAAGCAGTAAGGTGTATTTTTAAGTGGAATACATTAGTGTGGTAGTCGTTTTCTGTATGCACCTGGATATGAGGAAGTAAACCGCTGCCAAAAGTGCATTGCTGCGCTCGCGCCGGCTTGGGAACGGGCTAAATATAGACCTACTCGCAAGACAATACCGATTGATTGTTGTCGCTGTTACATCTAATATTAATTGCAAATGAACAAATGACACTTGATTTATCTTGATCGTTAGATATGGGTATTTTCCCTGACGAATGATTATAAAATATTAGCAACTTTAGTAGTTTATCTCTCATGCGTATAATTTCAGTACGATACAATAAATAAATACCTACCACGTGTGTATTCTTAGTACAAAAGTAACCTGTGGCATTTAGCAATAAAGTAACTTTCTATTGGTAAAAGATAATACTGATATTACTCTGGACAAAAAACTAGACATTCATAAACTTACAAATTAACAACCATGATATCGACGGCAGAAAGCGGAAATGTCGTATCTCAAAAATTGGCTAAAATGACTTTTAATTGTATTGTATTAAGAAAAAAAAGCCGCGTCGAATGGTGTATGTATCGTCTTTCTACGATGAAAAAAAATATAGATACGTCATAGATTTTTTTCCAGTTTTTTTACAATTTACTTGACCAATTGCTGTAACTAGTCAAAAAATCGCAACTTTCGAAAATAAAATAGATACGACCACACTACTAGTATGTTAAACAGTTACAGCACTCTTTTCCTAAGTCGAACATTGATTTTAAAGGAGATACAGCATTTCAGCCGCCCTAAAATCTTACGATGTCGAATATAAAATAGTTACTGCATTTCAAACGTATCATCTAATAGCGAAAATCTTACTAACATCATTAGAATAGAGTCTCGTTTTGTGTACAGCAAGTAATACGTCACTCTAGCAAAACAAACCCCCTCCACCCGCTGCGTCATACGCCATTCTGATCGCGCGGCAGTTGTGCGTTAGCGCCGATAGTGAGAACGCAGAATTGTAAATTCTTAAAATAAATAATATTTTACATTTTTATTTGTTGTTTCGTTTCAGCCGAAAGACGTCCACCGCTGGACAAAGGCCTCCCCCAAGGATTTCCACAAAGACCGGTCCTGCGCCGCTCGCATCCAGGCACCACCCGCGACCTTCATCAGATCGTCGGTCCACCTAGTGGGAGGCCTGCCCACGCCACGTCTTCCGGCTCGTGGTCGCCACTCCAGAACTTTCCTGCCCCAGCGGCCATCAGCTCTTCGAGCTATGTGCCCCGCACACTGCCACTTCATTTTAGCGATTCTGCGGGCTATGTCAGTCACTCTGGTTCTCCTACGGATCTCCTCATTTCTGATTCGATCACGCAGGGAAACTCCGAGCATAGCACGCTCCATCGCGCTTTGGGTGACTTTGAGCCTTCTTATGAAGCCCATAGTAAGCGACCACGTCTCAGATCCGTATACCATCACTGGCAATTAGTGGCAGCACACATTCGTCAAATACTTTTGACTTGAGAAACTGCGGTGTTTCGGACGAGAGAATTTCGCGAAGCTTCACGAACGCTGCCCAGCCGAGTTGGATTCGACGGTTGACCTCTTTCTCGAAGTTGGCTCTACCTAACTGGACTGTTTGTCCCAGGTATACAATTGTCAACAACTTCGAGTGTAGTGTCTCCAACCTTCAGAGGAGTGGGTACAACACGGGCATTTGACATGATTTTTGTCTTGTCCATGTTCATTTTAAGAATCACTTGTTGAGAGGCTCTACTGAGGCCATCGAGCATTGTGTTTAGGTCCTCCACGGTCTCAGCCATGACTACGATATCGTCCGCGAAACGAAGGTGGGTGATATACTCGCCGTTGATATTTATGCCGAATCCGCTCCAGTCCAGAAGCTTGAAAACATCTTCCAGGGCGGTGGTGAACAGTTTCGGAGATATGACATCTCCCTGTCTCACTCCTCGCTGCAACTGGATAAGTTTCGAGTTCTGATCCTGGAGGCGGACCGACATTGTGGCGTTTTCGTACAAGCCCTTCAGCACTTCGATGTATCTATAGTCAATTTGGCACCGTTGGAGAGACTGTAGCACTGCCCAGGTCAGTCGAAGGCTTTTTCATAGTCCACAAACGCCTAAGTGGCTGATTATAATCTGCCGTAGCGTATGTATGTGGTATATGGTACTAAAGCCTTTTCGGAAACCGGCTTGTTCGGGAGGCTGGAAGTCGTCGAGCCTGCGTGCGAGACGATTCGTGATGACTCTCGAAAACAGCTTGTAGACATGGCTCAGAAGTGAGATGGGTCTATAAATTTTTCAACAAGGTTTTCACCACACTTCTGTGCCATGCCGTAGGCGTTTTTCCCTCAAGTATGACGGAATCGAACAGCCTCTGAAGAGCCTTTAGTACCGGCGTTCCGCCTGCTTTCAGAAGCTCAGCCGTGATTCCATCATCACCCGGTGCCTTGTTGTTTTTCAGCAGTTTGAGAGCCTTTCTAATCTCGTACAGACTGACGTCCGGGATATCTTCGGTGTAGTGTCGGGTCAATCTAGCTTTTGGGTCTTCAGCTAGATTTGGGAAGTACACTCGTGTATAATTGTCCGTAGAACTTCTCAACTTCTTCCAATAACTCAGGCCCCGACGAGATGTCTCTGCCATCCTCGGTCTTCAGCTTGGTCAGTTGACTTTGGCCAACAGACAGATCCCTAGCGAACACTTTAGAGCCTTTGTTACGCTCAATCGCCTCTTTAATACGATCTGTATTAAATCGGCGTAGGTCGCGAGTCAAAGACTTGAAGATCTGTCTGTTAAGACGCCGATACTGAGCAGCATCTTCAGAGGACTGCAGAACTAAGTTTCGTCTCTCTTCTATAAGTTTATTGGTGAGGTCAGAGATCTTTTTGGTTTCTTTTGAACGACGGGTTTTAAAGAACTTAGACCCAGTCGTGTGGACAATTTCCACGAAACTGTCATTGTATTCGTCCACAATTTCGCAGTCGCTCAGGCATTCGAAACGATTTTGCAACTAGAGCTGAAAGGTTTCGGGGTTTTGGAGTTGGATGGGCGCTGGGCGGAGCGTAGACTTCATCAGTCGACGCCTCTCGAGCTTCACAACGGTAAAATGGGACCGGGAGCTATGTATGGCTCTGGAAATATCCTCATATACATATAGTCTCCACTTCGTTTGTCGTCGGGGTGTTCCGTGGTCGGTGCGTATACCTGTATGACCTTCAGCGAATACCGTTTGGTGATTCTGAGTATAAGGTACGCTACCCTCGCCGAAATACTCTCGATCTGGACCACGTTGTTGACAAGGGACTTGTGGACGATAAACCCGACACCACCCTGGAACTGTTGGTCGCCCACCCGGAAATAGAGCAGGTTTCCGGATTTCAGGATTATGGTGTCCTCCCCCTCTCTTCGGACTTCGCATAATCCTACGATATCCCACCGCAACCTGCTCAGTTCTTCCTCGAGTTCGGCGAGCCTCACGTCAGTCCGCAGCGTGTGAGTGTTAGATGTTGCCAGGGCCAGAGGTCGTCGGGGTTGGTAGCCTGTCAGTACCCGGTGATTCTTAGCACCTCTCGCCCCACCGTTACCGTGACCGCTACCGTGGCCCGGGATAGTGGGGCCGCCGGGGACTAGGGGCCGTGTTTTTTTGTGTCTCTTCATGAGGGGATTTTGCCTTAATCGCCACGCTTGGCAGGCGGGTTAGCGATCGCAGTTTTTTTTTGTGAGGTTTCGCACGCAGACGCTGCTGCCCGTCCGGTGCTGCAGGGATTTTGTCGCCTATTACGACACGCCTCCTGTTGGCGGTGGGGAAGAGTATTCTTTATGGCCGTCCCCCCACACGGCACTTGTTGTTTACGTGTTTAAAAATAATAAGTGGCAAACCTCAGGACAAAGTATAAGTAAGTGATTGTTGCAAGCAATAAAGAGAAAGTATAGCAGACTGATTTATGTAACTAATGAACAAAGAAGGAAAAGTAACATGATGATTATTTTTATTTAGTTTAAAAACTAATACTGAATTTAGCAGATTGATTGTTGAAACTAATGAAGAAGAAAAACTATAGCAGGCTGATTGTTAAACTTTTAAAGAGAAAGTGTATGCTTCTTAAAATTAATGAAGAAGAGAGATAAACTAATAAAGAAGAATATTTTTGTCGGACTGATTATTATAATTAAAAAACAGACTGATTTTTTTGTGCCATTACATTCTTAAAATTTAAATAAAACAGTTAAGAAAAAGATACAGTATTTTATTGTTTTCACATCTCTGACTCTTATTGTATATAAAACATTTCAAATGTAGAAAGTTATTTCATTAAAAGGTCCATACAGCTAAATAGCCCTGTAGAGTTTATCGTTTCTTTGAGATACAGCAGATCCGCTGCCTGGGAACTGAAGTCAACTTAAATAAGGCATACATTTTACCTTCCTGATACAACATTTCTGCAGCTCGATATTAAAAAATCAATTGCTGTAACTAGTCAAAAGTCAATGAAGTAGTAACTCTAGAATATTCCAATTACCTTTATTAAATAAAGTTTAATTAGTAGAAAAAACATGTAAAATTTCAGCTTTCTAACTTTCTTAATTTAAGATTTATGAATTTTTGAAATAGTTTTTTTGCTCTGGTGTAAAATCGGACTTTTTGAGATACGACAAAATCGCTTTCTGCCGTCGATATAATAATTATTTAACTGACGACAATGCATAGCCAAAAAAGTTTTAAATGTACGAGTAGTAGCTATTCTGTATAAATCTTTTTAATAGTATAACTTTTTAAAAACTAGAATGAATAAACTCTGAATCGTGTACTAAATTCACAAGTTTGTCATAAAATACGGAAGCCATTCCGATTTTAACAGTTTCAGGTTCAAAAATTCTATCGCAGCATATTCAACATCAAAATGATATTTTTAAACTCGGTTTACAATCGAAATACAACAGCTTATACGAGCTTATTCCCATAGCAATCAGATCCTTCCCATACAATTTCCATGTCAAAATTGTCACTTAACTTCGGAACAAAACATTTTTGACAATACACTCTGTCATTATCCCGAACACGATCGGTGTGTCACAACCATCTCGCGTGACCTACATAAATCTTTGCGGGGTATGGTCAGTAGTCCTTAAAAAAGGGGTAAAAAACCGCATCGAGTTACACCCCAATAAAGGGCAAGGGCGACGCAAAATAACGGCGAGGGTTCCGTATACGAACGTGTAGTTTGTGAGTGAATTTATGATGTAATAATAACAATACAACGATAACTTTTTTCAGTTATTCCAGTTATTGGTACTATAATTTCAGACCATTTCGATATCAGAATCGGAAACATTTCACTAATCCTTTGGTAGCAGTTTTCATTCCAGTTTATTTGGAAAGAGGACATTCGCGCGATTATATTGGATTATACATTCTGTGGCAGATCGAAATTGACGAAAAAGATCCTAACTAATGCTTGTGACAACATCGCTTTTTAGCGATAAGGCCGCCAAATTGTGCTGCACACTTCATGTCGTCAAGTTCATAATCGCATAAGGCCTCAGCCTCGAGTTTAGCGGGCAGCGGGGCGGGAGCGGCGGCGGCGCGGGAGCGGCAGGATCTTATGCGTAAAATCAAATAGACCGGTTCTCGAAAACAGCGGCGCGGGAGCGGGCAACGAGCGGGCAGCGCACTCCTTCTTTTGCCCACAATAAATCGAGCGTTAGGAATAAATTTGAATCGAAATAAAATTGTCGCCGCGTTGTTCAGACATTTCGTTTGCGAATAAAAACAAATATCTCGACAACACAACCCCGAACACAACACTTCGCCGCTAAAGCGCCGCGCGAGCTGCCCGCTTGTTTCGAGAACGGGTCTGCGTTGCCCGCCCCGCTCCCGCGCCGCCGCCGCTCCCGCCCCGCTGCCAGCTAAACTCGAGGCTGAGGCCTAAGGGTTTTGCAACTCCGATTGAGGTACCCTAATAATCAAACAAAACTGAACCTTACGCCGATCATAAAAAGTAGAAGCAGCATTGAGTTTTTGCATAAATACCTCATAATCCCGAGTAGCCCCCGATTTAAAATGGTAATTTTAAGGGCTGTATTAAAGGGCCCCACCCTCCGTCAAATGTTAGTCAGGGTGCCAGATATGGTTGTCACCTTTTTTTAAGGGAAATAATAATTTTTTTAAAACATTGCAAAAAAATGTAGTAATGGCAATTTCAAGAAAAAAAAAGTACACATATGTTTTTATTATTAGTCTTAGATTTTGTTAAGAAAGTCTTATTATTTAAAAAATAATTAAAGGAATCCGAGCAATTTAGATCCATATTAAAATAAATTAACAATGATATTTATCCTAGGGTTAAAATTTTATAATAGAGAGATCATGAGGAGGCGTATCGTAGTTGCAGGGTTATCCTTTGTTTTTGGGACACCCTGTATAATACAGCACGGGTGGCAACCCTAGTGCCAGATCCGCAAACTGGTTCTTTCCATCTCGTTTTGAACAGTTTCTTTGTTCTAAAATTAGGTCATTTGCCAGATCGTGCGGATCCATAATATGCATTATTCATAATGTTTTGCAAGTATGATTAATGTTTGTATTGGGACTTTGGATTTGTAAGAAAGAATTTTAGTATTACGCATCTAAAGCCCTTTAAATTGGTAGAGTTTGTACAGTGACAAGCAAGCGCGTGCGGTAAATGCTAACTACTACGTTGGAGGTCGCGTTTGATTCCCACATAATAATAACATTTTTACATGATTTTTTTTTATGAAAAAGTATTCATCATCATTTCAGCCACAGGACGTGCACTGCTGAACATAGGCCTTCCTCAATGATTTTCACATCGTCCGATTGGTAGCGGTGCATCCAGCGCCTTCCTGCTACCTTTATGAGGTTGTCGGTCTACCTTGTTTGAAAAAGTATTAAATATTTTTTATTTCAAACCCTTGCCCGTTTTTCACAAGCTTTGGTTAATTTGAGACTAACTGACGCTGTGTAAAATGTATTTTTTTTAACTTTAGCCGGTGCTGTCTGAGTAACGGTATAGGTATCTGAAAATCAGTAGAGTTATACAAACTCTTTTGCTGAATAATCCTTACAGCAAATGCAAAATCTTATTTCCTCTTCATCCAAACATGTTTCTTCCAATTTTCCAGCCTGAATGTAATTTCCCTCGATCATATAAGGCGCAATAAAAGTACGCCTTCCCTTGATGCAAATTGCAAACGCTTTGAATGCTACTGTAATACATTTCTCGCCAGGGTCGGATTAGCCTTAGGCAAAGTAGGCAACTGCCATTCATTCATTCATTGCATTCTCTCTCTCTACAAACAAAATAGCCAAGTAATCACACTATAACCATGATTTAAGCCACACCGGTCTAGTCATTTTAGTGTCTGGTCCGCTTAATTCTGGTTGCAGACCACAGCTTCTCTCAGTATTCGTATAGTTTGCAGTTTGCACATGACTATGGGAAACAGCGTCAGCTATGCGTGCTAAGCCAAACTAACTTACACCCGTAAGTTAGTTTGACGTATACACAAACGATGCTTGTTTAAGTGACGCAGAAAATCGAACGCACAGCATTGAATAGAGCTCTGTGATTGGTTCATATGTCACCCTGTGCGTCCACACGCACTGTGAGACCTCATAGTGATGTTTGTGAATACGGGAGTTAGCTTAGCTCTCGATCTGCAACCAACATTCACATAACAGTTGTAAAGCTCTAATGACCTTTTTTTAAATATTTTTTCAATCGGGCAAAAATGGGCCCCTACGATTGAATACCGTATGGGCCCCAGCCCAGTTAGTCCGGCCCTGTACCTCGTCTCCGAGGCGCATAGTACAGAGTTGCAATTACATTACTCCAGTGAAAGGCGACAATATTTCCACTTCTCATTCCTGGCACGCTCCGAGGAACAAATAAGGCATTTCTTTTTACCTTCGGAGTCCCGTGGGAATGTGAGGGAAACGATTTATGAGACGTACGTACTACTGCTTGCAGTTTCGTACCTACCAGACTACGAGTATAAGTAAATCGCAAGATTACCAAATCCCGCACAACGAAATAATTATTTGTTTAGCCTGTGTAAAGAACAATAGGTACAGCAATTCATGGACGTACTTTTGTTGTTGTTGGTTATCTATAGTCGCTGTAATAAAATAACTTTTTTATTTTATAAAAGATCACCAACAATTTGGTTTAGTATAGTAATAGTTTAGTTAAGTAAATCTTTCTGTATGAAATCGTTTTCACAATCATAACTCCTCCGTGGCTAAAAAGAGAATTGTATAACACCCAGAGCAAATGGATACTAGACGTTTACTCTGCTAGACGTCAATATTTTATATTGTGCGGAGATCAAACCCACGACCTCTGACGTAGTCCACCGAACCACCAAACCAGGACGGCTGTAGAATTGCAAATGTATCAGTTGTAATATAAAACATGTATGACGTACGGAACACTCGGCCGCGCACAGCACATGTCGCGAAAGTCCCGAGGGAACAGGGTAGTGGCGCGCAGAGAAAACATTTAACCGACTGCGACGTAAAAAAGAGTAATGAATGGGTGTGCAGTTTCCTACAAATAAAAAGAAGCATAAATAATTATAATTATGAGACTTTCGGAAGCGAAGGGAAGGCAACTCAATAAATATCAATAAATATCAAAATACAGTATTTTATTGAAAATATGTCAACATTTTGTATTATAACATATTTATTTCTTTAGTGTCGACACCCCCTTCATATTTTTTTAAGTAACTGTCCTTACCATAGGTTGTCTGGAAGAGATCGCTTCATAGCGATAAGACCGCCTAGTTATACCTTGTGTGTTCCTTTTCTTTATGTTCTTATCTTTGGTGTGCAATAAAGTGTATTTATTATTATTATTATTATTTTGGCATTGCGTCTGGCTTGATTTGCAAAATGATATTGCCTCGCGGACTAGCTTTTTATTTTCGAATGAAGAACTTTTGAGTTAGCTTTTTAACCGACTTTAAAGAAGGATGTTCTTCTCATTTCAGTTTTTCAAACAGAACTCCGTCATTTTTATTCTAGTATTTTTTTATTCTATAACCAAAAAGATTTCTTAGCTTCTGTGTCCATGGCCAAGCATTATATAAATGACACTTTTTTAATGAAAGATAGATAAAAGAAAATACCTACACATCATTACAACCTTTTTGTAATGATGTGTAGGTATTTTCTTTAATATTGATATGATGTCGAATAAAAAAAATTCTCATGATTTTAAGAACCTTCTTTTAACTCATAATTTTATTCAACAAGTTAAAACTGCAACTAGAATCTGTAAAACAACTGCAACGTGTATCGATCTCATATTTACAAACTTCAGAGAAACTAACACTGCTGTTCTGGATTTAGGTCTCTCAGACCACCATGGCATAATTGTAACGTTAGACAAGATTCTTAACTACGAATGTGAGTTTGATCAAATCAAATTATCAAGAAAACGTTTTTTTCCAGAGAACCAAATAGCTAGATTTCGACAAGAAATCCGCACTATAAATTGGCCCCTCTTACTTAACGAACCATCTTGTATAAATAAAAACTATGAAATATTCCAAAATAAAATAAAGACTTTATTAGATATATTCTTCGCAAGAAAAATTATAAAATATACAAAACTTAAAAAACCCAAATGGCTTACAAAAGGACTCAAAACCTCATGTAAAAATAAAAGAATGATGCGTGTCTTAGTCAACCACACAAATAATGAAATAATTCGAAAATATTATAGATCATATAGAAAAATACTAAAGAAATCTATCTTAATCTCTAAAAAGAAAATATTAATTTATTAATCAAATGTCAAAATCTACTAATAAAACTAAAACAATGTGGCAAATTATAAAAACAAAAACAAACAAAACTAGAAATAAGAAACATAAAAATATACAATTAAATATAAATGATAAAAAAATTGAATCTCCTCACGAAATCGCTGATCACTTTAACGAGTTCTTTACTTCTATTGGAAAAAGTGAACAAATAAAAGACAAAGACGGGAACCAAGCACAATCTCTCATTCGCACAGTAGTGGAAAATAGCATATTTCTATAACCTATAGATGAAAAAGAGGTACTTACTATATTAAAAAATCTTAAAGGCACATATAGTTCAGGGGCTGATGATATACCCCCAATACTTTTGAAAAAATGCGCATCTGAACTATCGATCCCACTGAAAAATTTAATAAATCAATCTTTCAGTGAAGGAAAATTTCCAGAACAACTTAAAATTACGATAGTCAGACCAATTCATAAAAAGGGCAGCATAAATGACCCGGGTCAGTACCGCCCTATAGCTCTATTACCCTCAATCTCTAAAGTTTTTGAGAGAGCAATGGCAGACCGTCTCTGTTACTTTTTAGAGAAATATAAGATTCTTGACAACCACCAGTATGGCTTTAGGAAAAGTCGGTCTACTACACTGGCTGTTTACCAATACATCCAGCAGATATTAGGGTATTTTAACGAAGGTAAATACGCAGTAGGTGTTTTGCTCGATATGTCGAAAGCGTATGATAGAGTCGACCATAAAACTCTACTATCTGCTTTATATTGTTGTGGAACAAGAGGTATGGCTTACGAGTGGCTAAAATCTTATTTAAAAAATAGGATACAGTATGTGCAAATAGACCATCTAGATTCAAAAACAAATGAATTAAAACACTACAAGTCAAAACCACAAACAGTTAACTGCTCAATCCCGCAGGGAAGTGTAATTGGATGTATACTTTTCCTCATATACATAAATGAGCTCCCTAAAATCATAAACTCTCCCTGTGTATTGTTTGCGGACGATGAATCGCTACTTTATAAGTTTAAAAATGCTACCCAATGTCAAATAGAACTAAAATCAATTTTTACTAAAATAACAGAGTGGCTACAAGAACACAACTTAATATTAAATTACTCAAAAACTAAAATAATAGAATTTAGACCCTACCAAAAATCACCACTAAATGCAGAATTGGAAATAGATGGAATACGCTTAGAAAAAATTAGTACATGCTCATTATTAGGATTAGAAATAGACTCACACCTAAATTGGAAAAATCACATTAAAAAAATCAAATCAAAATTATCGCGATTCACATATGCCCTCTTTGAGTTAAAATTAAGTACGGATCAAAAAACAGCAACTGCAGCTTACTACGCTTATGCACACTCGTGGTTAAAATATGGAATCATCCTTTGGGGCAACAGTACGGAATTACGGATGCACCCGACCTCTTTATATTGCAGAAGAAATGCATTAGGATCCTCGCAAATATTGGTGGAATGGACTCATGTAAGCCGCACTTCATAAAGCTACGTATATTAAGCCTTCCATCGATGTATATACTGGAACTTTGTAAATTTATTAAAGATAATTGGATTATTTTTGAAAATTCGAATCCTATCTTGCGTCCCCCTAGAACTATCAATAAATACAAAATTAAAATACCTCAATGTCGCACAACAATGTATAGAGATAGCCCATATTGCACTGCAATAAGAATATTTTTAATAAACTACCAATAGTATTAAGAAAAGAAACAAATAAAAAAATATTCCTCAGAGACCTAAAGAACCTACTAATAAAAAAATGCTACTACAGCCTAAACGAGTACTTCAGTGACTTAAACTTAAATTAAAAATATTATTGTATCCGTTACACGTTGATTACTAAATCAATCATATAATTGCTAAGCCTAAATGGGTAACATGATGTACTGGATAATATGATAACCACATCTTGTAAACATTCATGAAATGCAATAAACACATTTTGACTTTGACTTTGACTTTGATTTTTTACGCACAAAGTTTACTCTGCGCAAATCTACTCTGCCCCACATGTCGCAATATGTAAATAGGGCGCACGGTACATTTCTCTCCTGTTGAATAATTCGTACGCGTAATAAAAAGCAAGGGTGCGTGCAGGGTTCGACTCCCGGCGCGTGCGAGGTTTGACCCTTTGCTCCAATTTCGGGAGTGACAAGACGGCGATAATGTTTTTGACAGGACTTGGATTAAAAAATATGAAGTAGTCGCTAAAAGCGTAATCGAATGTAGTCAAAAGACCGCGGGGGATTTGAAATCGTAAATGAGTAATTTTAACGACTGCTTTGATTTTTGAAAACACGAAAACTTGATTTTGATAGTCCGAAATTTCTTTGGTAGAGACGAGGTGCTTACTTTACAAGTGTTAATAACATAAGTTGTTTAAAATTTATTTTTTATTATTTCAATCAAATTAGACTCATATTAATGTCGTATACGAATAATTTGCAATTAAGGAATGCTATTGGTAGTTTTTTTTTATTCCTTGGACATTTTACACTACGCTTCTAGTCACAAACTAAGCAAAGCTTGTACTATGGGTACTAGACAACTGATATAAACATACTTAAATACTTTTTTTTTTGTAAATACATACATATACATACATAGTAACACCCAGACCCATCACAGAAAATAAAATTTATCATTTCAATTTCTGCCCGGCCGGCTTAACCAACGCTAAGGCATAACTTGTATAGAAAAAGCACATCTCATTGACCTTGAAAACTCTATTAATTAACAGTCAAATTATAATTTTAGTTGCTTTAAATTCAATTGAGTTGCGAGAAAGGAGTATCGTAAATTCCTTATAACTATACAAAAAATCTATGGCACATTTTATAAAAAAATAACAACTTATAAAAAACAGATTATTGGCTGGTCACCACCCAATTATCGTTTTAAATACAGCCATTATATCATCTCACCGTCCAAATTTCCTAACACAGATTAAAAACTCAATACCAGAAAAAAACAGAATATAAATCCCATTTGCGTTGTGAAAAGTTGAGTAAAATATCGTAATATCGCTTCACGAGCCGAACGTTCGAATTACGGCGTTCACCCGAGTCGTTGACCTCGGGGAGGGTGGTGTGAGTGGGTGCTGCCATGATTGAGTGCGCGGGTACGTTGTGTGACGATATTTTGGGAATATTTTTTTAAAACCATTTTTTTTCTTTACTTTTAAAAGCTCTTGCTACTGTTACTACTACTGCTACTGCTTCAGGGAAAAATGTGAACTAATGCTAAAATGCATGCAGGGAAAATGTCCCGAATATTCAAAATCAAAATCAAAATCAAAATTATCTTTATTTGTTTAGACTAATTAAATTAGTTCTTGCAAATCTTCAAATGCTCTTAAGGAGCCTATACATGTCTCATTCTTTTTTTGCCCTACCAGCGCTTCGAGACAAACATTTGGCAAGTGCTGAGAAGAAGCGCCGCAACAAACTCAGTCACCACTGTCTGCCGGTTTAAAAATATAAAAAAAGTAGGAAGTTACATACATTCAGAAGCAAGTTACTTACCACGCGCTCCCGTTGATAGAAGGTGGCCTTTAAGACGCCCATCTAGCACGAGACCGCGTGGCAGTTTTGAATATATTTCTTTAGTGCCGTGCTAATTTCTAGGTTAATTGTTGCGTTTTGATACATATATTTTATGTCAGGTATATCTTTCCTTGACCAGTCCCCGAAGGCAGCGCCTGTTCACAGACATGACGTGTGAACCAGCCATCGCTTCACTCGACCATATTATAGGGAATGTAACGAACCGCCTCACACGCCACTACCCCAGAGACATTTTAGTGAGCATGACAAGTGTAAGATATCCTTCTGGCTAAGTGCCAGATATAAAACTATTTAGGAGACAAGGCAAGGAAACTCTAGAGAGAAAAGCAAGGCACCATAACAAAACCGTGTGGTAGTTTTAAATATATTGTATATACTTATATTTAGTGCCGTGCCACTGTCTAAGTTGATTGTTAATTGTAATGTTAAAAAATTTAAGGTAGGTATATCTTGTCTTGACCAGTCCCCGAAGGCAGCGCCTGTTCACAGACATGACGTGTGAACCAGGCATCGCTTCACTCGACCATATTGTAGGGAATGTAGCGACCCGCCTCACACGCCACTACCCCAAAGACATTTTAGTGAGCATGACAAGTCCAAGATACCCTTCTGACTAAGTGCCAGATATAAAACTATTTAGTAGACAAGGTATGAAAACTCCAGACAGAAAAGCAAGGCACCGTAATATAATAGAAAGAGATGGCAACTAATGTATCTATACAATTAATTAGGTACATTGTGAGAGCCCGAGAGACTTATTTCCAAGGTAATTTATCATTAAGGTAATAATTTGTAGTGTAATAAGCTTTTTTTAGTAAGTGTTCTTTAATTATACTTTTAAATTTATTAATGGGTAGTTTTTTATAGTCTTCAGGAACTTTGTTATAATAGTGAATACTCTGTCCCATAAAAGTACCATATACTTTTTGAAGTCTAAGATTAGGTATAGCTAATTTATTTTTGTTTCTCGTGTTAAAGTTGTGAACGTCGCTATTTTTCAAGTATTTATTTATATTTTGGTGAACAAATATAATACAATTTAAGATGTATTGTGAGGCGGCCCTGACAATACCAATTTCTTTAAACTTCTCCCTGAGGGATGCTCTTGGTTTCAATTTATAAATGGACCTAATAGCTCTTTTTTGTAGGATGAATATAGTTTCAAAATCAGCTGCCTTCTTATTCGGAACAGGGATCTTGAATATTATTCAGAACTTTTCCCATTTCTAATTTTCACTGCAACAACTCCTGTGTAGCCAGGATTTACAGCTTGATTGCCAATAAAAACCGAAATAAGAGGAGTTCGAAGGTAAATAACAGTGCAAGCGAATGAAAGACGATAAACAAGGTATCAAATAATAGCAAACCTTTGAGGAAATGACATTAAAATTCAGACTTCTACCCCTAAGGACCTACAAGTATAATTTTTTTATGCATAACAAGGCAGGTATTTGACCACCATCGCACCTGGTGTTAAGTGGGATGCAGTCTAGGATGGTACATATCTGCCCTGTAAATGCCTATTCACTCTCGCGTTGAAAAGGCCCGTCTTCGGGAAAGACAGCAGCAGGCAGCGAATTCCAGTCCCTAGCTGTTCGCATTATAAAAGAGTCATCAAAACGCTTAGTGCGAGCTGGTGGAATGTTGACAATACTATAAATATGGTACGCTAACCTGCGTCTGGTTTATTTTATTTTTATTTATATTTTATTTTATTTGGGATAACAAAACAAACAATTGCGCAATATTGCAAATACAACTGCTAAACATAAATAAACTTATACTATTACGCAACCATAGGGCAGGGCTCATAGTACGCAGAACTGACGGCCGATGGGGCAGCAAGGTTCTGGAATAGAGGCCGCGTACCGGAAGGCGCAGCGTGTGACGTCCACCTACAAGGTGGACCGACGACATCGTAAAGGTAGCAGGGAAACGCTGGACGCAGGCCGCTACCAATCGATCAACGTGGAAAGCATTAGGGGAGGCCTATGTTCAGCAGTGGACGTCCTATGGCTGAAATGATAATGATGATGATGATTACGCAACCAGCACCATTATCCCGGTTCCCCGGTGATGGAAGGTGGGCTTGGTGTAAAAGCTTTTGCTGCATGAACTCCTGTCAAAGATCTGCAGAATGCCATTGAAACCCCAGTAACCCTAAGGAATTTTCTTGGAATCCGCAACTAATTCAAAACAAAATGAAGGTAGCAGGAGTTCGAAGTACCTTCACCCCGTTGCAAAGCAGGAGACAATGTGACTGAAAGTTATTAACCTCGTAAGTCCTGTGTTTTTTCAATAGCAGTATTCATATCTGCCGGATGTACTATACCAAGTACAAACTAAGAAATGTGCTTCAGACCGAGATAAAATATTGACGGTTTTACATAGTTTTTTAAGTGTTACATTATGTTTTGTATTTTTTACTGTAAGTTTAGCATCTTTAGCACCTGTTTTAAAAGAAAAATATTGTAATTTTATACAGTGTAAAAAATAATATAATTAAGATAAAGTTTTTATTTAAGTATTAAAAATAAATCATATTTTTCTTCTAAACGTCACTTAAGTAAGCAATAATTATAAAATTCAGTGTTTAAGATAAAATTATTTATCGTTTATATCGTTTTATATGGAGAATTTCACCAAAATTATTTTTTCCATACTAATATTTTTGTGATTTTTTAAAAAGCCATGAATTCAAATTTTATGAAATTTTGTAGGTAGATTGTAACAACATTAAGCTATTAAAAAAATTAAGACTTTTTTTTGAAAATTGGTATCTGTATAAAAATATATTTATTTTTGTTTAATGGAAACGGACGACAATTAGGACGAGCTGTCTTTGAAGATTAAATTCTAATTTAAAAAATAAAATTAAGCTTAACATTTTATACGTAAAAGTAAGCCCTTGAAGAATATTTTCAAATAAAAAAAGAATGATGGACATAGCTATACTATGAAAGAAATTACATAGTAATGAACTTCAAAGAAAAAAAAAACGCTAATTTTATACCTAATACAATTTTCATACAATTATTTGTGTAACAAACGCCTAACGTACTATATCAAGTACAAATTATTTTGACCGATCATAAACCTCCTAAAATACAAAGTTTCTTTTTAAATTTTGTTTAATTTACAAAAACTATAATTTATATTTACAGATACATTTAAAAAACAAGACAAAAAACAAAAGATTACTTTGATATAAACAGATAAACTACCCTCGTGCCGGCCGGCAATCCGACCGCGTGACCATTTTGAGAAAAATTGACACTGACAATGACAGTTGACGTTACCTGTCTAACATGGCGGAATTGACCATAGAGTATTGAATGAGTATGGTCGTATCATTTTTGCCATTGTAAAAAAACAACCCGGTAAATGGGGAAAGAAAAATTTGTACTTGGGTAAGTACATTAGGCAGTTACGCTTGCTATGAAATTTAAATGTCAGGTCTGAACTACTATGCTTAGTATGTACTTGTACAAGTACGCGGGGACTTACGAGGCTAAACCTCTTGTATGTATTTAATCAACAATGTAAACTACGAGTATCACGACTTCAGCCTGTAAGAAGCGTGGCATGTATGGAAGTTTTTCCTTGACATATCTACATTGGATACATACCTATTCCAAATAAGGTTTTTACGAATTTGACGAAGTTGAAACTAATCACATAGTTTCTCGAATAAAAATTGTCTCATGTGATTATTTTAAAGTATTCTAATAGAGGGCGCCGCCAAATATCGTAGCTTTTTAAAACCTACAATGGAAACACACCTGTATCTGCGCAGGCCTGTAAAAGTACATCTCGCTACCCTTAATAATGTCATTCGCGTCAAAAACTCGACCTTATTCCGCACTGTACTGAGTTGAAATTCAATTAACGTCTGTACAGCCTTGATCAAATAAAGTGCCGTTTGAGAAAATCTAAATACGAACCGAATTGCAACTAATGTAGAGTCGAAATTGCTTTGCGGAATTTATACAGCCAATGTTTCCGAGCAATTCTTCAGGGAAAACAGTATCTATGGTTTGAGGAATAAGGTGGTGAATTGGTTGGTGAGGTTTAAATATTGGCGTTTACTTAGAGAGTGCTTGAATTTCCTCTGGGAGGTTTCGATCGCAAGATGTTTTGCGACTTAGACCCACATTTCGGGGTAAATCCTTCATATTTATTATTTTATTGGAACGCTTTTTGGGTGAAATATTGTTTCGGACGAAATAGAACTTTTTATAGCCGTATAAGTTACTATCTTCGTATACTTAGAGGCCCTTTCTTATCAAAAACCAGTCAACCGAGACCCGTCAGTTACTTTGGCTTGCGTCCAGTAGAGGGGTCAAGCTGTATCTCAGGATCTACATTAGTAATTGTAACAAAATGTATTTTAGATTTTAAGTTAGGTAATGTGTTATCAAACAAATTAAATTAATATCAAAATCAGCTCAGTAGTTTTCGAATCCATAGGTAACATACAATGATAGGTGGAGTTTAATAAGATGATTAAAATCTAAAACAAAATATTGACAAATAAATAAAGGTGAAATCTTTCTTGAAAGTGCAATCAATAATACATGTGCCAGAAGAAATCTTTCTCACTTAAAAGATAAAATATAAACTAAGTTACAGTTTTGATGATGATGATGACACCAGTTCTTAATGATACCCTGACATATTTCTCTTTGTTTTTCCAGCCTATTACGTTTTGCATAAGTTACGAAGCAGTTACGCGAACCCGACAAAAGTTTTTCTGACCGTGTTTAAAATACATTAATTCCCGTTGTCCCCATTCTTGTGATTTTTTTTTAAAACAACGGGAAGGAAATTTCTAACGTTCCATTGTCCCCGTGATACTTAAACGTTGGCAATTGAGCGCGGCAAGACTGAAATTGATATCATTATACTTACTACAGTGAATAAAAAGTACCAGGGTAACATAACCATAAAGGAGCTATATCAAATTCTTCGTTGGTTGACCTTAGAAATGACCAAAAAAAAGGCTACATCATAGCTATATTGCCTAGATCCTATCTCAGCTAAAACCAATTCTAACCAATCCAGGGACTGACCCGACCCACCATTACACGACAGAATAAGGCCCAGAACACACGGTGAAACGCAATTGCAACGAAACTGCAACTTCTAGTTACTTTTGAGTTTCATCTAAGTTTCTGCCATAGATTCCGTTGAGAGACCACACATGACGCGACCAGTTTGAAACCGGTTTGAAATGGTATCTCAACGGAATCTATGGCAGAAACTTAGATGCAACTCAAAAGTAACAAGAAGTTGCAGTTTCATTGCAATTGCGTTTCACCGTGTGTTCTGGGCATAAACGTACATCCGAACACGAAGCTAGCTCCCGGCTGCCGAGCTGGTATCGATCCAGTACGTCGTTAGAGCGAACGGCTCTCGACTGTGGATTTCAATCCTCGTAGAGGAAATGTCAAAGGTTATTGAATATGTTAGCACCGTTACCTACTCACAAAATACCTCGTTAATTCATTTTTGTATTCATTTTATCACTTCACAATGTTACAAAAGTTTCAATAGATTGCATTCACATGCAATACTTGAGTCTCAATAAATAAATACTGCTGAATAATAAGATTATTGCGTGATACCAGTACGTATCGGTACCTTCCCGACACTTAATATAAAAAAATCTATACGCAAACAAAATTTTAGTTTCTTACTATAATAAGGTAAATTAATTTTCACATCCCATACCAGGCCTGGCTCACTCCGCGCGGTACATCCGATAATTACCTACAGCGAAGCGCCCCGCCGGCGGGTATTATATCAGTCGAGTGTCACGCGCGCGCCCGTCAGGACGCTGGCGTGCGTTGTAGTATGATTATAATTCTATGATCGAAGTATTATTTAAAAACCGGCCAAGTGCGAGTCGGGCTCGCACACCGAGGGTTCCGCCGTACAAACGTAGCGGTTTACAATTTATGACGTATTAAATCAAATTACTTACTTGATTCCGTTGCGAGTAGTGGCGAATTTCAAAATATGCGGTATGATTATTTTTTATTTATTTATTTTTCCTATATTTGCATTATAGGTAGGTACCTACCTCAGCGTTTTGAATTTTTGCGTTGATTTAGAATTTCTCACAGTTTAGAGGCAATTAGATTTAAGAAGTGTTTGATATGAATTTCAACTTTAATATCTCTACGCGTTCATGTGAAAAAGGGTAGGTAGTAAGTTTATAATTATTAAAAAAATATTTTATGTCATGTAAGCAAAAATAATATTTAAAATTTTATATAACTTCAAATTTATCATTTTCGCAATTTTTCCTTTATCTGTACTATATAACGTTGCTTCGTGCCGAATTTCAAGATTCTGAGTTCACAGGAAGTACCTTGTAGGTTTTGATTCCCTAGCGTGTGACGGAAATTCGTCTAAGGTGTCGGTATAAACTGCTGTATCTTTTGATCGCGTTAACTTAGAAGTTTGATTTTTTTACTTCTTAAAGGGACAATAGATCTAGGTATTTGGTATAAATTTCAATTTGATACCTTTATTCGTTCGTGAGAAATAAGGTAGTAAGTTTCATTTTATTAAAATATTTTTATTATATTATACATATAACTAAAAAAATGAAATTTTCGCAATTTTTCCTATATTTGCATTATATGACAATGCTTTATGCCAAATTTCAAGATTCTGAGTTTACGGGAAGTATCCTGTAGGTTTTGATTCCTTTGCGAGTGTCGAAAATTTGTTGAAAATATCGACATAATCGGCTGTATCTTTTGATTGGCTTGGCTTAGAAGTTTGATATTTTCACAGCTTAAAGGGACAATAGACCTGAGTATTTCATGTGAATTTCAGCTTGATACGTTCACGCGTTCTTGAGATAAAGGGTCTTGACAGACGGACGGACGGACAACAAAGTGATCCTATAAGGGTTCCGTTTTTTCCTTATGAGGTACGGAACCCTAAAAATGGACATAAAGAGAAAGAAATATTGTGCGGCGTTCGGGTGTTTAAATTCGAAAAGAAATCTACCGGATTTATCTTTTTTTTTCGCTTCCCAAAGATGCTGAAAGGTATGTTGGCCATGTAGGTAATCAATAATTCTTAGGATAGTATAGGAACCTAACCTACTATGACTACTGCTCAGAATGCGTTCGTTCGTTTCAGCCAAATGACGTCCACTGCTGGACAAAGGCCTCTCCCAAGGTTTTCCATAATGAATGCATACTTACCTACATACGTACCTCATTACAAATAAGTAGATTAATTATTTTTTCACTAGACAGCAACCCTAACAGCGTAAGAAGAGTTCAGAGGCACGCGATAGAAAGAGACAAAACTTGTAGGTGAATAAAATTGTAGGTACGTAGTGCTGTGCGAGCTGAATTCCACTGTATCGCGTCGTAGCAAGACTCGCATTTATTTAAATCGTCTTGCGGAGTAATCCTTCTGTACCTGTACTATTACTTATTCTGTGCCCATACTTAAGAAATGATGAATTCACCATACAAAACAGTCTTTTTTCGCCCCCTAAATGTGTTTTTTTTTCCTTGTAGATTAACCTCTATAAATTCATCTAAATAGGTTGTGTTTTAGATGTAATGTATGAGACCTACTATCGCATTTATAATGTTCGTATGATCATGTATTAAAACTATAAATTATTTCTATACCTACACACAGTCCAACGTAGTCCTACATTCCTTCTACCCTCCACCACCCGAACAAAAATTAACATAACCTACATGACATAACTTTCTAACTCCACACCGTCTAAAACCAACTACCCTCTAAAAACTATGTAAATGAGTCTACGGCCGTGCAAAGCCCGGGCAAGATTTGCATTCAAATCGCTCAGCTGGGGTTTTATTATTATTAGTTATGACTTGATAACAAGGCTGATAAACTTTTTTTTTATGGTTATGCTAATAAAACGGATACTAAACTTTTTTGAACTTAAAAAACGATATGATACTATTAAGTTAGTTTATTTGTTGGTTCAGATTGAAAAGGAACAAGACTCTTTCTTCATTCATCAGTCAGTCACGAATATTATATCAGTCAGTCTTTGACGTATATTTTATCAGTCAGTCTATAAAATTTCAAATTCAAATTGATGCTGGCCAACTCATATTGCTTTGTTTATGTTCTCATACAAGTTTATTTCAATTACCCAAATTTATGCACAATAAATTATTTGATTTTGATTTGATTTGATCTGAAATTAATATCTTTTTTATTTTATTTTATGTACGAGTATAAGCCCCGTTCAAGGCACCCCCAATATTGCTTGCTCTACCGTGGTGGTAGAGAGTTGAGACAACATATTGGATAGTGCTGAAACCAAGTGACGGAAGTAACTCAGTCAAAACGGAGCTAAACCGCGAGTTGACGAACAAGTCATCTTCGACCAAACAAGAGTAAAGATTAATCTCAGAATAAATCGTCAGTTTTGACATATTTCCTATACTAAAACTGTCAATGTGCCAGTTATACCAGGAGTTATTCTCGGATAAAAGTTTGGTCGAATCGGGCCTTAGTTAGTCAGCCTCATAATTATTACAGGGAATGCCTAACAAGTGCGAGTACCCTACTTAATGGCAAATAAAATGTTTGAGTTTGAGTTTGAGATAACCAGGTAAAGTGCATACTTTTTCCAGTATTTTTTCAATAGTACCTAGAGCTTAAAAGCTCGTCAGGGCGCCAGCCTAGAAATGATGACAACTCGAAGCGCTCGGAGTGGCGGAAATAAGTGGAAAGCCGTCAACAACTCACAGGCTAGTTAGACCCGTTTGCAAGTGAAATAGCTCCGCCGTGCCAAGTTTATGGACGTAGGGCTGGCTGTTGAGTTCTTTATGCGCTGTTTTAAATTAAAAAGCTGCACTGAAAAAAATGTTTGGTTACTGCTTACACAACAAAAGTGACCACCGAACTAAGTGTTAACTATAACCAAACTAAGTCTAGCTCACTACAGAATCATTTATTTAATTTACCTACACAACATTTTGTTCCTCATAACCAAAGTGTTGTTGTGTAAGCAGTAACCAAACATTTTTTTCAGTGCGTATCTATAAATCCGTATAAACCGTAATTGTGAGTTAAGACAACTCGTCGCTTTACCGATTTTAATATGACCAATTTCTTAACTTGAAAATTGAAGCTCTGAAGGAGACTCACAAAATCCATTGTTTCTGTGTCAGACAGACGACTTCATTAAGGTAGCAGGAAGGCGCTGGATCCAGGTCGCTACGAACCAGCCGATCAAGGAATAATTGGGAGAGGCCTATGTTCAGCAGTAGACAAGAAATGATGATGAACCACAACTCTTTTAATACTACAAACATGCATTAAACTGCAATGTCCAAGCAAGGACCACGACAAATTATAAGGCTGTAAGTTACTCATCATGACCTACATAAGTATGCGTTTGAGTCCCATAACGTAACTCCCGTTGCTTGCTGAAGATACATGTTGATTCTTCGTAACGACATACGGGACTATTCCCACCTCTCGTTCCCACCACTGCAACTCCTGTGTAGCCAAGATCTACAGCTTGACCGCCAAGAAAAACCAACCAGTGACGATCTAGTTTGTCCCGAAGGAAAGTTAAAACTGTCATTGGACCCGCAACGAAATTATTGACAAGAACATAGGAGGAGGTTCCCTCCAGTGAAAAGCAAATGAAAGGAGTCAAAACAAAGATTAAGTAACCTAGTGGTAACCTTTGACGACATGCTGTAAGTAATCTAGCTAGATAATAGCTCTAGCTGATTGATTATATGATTGGCATAATAGTTTTATCAATTTCCAAGTAGCCACCAACCCTGTCCTGCGCGAGCGAACACAATTTAAATGCAAATAACGTCCGGATCGCGCACAAAGGCGCATGCAACAAGCCCCCCCCCCCCTAGTGGGGGGTAGTCTGTCAGCTCGATACGAATGTTGTGGAAGGTAATATTTTTAACGCGTGAGAGAAGGAAATGGAGTAAGTTCCTCTGTATTGTGACCTCCATTAGCCTCTGATAAATTAGAGGGTCGTTTCCCTGTTAAAACTAAATGATCTGATGATGATGATTGTGTAGCTGACACCGGCAGTGTCAGACGTCAAGAGCGATGTTGTTGGCAGGCGTTTGAAGCCTATGGATGTTGACACTTTGACTATACATTTTAATAGCATAATCGCACTTATGACCCTAAATAGTTTGCTGAGTTAGCCTCATATTATTAAATGAAAAAGATGTGTAAATCTACGCGACACAAATAACTCAAATACCTGCCTTGTCTAGCATAAAAAAACTATTATTTATGTTAGTACATAAATGTTACGAAGCACTGTTGGATTTTATAAAATAGTTAACTTAAATTAATTGTTTAAATTACATAATGTTTTAGCTTCCCTTCAGTAGGATATTTAAATCCATAATGGTTGTCACTCGAGAAGGTATGTAGAAATGTTTAATGTTGGATAGTCATAATTGGCCTACAAAATCTACTAAAAAACATTGTTATTACAGATTGATATTGTGCTGTGTACTATCCTTAAATAAATAAATAAATAAAGGAGCAAAGGCGAATATTATTATCACATTATGATATAAAGGAAGGTGATTAAAGAGTTTTGAGCTGACACTGTATGGATTTGTTGTCGACACGACAAGAAGATAATGAGGAAACGACGAGCAATAAAATATTTTTTCATAAGAAAGAAATGCTCTACAAAATAAAGAAACTTCCCTTTATTTAATAACTCCATATTGCACCTAAGTACGACTTTAGGTACATTATTTAATTTCCTTCCAGCCCTCTTCCTTTGTCTACGGCGTAGCGAAAGGCAATTTCTTCGTAGCAAATACTTCGCGCCCTACAGTCGTGCTACAAGACGTAGCGTCGTAGTGCTCCAAGAATTGCTACGAGAAAATGTGTAGCGCATTTCTCTTTACCGTTTATTAAAGTAACCAACTATAAAAAAAGCTTTATCTTTAAGAATTAATTAGCTCAGTTAGCAGAGTTGTTTGATTAACCCATATATGCCCAAAACCATTTAAATCTCAGATTATTGTGTAATTTGACATATTTACAGTTTATTTTATAGGCATCGCAAGAGAACTTGTAGGGTAAACCGACAGTCATTGGACGCTGCCAGTCATTGGACAAAACAACCCTTGAATTTTCTTAAAATGAATATTCCTTCAAATACAATGAATATTCCTTCAAAAAAACGCCCTTTTATCTCCCATCAGTCGAAATCTCTCAGTTGTTGAAATAGAAATGCTATTTTTTATTCAGTAAATAACTGTCCAATAACTTTCTTAAGTGTCCAATGACTGGCAGTTTACTCATTTGGTCGTTTTCGTGCCTCTGGGCATATATTATGGGTATTAAAACATTTTTTGATTCATGATAAAATAGTCTTCGTAAATCATAAAAGCGTTTTTAAAGCCTATTTGCAGAATATAAATTAATTTGATGACCATCATGCACAAACTATACATAGGTGTACCATGTTACCTAGCTACTATACTAAGAATTAAATACAACGTTGAACGTTCGCAGGTCCAGTTACCTACCTACCTACATCTATGCTAATACACTACGTTCTCCAGAACTAACCGATAACCCGTCGTAATAGTACACAGCTGTGCCCGGGAGGCTGGGCCAACGACCGCTGCCCTGCGCAGGTCCTGAATGTGTACCTTTGCTAGATGTAGAGCGACCGGTTGTACTATATTCCACGAAACTGTACTATTAGTAGGTACTTCCTATGATTCTATGCTTTGCGCAGGTCCTGAATTACCTTTGCTAAATGTAGAGCGACTGGTTGTACTATATTCCACGAAACTGTACTATTAGTACTTCCTTATTTGTAGTGTAATGACTGCGAGTTGTCTGACAGTCTGTATGTGAATTGTATTTTGTTTTTAACTGAATGAGGGCTGATTTTACCATCGTCGGATTACACTTTGTTAGTGAATAATTGGAGTTATTCTCGGATAAAAGTTTGGTCGAATCGGGCCTCAGGGTGGACTTTTATCCGAGAATAACACCTGGTATAACTGGCACATTGACAGTTTCAGTATGGGAAAAATATTTCAAAACTGACAATTTATTCTGAGAATAATATTTACTCTTGTTTGGTCGATTCCACCCTTAATCA